>NW_020838016.1:10634655-11163201 GCF_003676395.1 Aethalodelphis obliquidens | reverse complement strand
AAAAAAAAAAAAAGACAAACCCAAACTCAGGGTGTTCTACAAAATAACTGATTATTAAAGGCATGAAACTCAAGGGAAGACCAAGAAACAGTTATTGACCGAAAGAAACTAAAGAGACATGACAACTGAATGCAACATATGAGTCTGAACTGGATCCTTTTGCCCTAATTACATTATTAGGGCAACTGAAGAAATGTGAATGGGATCTCAGCTTTATTAATTTATTTTTTATTTTTTAATTTTTTTGCAAAGCACAGTATTTTTATTTCTTGCAGATTTTCCTTTCTAATTGTGTCTAATATAGGCTAATATTAACATTGATCTTTTATTTTGAGGGGAGGGATCTCAGCTTTAAATGTTAACAACACTTGGGGGATTAGGAACAAAGATGGCGGAGTAGAAGGATGGTCTCTCACTCCCTCTTGAGAGAACACGAGAATCACAACTAGCTGCTGGACAATCATCGACAGGAAGACACTGGAACTCACCAAAATAGAGACCCCACATCCAAAGAAAAGAAGAAGCCACAATAAGACGGGAGGAGGGGTGCAATCACAGTAAAATCAAATCCCATAACTGCTGGGTGGATGACTCACAGACTGGAGAAGACATACCGCAGATGTCCACCCACTGGAGTGAAGGTTCTGAGCCCCACATCAGGTTTCCCAACCTGGGGGGCCGGCAACAGGAGGAGGAATTCCTAGAGAATCAGACTTTGAAGTCTAGTGGGATTTGATTGCAGGACTTCCACAGGACTGGGGGAAACAGAGATTTCACTCTTGGAGGGCACACACAGAGTAGTGTGCGCATCGGGACCAAGGGGAAGGGGAACTGACCCCAGGGGACACTGAACCACACCTACCTGCTAGTGTTGGAGGGTCTCTTGCAGAGGCGGGGGGTAGCTGTGGCTCACCATGGGGACAAGGACACTGGCAGCAGAAGTTCTGGGAAGTACTCCTTGGTGTGAGCCCTCCCAGAGTCCGCCATTATCCCCACAAAAGAGCCCAGGTAGGCTCCAGTGTTGGGTTGCCTCAGGCCAAACAACCAACAGGGAGGGAACCCAGCCCCACCCATCAACAGTCAAGTGGAGTAAAGTTTTACTGAGCTCTGCCTACCAGAGCAACAGTCAGCTCTACCCAAAACCAGTCCCTCCCATCAAGCCTCTTAGATAGCCTCATCCACCAGAGGGCAGACAGCAGAAGCAAGAGGAACTACAATCCTGCAACCTGTGGAACAAAAACCACATTCACAGAAAGATAGACAAGATGAAAAGGCAGAGGGCTATGTACCAGATGAAGGAACAAGATAAAACCCCAGAAAAACAACTAAATGAAGTGGAGATAGGCAACCTTCCAGAAAAAGAATTCAGAATAATGATAGTGAAGATGACCCAGGACCTTGGAAAAAGAATGGAGACAAAGATTGAGAAGATGTAAGAAATGTTTAACAAAGACCTAGAAGAATTAAAGAACAAACAAACAGAGATGAACAATAAAATAACTGAAATGAAAACTACACTAGAAGGAATCAATAGCAGAATAACTGAGGCAGAAGAATGGATAAGTGACCTGTAAGACAGAATGGTAGAATTCACTGCTGCGAAACAGACTAAAGAAAAGAGAATGAAGAGAAATGAAGACAGCCTAAGAGACCTCTGGGACAATATTAAATGCAACAACATTCGCATTATAGGGGTCCCAGAAGGAGGAGAGAGAGAGAAAGGACCTGAGAAAATATTTGAAGAGATTATAGTCGAAAACTTCCCTAACATGTGAAAGGAAATAGCCACCCAAGTCCAGGAAGCGCAGCAAGTCCCACAAAGGATAAACCCAAGGAGTAACACACCAAGACACATAGTAATCAAATTGGCAAAAATTAAAGACAAAGAAAAATTATTGAAAGGAGCAAGGGAAAAACGACAAATAACATAAAAGCGAACTCCCATAAGGTTAACAGCTGATTTGTCAGCAGAAACTCTACAAGCCAGAAGGGAGGGGCATGATATACTTAAATTGATGAAAGGGAAGAACCTACAACCAAGATTACTCTACCCAGCAAGGATCTCATTCAGATTTGATGGAGAAATCAAAAGCTTCACATACAAGCAAAAGCTAAGAGAATTCAGCACCACCAAACCAGCTCTACAACAAATGCTAAAGGAACTTCTCTAAGTGGGAAACACAAGAGAAGAAAAGGACTTACAAAAACAAACACAAAACAATTAAGAAAGTGGTCATAGGAACATAGATATCGATAATTACCTTAAGTGTAAATGGATTAAATGATCCAACCAAAAGACACCGGCTTGCTAAATGGATACAAAAACAAGACCCATATAGATGCTGTCTACAAGAGACCCACTTCAGACCTAGGGACACATACAGACTGAAAGTGAGGGGATGGAAAAAGATATTCCATGCAAATGGATATCAAAAGAAAGCTGGAGTAGCAATACTCATATCAGAACAAATAGACTTTAAAATAAAGAATCTTACAAGAGACAAGGAAGGACACTACATAAGGATCAAGGGATCAATCCAAAAAGAAGATATAACAATTATAAATATATATGCACCCAACATAGGAGCACCTCAATACATAAGGCAACTGCTAACAGCTATAAAAGAGGAAATTGACAGTAACACAGTAATAGTGGGGGACTTTAACACCTCACTTACACCAATGGACAGATCATCCAAACTGAAAATAAATAAGGAAACAGAAGCTTTAAATGACACAATAGACCAGATAGATTTAATTGATATTTATAGAACATTCCTTCCAAAAACAGCAGATTACACTTTCTTCTCAAGGGCGCATGGAACATTCTCCAGAATAGATCACATCTTGGGTCACAAATCAAGCCACAGTTTTAAGAAAATTGAAATCATATCAAGCATCTTTTCTGACCACAACACTATGAGATTAGAAATGAATTACAGGGAAAAAAATGTAAAAAACACAAACACATGGAGGCTAAACAATATGTTACTAAATAACCAAGAGATCCTGGAAGAAATCAAAGAGGATTTCAAAAAATACCTGGAGACAAATGACAATGAAAACACGATGATCCAAAACCTATGGGATGCAGCAAAAGCAGTTCTAAGAGAGAAGTTTATAGCTATACAAGCCTACCTCAAGAAACAAGAAAAATCTCAAATAAACAATCTACACTTACACCTAAAGGAACTAGAAAGGAAGAACAAAGAAGACCCAAAGTTAGCAGAAGGAAAGAAATCATAAAGATCAGAGCAGAAATAAATGAAATAGAAACAAAGAAAACAATAGCAAAGATCAATAAAACTGAAAACTGGTTCTTTGAGAAGATAAATAAAATTGATAAACCATTAGGCCGACTCATCAAGAAAAAGAGGGAGAGGACTCAAATCAATAAAATTAGAAATGAAAAAGGAAAAGTTACAACAGACATCGCAGAAATACAAAGCATCCTAAGAGACTAGTACAAGCAACTCTATGCCAATAAAATGGACAACCTGGAAGAAATGGACAAATTCTTAGAAAGGTATAATCTTCCAAGACTGAAACAGGAAGAAATAGAAAATATGAACAGACCAATCACAAGTAATGAAATTGAAACTGTGATTAAAAATCTTCCAACAAACCAAAGTCCAGGACCAGATGGCTTCACAGGTGAATTCTATCAAACATTTAGAGAAGGGCTAACACACATCCTTCTCAAACTCTTCCAAAAAATTGCAGAGGAAGGAACACTCCCAAACTCATTCTATGAGGCCACCATCACCCTGTTACTAAAACCAGACAAAGATACTACAAAAAAAGAAAATTACAGACCAATATCACTGATGAATATAGATGCAAAAGTCCTCAACAAAATACTAGGAAACAGAATCCAACAACACATTAAAAGGATCATACCATATGATCAAGTGGGATTTATGCCAGGGATGCAAGGATTCTTCCATATACGCAAAACAATCAATGTGATATACCATATTAACAAATTGAAGAATAAAAATCATATGATCATCTCAATAGATGCAGAAAAAGCTTTTGAAAAAATTTAACACTGATTTATGATTAAAAACTCTCCAGAAAGTGGGCAAAGAGGGAACCTACCTCAACATAATAAAAGCCATATACGAAAAACCCACAGCAAACATCATTCTCAATGGTAAAAAACTGAAAGCATTTCCTCTAAGATCAGGAACAAGACAAGGATGTCCACTCTCACCACTATTATTCAACAGAGTTTTGGAAGTCCTATCCACGGCAATCAGAGAGGAAAAAGAAAGAAAAGGAATCCAAATTGGAAAAGAAGAAGTAAAACTGTCACTGTTTGCAGATGACATGGTACTATACATAGAGAATCCTAAAGATGCCACCAGAAAGCTACTAGAGCTAATCAATGAATTTGGTAAAGTTGCAGGAATCAAAATTAATGCACAGAAATCTCTTGCATTCCTATACACTAATGATGAAAAATCTGAAAGAGAAATTAAGGAAACAATCCCATTTACCACTGCAACAAAAAGAATAAAATTCCTAGGAATAATCCTACCTAGGGAGACAAAAGATTTCTATGCAGAGAACTATAAGACACTGATGAAAGAAGTTAAAGATGATACCAACAGTTGGAGAGATATACCATGTTCTTGGATTAGAAGAATCAATATTGTGAAAATGACTATAGTACCCAAAGCAGTCTACAGATTCAATGCAATCCCTATCTAATTACCAATGGCAGTTTTTATGGAACTAGAACAAAAAATCTTAAAATTTGTATGGAGACACAAAAGACCCAGAATAGCCAAAGCAGTCTTGAGGGAAAAAAATGGAGCTGGAGGAATCAGACTCCCTGACTTCAGAGTATACTACAAAGCTACAGTAATCAAGACAATATGGTACTGGCACAAAAACAGAAACATAGATCAATGGAACAAGACAGAAAGCCCAGAGATAAACCCATGCACCTATGGTCAACTAATCTATGACAAACGAGGCAAGGATATACAATGGAGAAAAGACAGTCTCTTCAATAAGTGGTGCTGGGAAAACTGGACAGCTACATGTAAAAGAATGAAATTAGAACACTCCCTATCACCATACACAAAAATAAACTCAAAATGGATTAGAGACGTAAATGTAAGACTGGACAGTATAAAACTCTTAGTGGAAAACATAGGAAGAACACTCTTTGACATAAATCACAGCAAGATATTTTTTTATCCACCTCCTAGAGTAATGGAAATAAAAATAAACAAGTGGGACCTAATGAAACTTCAAAGCTTTTGCACAGCAAAGGAAACCATAAACAAAGCAAAAGACAACCCTCAGACTGGGAGAAAATATTTGCAAACAAATCAACGGATAAAGCATTAATCTCCAAAATATATAAACAGCACATGCAGCTCAATATTAAAAAAACAAACAACCCAGGGCTTCCCTGGTGGCGCAGTGGTTGAGAGTCCGCCTGCCGATGCAGGGGACACGGGTTCGTGCCCCGGTCCGGGAAGATCCCACATGCCACGGAGCGGCTGGGCCTGTGAGCCATGGCTGCTGAGCTTGCGCATCCAGAGCCTGTGCTCCACAACGGGAGAGGCCACAAGAGTGAGAGGCCCACGTACTGCAAAAAAACAAACAAACAAACAACTCAATCCAAAAATGGGCTGAAGACCTAAATAGACATTTCTCCAAAGAAGGCATACAGATGGCCAAGAGGCACATGAAAAGCTGCTCAACATCACTAATTATAAGAGAAACACAAATCAAAACTACAATGAGGTATCACCTCACACCAGCTAGAATGGGCATCATCAGAAAATCTACAAACAACAAATGCTGGAGAGGGTGTGGAGAAAAGGGAACCCTCTTGCACTGTTGGTGGGAATGTAAACTGATACAGCCACTGTGGAGAACAGTATGGAGGTTCCTTAAAAACCTACAAATAGAAGTACCATATGACCTAGCAATCCCACTACTGGGCATATACCCTGAGAAAACCATAATTCAAAAAGAGTCATGTACCAAAATGTTCATTGCAGCTCTATTTACAGTAGCCCGGAGATGGAAACAAACTAAGTGTCCATCATCGGATGAATGGATAAAGATGTGGCACATATATACAATGGAATATTACTCAGCCATAAAAAGAAACGAAATTGAGCTATTTGTAATGAGGTGGATAGACTCAGAGTCTGTCATACAGAGTGAAGTAAGTCAGAAAGAGAGAGACAAATACCGTATGCTAACACATATATATGGAATTGCAGGAAAAAAATTGTCATGAAGAACCTAGGGGTAAGACAGGAATAAAGACACAGACCTACTAGAGAATGGACTTGAGGATATGGGGAGGGGGAAGGGTAAGCTGTGACAAAGCGAGAGAGAGGCATGGACATATATACACTACCAAATGTAAGGTAGATAGCCAGTGGGAAGCAGCTGCATAGCACAGGGAGATCAGCTCAGTGCTTTGTGATCGCCTGGAGGGGTGGGATAGGGAGGGGGGGAGGGAGGGAGATGCAAGAGGGAAGAGATATGGGAACATATGTATATATATAACTGATTCATTTTGTTGTAAAGCAGAAACTAACACACCATTGTAAAGCAATTATACTCCAATAAAGATGTGGAAAAAAAAATAAAGTATTTGCAGGAAGAGGGAAGGAACGGGGGAGGGGGAGGGAGCAAGGAGGAGAGGGCTAACAAACAGGGGCCCAGGACTAAACCTGCAAGTGGGGTTAAGAACACAAAGCCGTGGAACCTGCAGGGCTGCAGAGAGGAATTCAGGCACTCTGAGAACCTTCATCCTTAAACTTCACCTTCTTCATTCAGGTACCAGTGTTTGCCTAAGCCCAATGTGTTTTAAAGACAGGCAGTGAGCTGAGGGGTAAGTAATTCACCACTGTAGGTAAACCTTGTGCCCTGCCTCAAGCCATTTCAAATAACACAGATGTAGTAAGGCCATCTACACATCAGCATTGATCAGTTCATTGAATTAGAGGTCAACTAGCAGAGAACCAGAACCAGAACCTCTGTGAAATGAGACAAGAGTGTCCTGCACACCGTGGGGTGCTCTCGATGGACCCTGATGCCTCGTGTGGGAGCAGAAAGTGAAGTCAAGGGCGGGAGGTGTTGCTGAAAGCGGCCACAGGATTCTGTCTGGGAAGGGGTAGTACCTGTGACTCGTGCGCCTCGTCTGTCAGGAGATTCAAGGGTTTCACAGTTTTGCCATGAAAGGAGCATTCATGTGTGCTCTGCTGCTGATCACATCCCAGTTTTGCTTCTTCAATGATTTCAGCCTCACCCCCCCAGCCCGGCACATCTCACAGCCTCACTTCCTTTCCTTCCTTCACACTCCACCTTGTTCCCGAATTAACTTTCAAAGGTCTGGTCTGACATCGCTTACTTTGTAATAGTGTCTAAAGCCACCATAACTCTGCTATCCAATCACACAAGCAAAGAACTCAGTGCTGGGGGAGGAATTTCCAAGAAGAAGCACAAAAATCAGTACTATGTTTCAAACTGCCACTTTAAAAGACATAATGCCCTATGTTTGTACAGTTCTTTACACATTACAAGCACTTTCCCATGTTTACCTCATCTGATCTTTTTGAATCTTACAGGTATTGTCTTCTGGAAGCTGAAGCTCAGAGAAAGGAGATAACACAAAATATTTAAGACTGAATGGGGTGTTTCTGATGTGCAGACACTGCTCTTAGTGTTTAGGTGTGTGAACCCACTTAATGCTCATGACAACCCTGACAGGAAGGTACGGTAATTACCCAGTGAGGGCATGGGGCACCAAGAGGCCCCATGGCTTAGCCAAGATTGCACGAGCATGCACAGGAAGCGGTAGGAAAGCGGGGAACCCAGCCAGACCACGTGCTGAGCACACAGGCTTGTCCTCTGTGCTCATGTACCTCCCTCTGCGTGAGTGGCAAAAACCAGGCTGTCGATGCCAGGGCTTGTGTACCATCTGTTGGTCCAGGTCATTACTACTGTTAGTGATGGTGCTGAGGAGGTGTGTGTGGGGGGGTGAGTTTTAATAAAGGTAGATGATTTATAATCTTGTCTTTCTGAATTTTTATATCCTAAAACTAAGCACACGGACACACACACTTTACTTGTATGAACTGATGACAGTTTTTTTTTTTTTTAATAATTGAAAAAAAGAGTCAGACTGATTACTCTTTGGAGAAAAGGGTACCGTGTTTCTTCCCAACTCCCCTCAAAATAGGCTTCACAAAGGAGATGCACGAGATGGAGCCTGAATAGAGTGGCTGTGCAGGTGGATAGTAGGGGCTGGGGGGATGGCTGAGAGAGTAAATACATCAAGACATGCTCATTTTGCTTCTATTATTATATGCCTCACTCTGGTAGCTATAAAAAAGACCTTTCTGAGGATATATCCCTCAAGGAGCTTGCACTGTCTAGGAGACAAGCCCTACAGATATAAAATAATTAGAGAACACCACTAACACAAGTGCGAGAGTGTGCAGTATTGACAAGTGATTCCCATCCTGGACATGAGGATCTAAGGCCAAGTACAGTTTATTGTGCACAAGCTCTGTAGTGCTACATGGCAGACTGTAAGGATCTTTGTTTTACATACCAGTGTGTGTGTGTGTGTGTGTGTGTGTGTGTGTGTGTGTAGGGCAATGGAAGGTATATGATCATATGATTGTGATTATACTTTTAATCTCTATTGGTTGAGAATATACATATATATGTGTAGATGAATTCAAGAACACCTTGGAATAAGGATCTTGCACCTATGGGTGCAGGACCTGTATGCTTTAAGAAAAAAAGCAAAACGAGTCAGGAAAGATGGGAGGTTGTGGGACTTAGGATAGACAAGAAGAACTAGTGAAATGTGGATTAAAAGAAGAGATGTTCAAAGCAGAGGGAATACAGAGTTAAGGCTCAGATGACGGTATCAATTTTGAATTTGTGGGGCCAGTAAGGAATAATGTCATTTTTCAACTCTACGTTTTTCGTGGCTTTCTCTTTTCATAATCTAATATAGTTAAGTAAGAACCTACTTGGAATGGAATTGTTCCTTATAATTTCATGGCCAAAGGCATCATGAAAATTATTCAGATTGTTATTTTTTCCATTGCAATGTATCTAGATCACTTAGGTAATTCACAGTAGAGATGTATGGACTAGGCCAGATCATCTTCAATACATTGTTTCCATTCTTACTGGTAGAGAAATTCTAAAGTGAAAACTATAAAATGCCACATACTGATTTCAATAGCTACTCAGATCTGGTTAAATGGATCTTGCCATGTCTGGAGTGTTTAGCCCTCTAGAGGGGAACAAAGGCAGCACTCCATTGAATACCTGGGTAATCAGCCTGTTTATTGTACCAGTCCTGAGAAGTACCAGTGACTATTTCTGATTTTCCAAAGAACATGAAACAATAGTGGAAGGAATGTTCTTAGAGCATAGGGCAAACATTTTAGCTTTATAGCTTGGCATCTGAGATTACACCCAGACAACATTCAGTTTCCTATATCCTCAGGCTAAGAATATTTTACTTCCTAAAAGGCCTGTGTTGTTTCCCAGCTTCATGACAAGGTTCCCAAAGAGAAAAAGAGATGTTAGACCCTTTATGGTGTCCCAAGTGATCCAGATAAATGAAGACAGAGCTAGAGGTGGAGAAATTATGTTGTTTCACAAGAGAAAGTAGGATGCGGACAGAAGGAGGTTGTATCAATCAGCCACGGTTGTAATGACATTACATATGTAATGACAGACATGTAATGACATGACAAAGCACCCCAGAACTCAGGGGACTACACCATGAGCATTGCTTTTTCTTGTGCACAAGTCTTTAGCTTTGCAGCCATGACTGCTCTAGGCTGGGGGTTGGCTCTAGAATGCATGTTGGGACCAGATCCACTCTAGATGTCTTTCATCTTCCTTAAACAAGTGTGGACAAGTGACTGCCTGAAGCAAGTTCTTCCTGATACTCAGCAACCTGGGTCATTACCACAAACCAAAAATCAAATGTGAGAAAAACCTGGAACTTCTAAAGAATCTCTTGAGATGCAAGAAAAAGAAAAAAATACCATTCATGACCTGGGAAATATGGTTCTCTCCAAACAGCCTTCCTGACCTCACACCCTTGCTCCTACTTCCCATGTATACCTTCTGATGAGCTTCTGAATTTTCTCTACTCCTTCAAGTCCACTGATACATGGCTAAACTCATAATACCCACAAAACTTGATATTAAAGGAAAGAGGCAAAGAAAGAGAAAGGCCACATTTAGTAACAAACAGAAGACCCTACTTTGTAAGTTACTCATTCTCTCTACACCTCAGTCTCTACAAAATGGGACTTTTGACTGTAGACAACATTGGCAGCCTAAAAGCAGTAAAGCAACTAGATGCAGGGGAATGGAGCTGCAAAGTCTTGAGTGCCTTCCTGAGAGACATGCTAGAATTAAACAACTTTAGCAACATCTTTTCCTTAAATAAAAATCACCATTAAGAGAGTTTCTAAAGGCCAAGCCTGAACCCAAAATAAATATGTTAATAGATACTTATTGGGGGCTTCCCTGGTGGCGCACTGGTTGAGATTCCGCCTGCCGATTCAGGGGACACGGGTTCGTGCCCCGGTCTGGGAAGATCCCACATGCCGCAGAGCGGCTGGGCCCGTGAGCCGTGGCCACTGAGCCTGCGTGTCCGGAGCCTGTGCTCCGCAACGGGAGAGGCCACAACAGTGAGAGGCCCGCGTACCGCAAAAAAAAAAAAAAAAAAAAAAAGATAAATACAAGGCATCAACGTATTAAAGAGGCAAAGATAAAATGCTACGGGAGTTCAGAATAAGGAGTACTACTGCCACCTGAGTTGAGAGCAGAGAAAGGGGTAACAGGAAAACTTCACAGGGAAGGTGGAATTGGAGATAGGAGGTACAGAATTTGAACTTCAAGCACAGGATAAGTCATGCCCTGCAAAGTGAAGGAAGGTGAACAAAGTAGCAAAGACATGGGGAGGTCATGGGTGGGAAGAACATTAATTCAGCCTCACTGGCACAAAGGATAAATCAAGAGATATAGTGAGAAATGGGGTCAGAGGGTAAATTGAGGCTGGATATGGAGGGTCTCAAGTGCTACACAGAAGCGTCTTATTTTATATCGTACACCCAACTGACAGGAACAGGAGGATGATGAAAAAAATGGACAGGTGTGCGATTTTACAGTAAGTGAGGCCCAAATGAAAATATCAGTATCAACTTTGACTTCAATGTCACAAAGAAGCAAAACCTTTCCACACATTTTGAAAAAATCATTACCATAAAGAACAAGTGACTTAGCCTGCCTGAAGTGGGATCACGGTAAAGAATTTTGCATTTCATTTAGCTTTATAAATACGTATTTCTCCACTCGCTTTTAATCTGGGGGAAAAAAGTTCTCCAATATCCTTCTCCATGAAAATGATAAGATTTTCACATCTGGTGTCTATCTGTAAAGAACACAACATATTCAAAACTTCACTTAGCTTGGAGTGGGAGATTTAAGTCCTGGATTGTATCAATATCAAAGCTCTAAACTGCACGTGATAGGAAACGTCAACTCAACTAGCTTAAAAAATAAACAAGGGGCCGGGAAGGGGCCAACCGCCTGGCTGCAGCACCCCGCTGCCCCAACCCCAACCTTCTGCAGGTCTGTAGGTTTCAGTGAAGCAGCGAGAGAATCGGGAGGAGGAGACAGCAAGGACAGCCCGGAAGCAATGGTGTCGCAAGAGGAACAAGCAGTAAAAAAAATCTCAGCATGGAAAATGCCAACCAGGAGGATGAAAAAAAGGATGAAAAGGAACAAGATGCTAATAAAAGAGAGCCTTTGGTCCTCCCTTTGGAAGCTGGTGAATATCGTGTACCTAGAGGAAAGTTCCATGTTAGGCATAGATATTTCCTAGGCAGTTCCTACGCAGTTGCATGTTAGGCAGCCCATCCTGCAGTGTATACGGGACATGACTCAGAGGCTTGGAGAACCACAGGCAAGGATGAGAGAGGAGAATATGGAAAGGATTGGCGAGGAGGTGAGGGAGCTGATGGAAAAGCTGAGGGAAAAGCAGTCTGTGGGCAGTTAGCACGGACCTCCCTCACCATGACCATCGTGATGAGTTTTGCCTTATGCCTTGAATCCTGATGTTTTTCCCTGAAGTTAATAGGGAGACACACCTGCTTCCTTAACTTACATCTTTGTGACGTACCTTTGTTGTAAACCTTTTGGTGTTACTTGTTTCTTGCGGGTCTCCTATTTCCAGCTTCTAATTGAATATTGTGTTTTTGACCCAATCTGTAAGTTTCTGTCAGCAGGAGAGTTTTACTTATTGCATGGAGAGATGTTCATTATATACTGTGAAGTTAATAAAGCAGTTTAAAAAAAAAAAGTAGGGGCTTCCCTGGTGGCACAGTGGTTGGGAGTCCACCTGCCAATGCAGGGGACACGGATTCGTGCCCCGGTCTGGGAGGATCCCGCGTGCCGCGGAGCGGCTGGGCCGCTGAGCCTGAGCGTCCGGAGCCTGTGCTCCGCAGCGGGAGAGGCCGCAGCAGTGAGAGGCCCGCGTACCGCAAAAATAAATAAATAAATAAATAAATAAATAAGACCAACAAGGAACTACTGTATAACACAGGGAACTATATTCAATATTTTGTAATAATCTATAAGGGTAAAAGAATATGAAAAAGAATATATATATATATATATATCTGAATCACTGTGCTGTACACCTGAAACTAACACAATATTATAAATCAACTATACTGCAATTTTAAAAAATTAAACTAAAGTTTTAAAATACAGATGAGTTGGCTGCACACTGAAAAACCAGAAACAAATGAAGAAAATAATCACTCTTAAGCCAAAAAGCCATTGGTTAACGACTCAGGTATATGTTTGCATGTTGAGTTTCCCCACACCTGAGAAGATAACCAAAGTCATGGGCTGAGAGGAGGGGAGAGGAGAGGGAAGGAGAGACTAATTAAGGGGGCAGGAGAAGGTGACACTGACAATCTTAAACTCACGAGAGCAGTTGGGTTATCCTCACTGCTTCCATTGAGGGACATCAAGAAAAGAGTGGAAACAATAAAAGAAATGCTTGCAAAGATAAAAACTAAACAAACAAATAAATAAGAATTACTGCCTCATAGAACTAGAAATCCAAGGCAGAAAGTTTCCAAAATTGGTTAATTCAGCAACTCAGCAACATGATCCAGAACCCCAGCGATTTCCCTTTCTGCTCCGCCATCCTCAGCATGCCACTCGCCGTAGGGCTAGCTCCCCTCGTGGTGACAAGGTGGCTGCCTCAGTTCTAGGCAGCAAATCTCAATCGGTAAAGTCCAGTTGAAAAAAGGAGGGCATCAGTCCTGTGTGTGTGCTTTCATGAGCCAGAGAACTTTTACAAGAAGCCCCTTGAACAGACGTTTCCTCTCATTTCATTGGCTAGTTGCCAGGAAGAGTTCACATGCCTATTCTGAAGGCTGAGACTAATCAGGATTAGCTCTGGGTCACTGAGTCAAGGGTAAAAACCTCAACAATTAGGATCAGCCACCAAGGAAGAGTAAACGGCCTCGGGTTGGCAACCAACAATGCCTGCTGTATAGCCTCCCACTACATGCTGGATGACTGTGTATGACCTTTAACATCTCTGAGCTAGGACATCCTCATTTGTAAAATAAGGAATTTCATCAATTCCACATGTTACTTTTCAACTTCCTGTTAATTCTCTTTCATGAAATGTTATCTTTCTCTTCCAAATTTTCTTCTCTTTAGTTGTATGTCTTGTTTTTGACTGAAATTTAGGAAGCCGGTGGTTTAATGCTGCAAAGGCATTTCAGATAAAATTGAGATGAACAGAAAAAAAGTGGTAGAAAAAATTTGCAATTCATACAGAAAAAGGGCTGATTTTATATATATAGACATATAAGAAAGAAGGTTCCTTCAAATGGGAAAGAAAAAAATCAAATTAAAAAATGGGTGAAGTTCATAAAGAAACAGATCCTGAAAGAAGAAATACAAATGATTCTTAGGTATCTGAAAATGACACAGTTCAGTTATAGTGAGAACCAGTCACATTAAAACTACACCGCAAAACCATTTTTCACCTGTTAGACTGGAAAAGGTCCAAAAGTTTGGTAATGCCCTCCATGGGCAAAACTTCAAGAAAGCAGGAGCCGCGTGTGTCTCCTATAAAATTGGAGATGGGGAGACTCCTCTGCAGGGTAAGTAGCTGATAGCTCTCCACATGACAAATGCACATGCCCTCTGAGCCAGCAAAGCCAATTTTAAAAGATTGTCCTATATTGTATCTCTGGTAACAAGATAATTCACCGCAAAGTTATTTTTTAAAACAAAATACTGGAAACATCTCAATATCTGTCAATAGAGGATTGGTTTAAAAAAATTAAGTAGTATACTGCATACATACAGAGAAATAGTATGTCTGAGGAAAAGCAAAAAAAAAAAGGAAGACTGAGGTGGTCATACATATACTGATGTGAAAAATCTCAAAGACCCACAGACCAAGAGGACGCAAATAGTATGATAATATTTGCTCAAGAAAAGTGGAAAAATATATACTATTTTTGCTATCTCATGAATTGCTTAGAAACTAATCACATTGATTCCCCGTGTGGAAGAAAACTTGACAACTGGGAGACAGAGTTGGGAGAAAAAAATGTTTCACTGTAAATCATTTTTTATTTTTTGAGTACTTAACTATATAGGTACATTGCCTATTCAAAGTTAAATAAAACACTTTAAAAGTATTATGATAGATGCCTCATAAAACTAAAAAGTTTGCTTCAACATCTATCTCAGAAAATGTAACAATAATCATCATAAGCTGGAAAAAAACTCCTACAATATAAATTTCTATTCAGGAAAAAGTACATTTTTTAATTTAAAAGAATATATAAGTAGACTTAAGAACAGTATTTGCTCATTGATTATTGACTGTTCCTAAAAACGATGCCTGTGGGATGGCTGAAGTTGGTTTATAACAGTGAGCATCTAGAAATTGATTGTGTATAGAAATCCAAACTTTGGTATCCTGCCATCAGCTGCTGTGGTAGCCATGTAATTCATTCACTAGGAGCCCCCTCAGGGCAGGAGAGGAGCCAATACATTTCCTTATTTCCTTGTTCATCTGCCACAAACCAGCAAAACATGACTAGACCCATGATAAAGATCAACCCTCAGCTTCACCTGTATCATTATGGAGATTGGATTTTCTTTAAAGATGAGAATCAGGACCACATTTTAAGCAAGTGCACATATCTATTTTGAACACTGGGCAATAAGAAACTTCCCTGATTTGAACTATAGCAAGCTATTTGGGGAAACTATAATAGTGGGAGTACTGTCCAGAATAGTCTAGCCAGCCACCGCCAGAAACAAAACTCCTCTTTGTACATTTCTGAGTGCATCCCAGCAATACAATTTTTTGACTTCAGAGCCTCCTTTACATCTTTCATATCCTATTTACAAATAAATTCATTTGTAAATTATCTACATTGACTTCTTTAGTAATAAATTATATATAAAACCTACACAAGAAACAGCAATTTTTTTTTTTTTTTTTTGCGGTACGCAGGCCTCTCACTGCTGTGGCCTCTCCCACTGCAGAGCACTGGCTCTGGACGCGCAGGCCCAGCGGCCATGGCTCATGGGCCCAGCCGCTCCACGGCATGTGGGATCTTCCCGGACCGGGGCACGAACCCGTGTCCCCTGCAACGGCAGGCAGACTCTCAACCACGGTGCCACCAGGGAAGCCCAAGAAACAGCAATAATTTTAAAGATCAAGAGATAAACATATATAAAAGTTTTAATATTTCCTTCCTACAGTCCAGCATCATGTTCTCCTTCTGGTGCACACACCCTAACAGAATATCAAAATTAAATAATTTAGTAATTTTGTCAGAATTTTCATACTGTTAGAACTTTTGTTTGTGAATGTAATTATAATTAATATCTGTATCTGAACCAATAAGATGACTTATTTATCCAAAAAAAAAAAAGATTTCATGATCCTGAACTACACAGAAGGCTGTGTCCTACACGTTTTAAATGAAATAATGATTAAGAACTCCTTATCCTTGTCCTTAAGGAGCAGAGAACTTAGTAGGGATGTTGCAATCCATGTTTTTATGTAAAATCTGCATTACCAGGAACTGATAACTATTATATACTCAAATGATTTGCAGTTTAGAGGGAAGATTAAAGGGCATTTCAACAGGAATCTTCAAGAAAGACATGACTGAAGAGGCTAGGTTACATCTTGGCTTTGAATCACAAGAAGCATTTCAACCAGTGGAGGTGGGTGTGGGCGGGTCATGGTAGGCTGCCATGCCATTCTACATGGGGAGAAAGGCAGAAGCAATATGGTAGAACGATGAGGGGTGCTCAAAGAGCAAGGAGAGGGCTTCCCTGGTGGCGCAGTGGTTGAGAGTCCGCCTGCCGATGCAGGGGACACGGGTTTGTGCCCCGGTCCGGGAAGATCCCACATGCCGTGGAGCGGCTGGGCCCGTGAGCCATGGCCGCTGAGCCTGCGCGTCCGGAGCCTGTGCTCCGCAACGGGAGAGGCCACAACAGTGAGAGGCCCATGTACCGCAAAAAAAAAAAAAAAAAAAAGCAGGGAGAGGTGAGCTCGAAGTGTGAACCGGGAGTCAGATTGTGGAGGACCTTGAATTGCTGGCTAAGGATTTGGGTGTTTACTTAACAGTCATTAAGAAAGCTCTGAAGAAGATGTAATGGAATTGAAAGAATTCTAAAATAAGAGTTAGGACACCTGGTTCTAGTGCTACTTACAGTTATCTGATATCAAGAAAATTAATCTCTCTAAACCTCATTTTCTTTCCTAGATGAAAGCTTCTTTCATCACTGATATTCTATAATTCCTCAAGGACCTTTGAGCTTGCCTTAGCATAAACTGGGATCTGGTTAAAAGTATATCATAATAATCCAGAGGCAGGTAATGGTGGTCTACACTAGGGAGGTGGCAATGGTGTCCACAACAATGGAACAAGGACTGCCCTGCTACAGGCTTTACTTAAGAAATTGTCCAAATAAGACTGGAAAGGAAGAAAGAATATGAATGACATTGCCAAGATCTTACCCTGGGGCATAGTGAGTAATTGGAAACAGGGGGACAGGAGAGAGAAATGCAAGAGGATTAAAAAATTGTTAGCCTACATTATCAAGAGAATTTCAGCACCATTAACAGAGGGATTGGGATTTGAAAAGGAAAATATTCTAGAAGTAGGAGGTGAGGACAGTTTGCAGCCTATTCAGTAGGTAGGAGATTGTCTGGGTCAAAATCTCCAGCAAGGAGTTGTTAAATTGACATGATAGATTTGAGAGTCATCCCCCCAGAAAGGGAAAATTCAAGATCAGAATTATAAATAAATGTTTCCAAAGAGTTTATAAAGACATAGGAAAACGCTCAGGAAATATTCTCAAGGGGGAAAAGAAAACAATATATACATTTTGGTTGCAATGTATGTATATATAGGTTCACAGATAAAAGGTAAAACCAAAATAATCAAAGTATTATTATTCAGTCTACATTATGAATATATAAGCGAATTTTATTCTTTATACTGTTTTCTCCCAGTGTTCTATAATGAACATACATTATTCTTATAAACAGAAAAGAAAAACAGTAAAAAAAGAAATGCAAAAATAAAAGTGATGATCAAAAAGTTTCTATTAAACCTTGATCAGATTTTTAACACAAATGTCTCTGAAAAAAAGATCTGTCTCAGAAGTGCTTATACTGACTAAAAATCACAGTTCACGGAAGTCCAGTGGGACACAAGGCAAGAATTAATTTTCTCAAGACTACATGGTTCCAGTTATAAACAATGGGCTATTTATTCTCACATTCCTAGTAGAATCAGGCACATTCTACCTGTCTTCTTCCATAACAGGCGTCTGTATTCTTAAAAGAGAAATGGAAATATATCTGGACATGGAGAAAACCTTTGAGGGAGAAAAGATAACTCTAAGTGTCAAGGTAGAAAACTTGAGCTTCAACAATACAGGACTGCCCCATTCAAATCACTCTATCACCAAGCATTAAAACCGAGACTTCAGTTTTAATTTTATGGTTAATACATGTTGGCAGCATCTTTTCTCTTACCCCCCGACAAAAAACTGTATCAAATATAGGAGGAGTCTTAACTGAAAAAGAGACACTGTTATTAAATCTAGAATTAAGCAACCTAATTTGTTGGGTCTGATGTAACCAAAGTATAAAAAAAAAGTAAATATATTGGCTTTGTCTACTCAGAAACTCACATTTATGCTAACATTAACTATAATTAGCCTAGAGCAGAATATAGCAGATAATCAACAAGATACAAGATTCCAGGATTCCTCTGAAATTGGTTAGTATTTTTCCTTCCTAGCTATCTGGAAGGGAGCTATTTGGGTTACACCAAGTGGCCTGAGACATTCATTTCTCCTAATGAGAATTCTCCTAGGGCCACTTGGATAAGGATAAAAACATAACTGACCCATGTGATGTCATGAATAAAAAGAACAGACAGTGACAGGAACAAAAGAGAGGTCATTCCTTATGTATCATTTAGGTGGGAGGTAATTAAGGTGCTAGGTGCTCATCTGCAATTTCTTAGCCCAATGGGAGCGATCACTGGGTCAGCCTAGACTGCTGATCCCACATCTGGAGCGCTAGAGAGTAATGTCCAGCTGAGGACTGAATCTAGCTTAGAGCAAACCTCCAGAAAGAACTATAGTTGCACCATAAATGACTTTCTAATATCCTCTGCTTATGATCTCACTAGGGTACCAGAAAACAACATAGCATATTGAAAGGAACACAGGTTTTGAAACTACAAAGACCTGGATTTAATTCCAGTGCCACCATGTGACACTTACCATATGACCTTAGACTAATCATTTAACCACTTGGAACCTGAGTTGTTGCATCTGTATAAATGGGGGGAGAAAATTTTACAGGGGATAATCATGATAATTGAGATAACCACCTACAAATACAGTAACTGTATCAACTCAATGCTAATATAGCAAATTGCCTTGTAACAAAGAACTCTTGTATTAGTCAGGTTCTCCAGAGAAGCAGAACCAACAGACAAACATGAGACAGATGATATATATATATACATACATACAGATACATAGATAAATATATAAGCAGATAGATACATGGAGAGAGAGAGAGAGAGAGAGAGAGAGAGAAAGAGAGAGATTATTAAAGCTGAGAAATCCCAAGATCTAAAGCAAGCAAGCTGGATACCCAGAAGAGCTGATGATACGGTTCCAGTCCAAAAGCCAACAGACTTCAGACTCAAGAAGAACCAATATTTCAGTTTGAGTCCAAAGGTAGGAAAAGACTGATGTTCCAGCACAAGTAGCCACGTAGAAAGTGATCTATCTTACTTGCCAGGGTGTTAGCCTTTTTGTTTGATTCAGGCCTTCAACTGATTGGATGAGGCCCACCCACAATGGGAGGACAATCTCCTTAACACAGTCCAATGATTCAAATGTTAATCTCATCCAGAAATACCTTCACACACATACCCAGAACAATTCTTGACCAAATATCAGGGCACCCCATGGCCTACTCAAGTCGACACATGAAGTTAACCATCACTACAAAATCTTAGTGGTTTACAAGAGGAATTCATCCTCCTTAGACCAGTGGCTACCCCAGGCATGATCTCACAACAATGGCGGACATGCATGAGAACATGTCCATTTCATGTACAAGCACATTTAAGCATCTGTTCACATCATGTCTGTTAACATCAGATTAACTAAAGCAAGCCACACAGCAAATCCAACATTTATAGAACATGGAAATATACCCACCTCTGGTAGGAGAAACTGCAAAGCCACAGAACAAAGGGCTTGAATACAGAGAATGGCAAAAACTGT
The DNA here is from genome assembly GCF_003676395.1 of Aethalodelphis obliquidens. Classification (NCBI taxonomy): domain Eukaryota; kingdom Metazoa; phylum Chordata; class Mammalia; order Artiodactyla; family Delphinidae; genus Aethalodelphis; species Aethalodelphis obliquidens. The sequence continues at coordinate 11,143,281 of NW_020838016.1, read as the reverse complement.
GGGCAAATAATACAATTTACTATGGTAACCCATGCCAGGCACATGTTAGATAGTCAAAAAATTTTATTTGTGTGCCTTTCCCACTACCTCCACCCCAGTTCCACTTGCTGTTTTCCAAGAATTTTCCCATTCCTCTATGCAATGTTCTACATTGAATACAAATATAATGTTTTAAAGAATTAAGATAATGCTATTAATAAGAAAATGCTCTTTCACTCTATGGAAAGTTTCACATACCAGGCAAGATGCTTCCTTAACTGACCCACAGTACCTTTTAGTTCATTGCCCTGAGAAGTTTTACTATCAATTAGGAATGTACAGTGTGTATAAGTAATTTACATCCTATTCTTCAGTGTGTCCTACTTGCCTGTTTCAAATTTCACCTGCTGTTATTTTGCTCAATTAACTATGCTTGTTCCACAATTATCTAATCTATTTAGTATGTACTGAGAGCCTTTAAAGCTCCTTTCTCATCTTTGCCTTGACTAAGTAATTTATCATCTGGCACGTTAACCGTCGGGCCATTCAGCCCAGCTTGTCAGAAACTTCTTTGAAAATATTAACATTTCAAGTCCCAGTGTAGAAGGCATGGATGTTGTACAATTAATTTCTTCTCATGCTGTGACTTGCCTTTTTCTCTTCCTTGTTTTGCTAATCTCTCAACTCATTTTTAAATCCATGATAGAATTTTAAGTCTCACTACAATGCTGCCAGTTTCTTTGTGTACTTCTTTATGGAACAAATATGAAGATCTTATCAAGATATCAAGAGTCACAATTACTTGAGGCAACATGAAAACCACTCATAAAGAACTGAAGGGTTCATGTGGAATTTTAATCCTTAGAAGCCAATGTTTAACAGGAAGATGGGTATTTAACCCTTAAGATGTCTTATTTCAAAGGAAGATCACTACATTTATTGCCTCTTCTAGGATCTATCAGGCCCTGTATAGATATGTGCTCGCTTTATTTCACTTTAATTCTCACCACAACCTTACCAAATTGTTACTGTTATTTCTACTTTACAGATTGAAAAAAAATGTGTTAACCACAAGGACCCGACCAGGGTTGTCAGCAAAGATGTGAAATTCCTAATGGTTGATTTCAAAGTCTGTCTTTCCTCTAAACCTCACTTAATAGCTCTTTCTCATTCTTTTGTCTATGACTCTTAGTGATAAAGAAAATTTCTCACCATTCCATAGCTATATTGGGTATTATATTTCAAAAATAAATTGAAGCAAGAGGACAAAACACCAGGTTTTTCAAACTATATTCTTCCCTTAAAAAAGAAAAAAAAAAGCTATGACTCTCTATGGCAGTGTTCCCCTCCCAATTTGAAAATCAATCCTTTATAGTATTAAAATTAGTTCATGAAAATTATCTCCCCTATACCAGTCTCCAAATTCACTAGGCTTATTTACTGTTCTCACCATACGGTAACTCCGGACATTTCTGGTCTGACATTCCTATTAGTAAAAAGTTTTGCATATCCATCTCCAAAGCAAGTATATTGATTTATACATTATTTACATGGACTATTTTGATCCATATGCTAAATTTTTCATAAAGCTAATGTTTTTCTTGTTTTCAGGAAACAAACTTAATTAGAAGTTTTAGTATCTTTTCCTCCACCTCCAGGTGGGAGCAAGGCTAGTTAGAGTCCAGTGCTGAATCATAAGCTCCTTGAGGTCCTCAACAGTGTCTCATTTGCCTTTAACTCTTTGAGACTGAGCCCAGACCTGGACCATGCTAGGCATGGAATTGAGGCTTGTAAGATGAACAATGGATGATGGAGCTGACTTTTTAGGAAAAGATCAGAGCCAAGCCTTTGTTGTACTTCTCTAACTCCAGAAAAATATCTTTTGTCAAGAGCACATCAGGGAAAAAAAAAAAAATTAAAGAAAAGAACACATCGGGCCTTACATTCTTTCCTCAAATAATCTGAATTTTCTCATGAAATGAATCTGACTTGCCGCCATAACACTCAAATCTCCACTCTAAGATGAAATGGTTCCTAGGAAAGGGCACTGGCGTGAGACTTCGGGATTTGAGTTTCAGCCCTTTTACTGGCTTAACTTCATGCCTTTGCACAAGTCAATCCAGCCCTCTGAGTCCCTTTTGTACCAACTATTAGAGAAGCATGGAATGGATAATTATGAATAACACTGCAGCTATACCCATCTAAATAAAGACTGCTTATACATTTTTCTAAAAAAAAGTTATATTGTGTATATTCAAAGATTTGTATTATATAAAAACCTTGAAAAATAGTTACTCGAACTAGTCTGAGACTGAGAAAAAAATCCAAAAGCTGTTCCTTCTTCTCTGTATTCCTCAGTAAACAAGCAAATGATGCCCAGAGGTGAGTAAGGATGTGGCTAGGTCCAAACACAGTTAAGGGTTGTAAGAGGTACCATCCTTCAGCAACTCCCCTGTAAACATACTGTGTAATAAATTCCCAACTGTTTCCCTATGAAGCCTACCTTTGTGGTAGAGTCTCTAAGGAGAGATAAAGACAATCGATCTAAGGCTAACGGGTGATGCAATAAGAACCAAGTCATGTATTTATTTGTTCTGGTCTGTTCCTGTTCAGGGAATGGATGTAACTTGATTAAATTACAAAAATGCTATTATAGGAAAAGACAAATAAAGGAGCGTTGGGGTTAGGGGAGGAGAGCCTCTTTCTTAGAATAGCTGAAAATTTCCATTTTCAAAGAAATAACTTTTATTTATATAATTAAATATATCATGTAAATCGTTCTGCCAGACACACATTGTATCTAAAAATCACCTCTTGGGGTTTTGTCAGACTCTGATGTTTCAAAGCCCACACTAATGTGAAAGATTGAAATAAGTTATACTGAATAAATAGAAAATTCTACCCTCAGATGGCAATTTTCTGTCAGAGATCTGCCTTTTATCTTTTGAATTAGATCTAGTTGCCTTCCTGGAAATAAGCATTCTTATCAGAGATTGAAGCAGTTCCAATACAAAAGAAAAAGTTTAAATGCTCTAGAGTTTCACAAAGCAACCTTCTGACTTCCCAATATTTATTACTTTGACAGAAAGTAAAGTGTACATTTTAATGTGTATTCAGCAGGATGAAAATAGAATCCTTAATTTTTTTTCCTTCATGTAATGGTTTGCTTAAGGAAACTCTGCAATCAAATGTTCTCTGTAAGAAAGGCTGCTTGCTGGACAATCTCCTGGCGAATAAAGTGGATTGGGGAAGTTTTTTTCCTTCACAGGAGCAGTTATATGGCTTTTTTTCTCATTCTACAGTGTTTCCCACCTAAGACTCAGAGCAAGGAATGCCCAAAGCCAGATTTTGAGCCCCTACTAACAGCCACGTGATCTCAGGGAGGTCATCTGAGTGTGGATAAGACAGCATTATCCCCTTTTTATAGCTGAGTAAATTGAGGCTCAAAAAAAGTAAAATAACTTGCCCAAATCCAGATAGCTAGCAATGACCAATGTCTGTTTACCCCAAAGCTCACTATATCATGCTAGACTGTGGACAACCTGCTGATATCCTGAATGCTCCAGTCTTGTTTTCATCTCAACAGTGATGAAATAAAATAGAATTCCTCCAGACACTCCTGTTATCTCATACAAGATTAATCCTTTACTCTTGATTTGACTTTACATTGTGGGCATTTTTTAAATATTTAAAACCGAACACAACTTTTTTCCTCTGAAAACAAATCCAACAAAGCCACACGTCCTTAATGAATCATGCACCCACAAAATTTTTAAAACCAGGAAAAGTGACTTACCCAGATGTATAAAGAAATCCACTCTAGTAATAACTTTCTCCTTAAGAATTTACAGTGTCTTCATATTTATCATCTCATTCCTTATAACACCTTTCTATAAAACCTAATTACCACATTTCATGATTAGTCATAGTTTCCAAAGACTGCTATTTCTAAACTAGCTCATCCAAAGAAACTACAGGAGGAGAGAAAGATTTATTTCATTGTCTTAGCCTTAGCACAGGTTTTTCCTAAATAAAAACAACTGGGGCTTCCCTGGTGGCGCAGTGGTTGAGAGTCCGCCTGCCGATTCAGGAGACGCGGGTTCGTGCCCCGGCCCAGGAAGATCCCACATGCCGCGGAGCGGCTGGGCCCGTGAGCTATGGCTGCTGAGCCTGCGCGTCCGGAGCCTGTGCTCCGCAACGGGAGAGGCCACAACAGTGAGAGGCCCGCGAACCCCCGCAAAAAAAAACCCAAAAAAACAACTGAAGAATGGAGAGTATTTGTTCTAGTTGAATGTAATTCTAACCAATACCTATAGCCCACTAGCTTTTCACAAAGTGCTTCCTTCCATTCTCTCACTGCTGCCTGCTCTCTCCTTTCCCTCAAAGAAAATCTGGACAGATTCTAGAGTCATAGGTAAATTTCTCCATCATTCTCACAACATACAATGCAGACACACATGTGCATGCATGCACATACCTTTTTATTTATTTACTTATTAGAAAAGCTACAATAAGATGTCTTTCCTTACTAAAGGCTGGTGATTCTGCAAGCCCAGGCAAGAAGAATTTGTGTCATTTTCACTAGGATTCCACAAGCTTTGAATTTCTCACAATTTTCTTTCCTTAAAAACTAGTGAGTAAAGCAACACACACAGTTATATAGAAAAAAAAAAAAATTACTGCTGTCCATGCCTTTAAACATAACTAGACTAGTAATTAGACTCTGAATTTGATAATGAAGTTAGCCTTAGGAGGTTACACGGGTACTCATATTATTCAACATGTCCTTAGCCAGCTCAAGAATAAATTTTCATGGCATTTAATAGATATTCACTGCACCAAGGGCAAAGGGATGGAAAGAGATATCCTCAGAGTCTCAAATAAAAGTAAAATGACACTAAGATCTACCCAAATGCACAGTTGTGGCCCCGCTGTTGTGGATCAGATTTACCTGGAGTAAGAGGCCTTTTTATGGTGTCCAAATGTAACTATTTACTGCCTCAAAGTCTGGTTAACTACACCTTTGTACAGGTTATCATATGAGTAAAACAAGATTTTCACCACTTGTTATTTTATCTTATTATCATGTAGAAGATCACATCAATGCATATTACCCACACTGGTATCAACTCATCAAGTAATGTTTGCTCTTACTATAAAACACATATTCCATCCCTTTGCCCAAAAGCTGTCCCCGTGATTAAAAAGGATTCTTAGAAAAAGAAATGTAATCCAAATTGGAAATGAGAACCATCACTGAGTCTCCAACTTTTCTCTTAGATGAAAAAAATATGAATTTAGAACTATCTTTATTACTTCTCTTCCAGACACCTATCAAATACGACATCAGGGAGAAGCTGCATAGATGCCTCACAAGAGGAACCTCTCTGATTTATATTTATCATTGTGCTTATCACCAATGAGTTCACGGGTAATACACAGCTCCCCCCTACATGTAACATGTGGTGCTGGGCAAAACCCTGTCCATTTTCCTAAGACATGAGTTAGTTTGCTAGGGATGCCATAACAAAGTACTACAGATTAGGTGGCTTAAACTACAGAAATTTATTGTCTCACAGTTATGGAGGTTATAAATCCAAAATCAAGGTATCACCAGGGTTGGTTCCATCTGAGGGCTAGAAGGGAAGTATCGGTCCCAGGCCTCTTTCCTTGGCTTGTAGACGGCTGTATGCTCCCTATGTCTCTTCATATTCTCTTACATCTATGTGCATCTCCATGTCCAAATTTCCCCTTCTTATGAGGACACCAGTCCTGTTGGATTAGGGCCCACCCTAATGAGCTCATTTTAACTTAATTATCTCTGTAAACATGCTATTGTCACATAAGGCCACATTCTGAGATACTGGAGGTTAGGACTTCAACATATGAATTTGGAGTGGACACAGTTCAGCCCATAACAAGACACTGCTACCTAAATATCATGCACAGTTTAGGAGAACTGTGTCACGTTTTATGCAGTAAGTTACTGATTCTGATCACCACCAAATTTTTATCAGAAACTGTTGCAGATACAGGAGATCCCAATAGCAAAAGCACCCAAATTCTGCCCTCAAAAGCTAACCAATCTGTGAGAAACTGGACACATACAATGTGAGATAGTATTATGATGAATAGTGAGATAGAATTTTATAAACTGAAGTACATTCTTCCATTTACTTCTGATCTTAATTATACATTTATCAGTGCAACCAAACTTGACGTGCTTGAGCAACCACAGCAGCAATCACAGCCATGACTTAGAGTGAGTAGAGGCCAAGTACAAACAGAAAAACCACCCGGAAATTGCTTTTAAGTGGAACAGGCCAGTATCAGAGCTCAGTGTACAATAATAGATCAACAGAACCTTTGTGTCTGGTTTAGTGGCTCTGCATGCTAGTTTCGACACTTGTGCTAGCAAGAGATGCAACTGCCAGCTGTTATACGGGTCATCTTATTCAGATTTCCCAACACTGAGACATGTATTGTAAATTGACAAATGAGGACAATGAAGCTCGGGCGCCCTTCGTTGACACGGCCAAGGTTATACCACAACTTGGCACCCAAAACAGGTCTAGATCTTGGGTTCTTTCTGCTTCTCCCCCACTGCTCTGCTTCTCATAAAGTGGGTAATGAGTGCAAACCTTGCATGGATGAGATTGCTTTTTTTTTTTTAACATCTTTACTGGAGTACAATTGCTTTACAATGGTGTGTTAGTTTCTGCTGTATAACAAAGGGAATCAGCTATACATATACATACATCCCCATATCTCCTCCGTCTTGTGTGTCTCTCCCACCCTCCCTATCCCACCCCTCTAGGTGGTCACAAAGCACCGAGCTGATCTCCCTGTGCTATGCGGCTGCTTCCCACTAGCTATCTCTTTTACATTTGGTAGTGTATATATGTCCATGCCACTCTCTCACTTTGTCCCAGCTTACCCTTCCCCCTCCCCATGTCTTCAAGTCCATTCTCTATGTCTGCATCTTTATTCCTGTCCTGCCCCTAGGTTCTTCAGAACCATTTTCTTTTTTTTTAGACTCCATATATACGTGTTAGCATACGGTATTTGTTTTTCTCTTTCTGACTTACAGGCTCTTTATGACAGACTCTAGGTCCATCCACCTCACTACAAATAACTCAATTTCGTTCCTTTTTGTGGCTGAGTAATATTCCATTGTATATATGTGCCACATGGTTTCTCAGTCAATCTGCACCTGCTCCAGGCAGCTGTCTCATAAATGTGTTTTGTGGGTCACGAGGCCTATCAGTGAAAGGCTGTGAGTGAATCAATAAGAACAATTTAAAATGAATGCTCTACCAGTGTTGGGTCAGGAACTATCTACCTATCTTATTACATGAAAAATGTAATTTTATAAATTCTTATAAATTCTTATTTATAAATAAGAATAAGAAATATATTATATATATTATATAAATATATATTTATATAATATATTTATATATAATATATTATATATATTATATATAAATATATTATATAAATATAATATATTATAAATAAGAAATATATTTATTCTTATAAATTCTATTATAGACAGTCAACTAAAAAAACAAACCAAAAAAAAAAAAAAAAAAAACCAGCATTCTTTGGAACCATTTCTGTTCCCACAGCCTTGATACCATGTTTACAAATGTGTTGCTATAGTTTCATGCATTCGCACAACAGTTTCCTACATGTATGGGTCTTGTTGCTACTATGATGAATAGACACAGAATCAGAGCAGCTGTGGAGGACAGAGAGAAATATAATGGAACAGTCATTAGAGTAGTTGAGCTTACACACTGGAGATTCTCAAACCAGAGGAGTCCTGTCCCTAAGGAGACCTCAAAATCACCTGGCATGATAGACTGTCCCCAGATGATGACAATGATCCCTCACATCCCCACGTTCTTTCACTAATGTAATTGTGCCTTTTTCTCATCAAGAGGTGGTGTCTATTTCCCCTCCACTTAAAGCCGGGCTGGCCCTGTGACTTATTTTGACTTTGGTGCTTTTTGAGTTTTGGATCTCCATCGTAAGAGAACTTACAACTTCTGCTTTTACCTTCTTGGAAGCCAGACACCACGTAAAGAAGCTGGGGTGAATGATGAATTACCATGTGGACAGAGAATGCTCCTAGCCCCCTAGGCATCCTCAAGAAGGCCCCAGACATGATGGTGTGGGTGAAGCCATCTTGGACCTTCCCACCCCCCAGCTGCCAGCTGAATGCAGCAACCTAAGTGAGGCCAGGGAAGACTAGCAGAAGAACCATTGTGCCAATCCACCAATCATGAGAAATTAAATGGTTGTTGCTTTAAACCATTCAGTTTGGGATTGGTTTGTTAGAGAAATAAATACCTGAAACACCTGAGAGCTTTTCTGAAATACTCATGCATCCCTAATTTACTCCCTTGGACTCTGATGTGCTACTTACCTTCCCAGGAACTTGAGATTTATCAAGTAAGAATCAATGATATGACCTTTTCTTGCTTTCAGTTTGTTCAAGTGAAGATAATTAGCCACAGTACAAGCCAACTTGTGGTAAGTGTCATAATTTAGGGGCATGAGAATTTTGTACTTTATCAGAAGTGCACCCCACTCTTGTCAAAAGAATTGAGAATTTCTACTTTAAGGAACAATTAAAAATAATTCTCATTCAACAACAACAAAAAATAATCACACTTATTTTTAACATGGGCAAAAGACTTGAATAGACACTTCTCCAAAGAACATATACAAATGGCCAGCAAGCATATGAAAAGATGCTTAATATTACTAATCATTAGGGAAATGCACATTAAAACCATAATGAAATAACTACTGCATACCCACTGAGATGGCTAATACCAAAAAAAAAAGCAAAACTAATCATTAGGGAAATGCACATTAAAACCGTAATGAAATAACCACCGCATACCCACTGAGATGGCTAATACCAAAAAAAAAAGCAAAAGATAACAAGTGTTGACAAGGATGTGGAGAAACTGGAACACTTGTGTATAGTTGGTAGGAATGTAAGATTATGCAGCTACCGTGGAAAACAGTATGGTGGGCCTCAAAAAATTAAATATAGAAATTCCATATGACCCAGCAATTCTACTCCTGGGTATATATCTGGAAAAAAAGGAAAATGCTAATTCAAAAAGACAGGTGCACCATAATGTTAATAGCAGCAGTATTTACAATAGCCAAGATATGGAAGCAACGCCAAGTGTCCATCACAGACAAATGGATAAAGAAGATGTGATACATATGTATAGATATATACATATACATCATGGAATATTACTCAACCATAAAAAGTAATTAAATTATGTCATTTGTGGCAACATGGATGGACCTAGAGAATATTATGCTTAGTGAAATAAGACAGAGAAAGACAAATACTGTATGCCATCAATTATATGTGGAATCTAAAAAATAAAACAAGCAAATGTATATAGCAAAACAGAAACAGACTCACAGACATAGAAAACAAACTAGTGATTACCAGGTGGAGAGGGAAGGGTGGAGGGGCAAGTTAGGGGTATGGGATTAAGAGATACAAACTACTCTTATAAAATAGATAAGCAACATGGATACATTGTACAGCACAGGGAATTATAGCCATTATCTTGTGATAACTTTTAATGGAATATAATCTGTAAGTATACTGAATCACTATGCTGTATGCCTGAAACTAATATAATATTGTAAATCAACTATACTTCAATTTTAAAAAGAAAATACTCCATTGTAGAGTAGCACTGACATATATACACTACCGAATGTAAAATAGATAGCTAGTGGGAAGCAGCTGCATAGCACAGGGAGATCAGCTCGGTGCTTTGTGTCCACCTAGAGGGGTGGGATAGGGAGGGTGGGAGGGAGACGCAAGAGGGAGGGGATATGGGGATATATGTATACATATAGCTGATTCCCTTTGTTATACAGCAGAAACTAACACACCATTGTAAAGCAATTGTACTCCAAAAAAGATGTTAAAAAAAAAAGAAAGATAAACTCCTAAAAAAATTTATATTCACACAAAAACCTATCCATGACTATTCATAATTGCAAAAACTCAAATACCCTTCGACTGATGAATGGATAAACAAACATCCTACTATGTACATCCCTACTATGGGATGCCTCAGTTTCCCCAGGGCAAATGGAACCATATGAAGAGATTAGTTCTGAGAAGATGTGGGTAGAAACACAAAGATCTCAGTTTTGTGCAGTATTTCTTTCTGACACATATCCCATCGAACACTGTGACCAGGAAGCTTCCCAGCAGAAATGAAAAGAGCAGGTCTATGCCATACAGATAATGGGCAAAATAAAGGATGTGCTCCATGTGGTTTGAGATCAGTCTATTCTCAATCACACTGGAGAAATGAGACCTAGGTAGAAGTAAAGAATGAATAAATGACCAATCTCTGCCCTCAAGAAACTCAAAGTTTAGGAAGGAATTGATAACCAACAAATGGCAACTGTCCAATATAATAGATGGAGTAAGAGTAACATGTAGTGAGCCATGGAAATATAAGGAAGGGGATGATCCATGGAATCAGGGAAGGCCTAAGAGAGGAGACGATAGCTGGATTTCATTTTTAACAATCCTGTTAAGCCACCAAGGAAATGGAACTTAAAACCTTGAGATACCACTTCACACATACTAGGATGGCTGATAAAGAAAGACAGATAATGACAAGCTTTGGTGAGGATGTTGAGAAACTGGAACCCTTGAACACTGCTGATGGGAATTTTAAATGGTGCAGATACTTTAGATACAGTTTGATACTTCCTCAAAAAGTTAAAAAGTAGAGTTACCATGTGACACAGCAATGTCCCTTGTAGGTATATAGCAAAAAGAAATGAGAGCATATGTGCACACAAAAACCTGTATACCAATGTTACTAATAACCCCTAATAGAAATAACCCAAATGTCCCTCAACTGATGAATGCATAAATAAAATGTGGTACGTCTATACAGTGGAATATTATTTGGTAATAAAATGAAGCACTGATACATACTACAACATGGATGGATCTTGAAAATATTATGCAAAGTGAAAGAGGCAAGTCACAAAATGCCACACATGAATGATTCCATTTATATGAAATGTGCATAACAGGCAAATCCCTAGAGACAGAAAGTAGATTAGTGGTTGCCAGGAGCTGGAGAGAGGAGGAATGGAGAATAACTGCTAGTGGATATGAGGTTCCTTTTTGGAGTGATGAAAATATTCTAAAATTGATTATGAATAAATTAAAGGCCACTGAATTGAACACTTTTAATAGGCAGATTTTATGAAATGTAAATTACATCTCAATATAGCTATAAAAAAGTTCTGAAGGAAATATGACAAAATTCTAATGTTTCTTAATCCTTTTGGGGGTTGGGGAGTAAGTTTAAGTTCATCAGAGGACAGCAAGGGAATCGAACTCCAGGGTAGAGAAGAACGTGGTCCAAGGCACGGAGGCATTAAAGAGCATGTTGTATTGAGGGATTAGTGAGAAACCCAGTATGGTCCTAGAAGGGTATGGAAAGTATGAAGTGGTAAGAGCTGAGTCTGGAAAGGGGTTTTCATCTTTGGAATTTGCATCAAATTCTGAGTTTGCCCTGAAGGTAACTGAGAACCATGAAGTGTTTTTAAGCAAGAGAGTGAGTCATATTTTAAGAATATTTGTCTGGCAGTGTGGAGTGAATCGTTGAGGTAGTGACTGGAGGCAAGAGAGACCAGCTGGAGGGTGGCTATGATCATCTTCATGAGACCTGTCAAGGACCCGACACGTGATAGTAGTGAAGATGGACGAGAGGGAAAATATTTGAAAGCTAGTAACAAAAACTCGAAAAGACCAAAAAAGTCACTTATGATGCTAAGATTTCTAGGTTGGGAGAATAAGTAGATGCTGTTAGCAGTTTTACCCTTTATAGTAAAAGCCAGCAAATTTGGGATGCAGTGTCCATGAAAATGCACCAGTGGGATCTCCTGCTGCAGGGGCATAAGGACTGAAGGCTCAGGTGCCCTGAATTCACCAATGTGTTAGCACCAGGCTGTGCTTCCCCTGGGGTGCTCTCAGCCAATGACTGATGTGGTAGGAGCACTAAGGCAGGTCCCTTCCTGCAAAATGTGGCCCTACTCTGAGAGGCAAATTTAACTCAAGGACTTCGTACTGAAACAAATGGTGCTGCAGTATGAGGCTCCCTCTCCCCTTCACCAGGGTCAGACCTGCATGGCTCTGACAGCTCTCTCAGTCTCTTCCAGCTCCCTCCCATTTTTCCCTTACAGGTTGCTCTAGACTGAATGTTTATGTCTCTCCAAAATTCATATGTTAAAGTCTTAAGCCCCAATATGATGGTATTAGGAGTCAGGACTTTTGAGGGTGTGTGCTGCACCCCACTGTTCACCATAGCCAAGACATGGAATCAACCTAAATGTCCATCAACAGATGAATGAATAAAGAAAATGTGGTGTATATATACAATGGAATACTACTCAGCCATAAAAAAGGAATGAAATAATGCTATTTGCAGCAACATGGATGGAACTAGAGATGATCATACTAAGTGAAGTAAATCAGAAAGAGAAAGACAAATACCATATAATATCACTTACATATGGAATCTAAAATATGACCCAAACAAACTCATCTACAAAACAGAAATAGACTGACAGATATAGAGAACAGACTTGTGGTTGCCATGGGGGAGGGGAGGGGAGGGAGGGGTGGACTGGGAGTTTGCGATTAACAGATGCAAACTAATATATATAGGATGGATAAATAACAAGGTCCAACTGTATAGCACAGGGAACTGTATAGCACAGGATACTATCACAAATATCCTGTGATAAACCATAATGGAAAAGAATATAAAAAAAATTCTATATATATCTGTAACTGAATCACTTTGCTGTACAGCAGAAATTAACACAACATTGTAAATCAACTATACTTCAGTTTAAAAAAAAAAAAGATCTTTAGGGGTATGACTAACTCCATTTTGTCAGCTCCATCTTAGACCCACAGTCCTACCCACTCCCTTCTCTATGTAACTGAACTTTAGCCTACTCACAAGGAATGTGCCCAAGGCAGATAAATTCCCCATCAACTTTTACCCTTGCCTTTATCTGATATGAAAACTGGAAGAGTGTCTTTTTCTGATACAGTTGGTTAATGGTCATGAGACCCCTGGTGAGGAAGGAAAAAATCCCAGTTCCAGTCAGTACAGACAGGCTTCTCACTTGATAGTCAAATACTATTTTTAGTGTTGGTCCCTTTAAAACTCCCTGTACCCCTTTCAGTGATGCGCAGTGCAGCTGCGAATGCCTCTGGATCTTCTGTCTGCCTGCCCCATTTTTCCTGCCTGTATGTAACTTACCCACAACAAACTTCATAATTGCACTTTATGGAGTTGCACACTCAGTTTTTCAGTCTCAAAGTTCCTTCTCAGTTCAGAGAATATTACTCAATATCTCTGTCTCCCAACAGGAAGATTAGAGCATGAGGGTGAAGCCATCATGAATGGGATTAGTGCCCTTACAAAAGAAAAACCCAGTGACCTCCCTCACCCCTTCCTGCATGTGACAATACAGTGAAAAGACAGCCATCTGCAACCCAGAAGACATTTCTTACCAGAACCCAACCGTGCGGGCAACCTGATCTCAGACTTCCAGCCTCTAGAACTGTAATAAACCTCTGTTGCTCATAAGCCACCCAGGCTTTGGTGTTCTGTTTCAGCGGCTCACACTGACTAGGACAGAAGCTGGTACTGAGAGGCAGAGGTGCTGCTTTAACCAATACCTGAACGTGTGGAAGCATCTTTGCAACTGGTAGAATCTGGAAGAGCTTTGAGGTGCATACTAGAAAAAGCCTCCATTGCCACAAGGAGACTGTTAAGGGCAATGGGCAATGGTGCTGAGAGCTTATGAAGGAGAGGAGAGCTCCAGGGAAAGCTTCAGTCTTCTTAGAGATGACCTAACTAGCCATGAACAGAGTGTTGGCAGAAAGGTGGACAGTCAAGGCCATCCTAACGAGGTCTCAGATGGAAATGAGGAACATGCTATTGGACAATGGATGAAAGGTGATTCTTGTTATAAAGTGGCAAAGAACTTGGCTCAGTTGTGGAAGGTAGAATTTGTGTGCAATGAAATTGGATAGTTAGCTGAAGTGATTCCTAAGCAAAGTGTTGAAGGTGCAGCTTGGCTCCCCCTGACTGCTTATAGTAAAATGTGAGAAAGGAGAAATGACTTTACAAAAGAATTGTTAAGCAAAAAGAAGCTAGTTTAAGTTCTAGTTTTAAGATCTGGAAAACTCTCCGCCTGTGGATATTGCAAAACATGAGAGCGTGTTGGGAAGGGAACACTAGGGTGTGGCCAAGTGACCATCTGATGAAGATTTTAGTCTGAGTGTGAACCATGGACTTAGTCAGCTACCTCAACAGAAGCCAGGTGCTATTCTCCAAGCCAGGGGAAGAATGACCTCAAAGTCAATTCAGAGAGCATCAGAGTTGCCAGTCGACCACAAGCCCAGAGGAAGGAAGGAGGGTTGGGGAGCAGAAGGGACCACATGATTTCAAAGTCAAAAGACTGGCGCCTGTGGGCCCTGGTGCAGCATGGGCTGCTTCGGCTGCCCCTCTGGAGGACACAGGCAGCCAATTTGGGCAGTTTCCATGTGGGCCTGAGGGACATGGTTGCCTCCACCTGGATTTCAAAGGATGAGACTTGTCTAGCAGAGCCTCTGGCACAGGACCCCAACCTGGGAGAGCCCCAGGGTCTGGGCAGAAAGCTGCTACAGGGCCATCCCACTGAGCCATGGGGCAACAATGCCATCATAGTTGGGCCTGGAAGGCAGAGCATTGAGCCAAAGAGAATTATTCACAAACCTTAAGTCCTCATAGCGTTTACTGTGGAGTTTGGACTTAACTTGGAACCAGTCTATCCTGTGCTTGTCCCACCTTTATATTTTGGAAGTACACAACTTGTTTGGTTTCACAGGTTCACAGCTGGAGAGGAATTGGCCTCATAATGACTGTACCTTGAGTCTCACCCATATCTGATTTAGATGATACTCTGACAAGACTTTGAACTTTATACTTCAGTTGATGCTGGACTGAATTAAGACTTTTGGAGCTGTTGAAATGGAATGAACGTATTTTGCGTGGACATGAATTTTGGGGGACCAGCAGTGGAATGTTGTAGATTAAATGTATGTGTACCCCCAAAATTCATATGTTGAAATATTAACCCCTGTATGATGGTATTAGAAGTGGGGGTCCTTTGAAAGGTGATTAGGTCATAAGGGCAAAGCTCTCATAAAGGAGATCCGTGGCCTCATAGAAGACAACCCAGAGAGTTTCCTTTGCCCCTGCAGCCATGTGAGGACGATGAGAAGTAAGTCATCTATGAGCTAGGAAGTGGATCCTCATCGGACAACAAATCTATCGGCACTCTGATCTTGGAGTTCTCAGTCTCCAGAACTGTGAGAAATAAATTTCTCTCGTTTATAAGCCACGTAGTCTATTGTATTCTGTTATAGCAACCCAAACAAACTAAAACACAGGTGTTTTCTCCAATAAATTTCTTGCAATCTAATCCCATCTTGGTATCTGCTTCTCAGAATATCCAAAATAATAAATAGAGGAAAAGAGATGAAAATAATGCTCCTTATTCCTTTAGCCTAGTTTCATTTTTTTTTTTCATTGAAATTCAACATTCACCCAACAAATATTTTTGAGAACTTGTACAATGATCCATAGAGTAACTGAAATCAAATACCACAAAGGATTTCTTGGTTATAGTTGTTTTCCAAGGCTCTGTGATTTTGTATTATGTATTTATGACCTGGCCTTGGTTCAGTAAACTTTTTATAGAGAAAGATCATATAAAAATAAACATTGTATACTACTAAGGGAACAAAAACAAAGTTAAAACTTTAAGGTTTCCCCAAATATTTTAAATGTATTTATGTACAAAGAGAGAGAAAAGACTAAAAGAAAATAACAACCAAAAAAATTAATGTTGATTTCTGAGAGGTAGAAATTATGAATTATGGGTTAGAATTATGAGTAATTTTCCATGTTTACTCTCTTCATGATATTTTTTAATTATCCAAAATTTCTGAAACAAACATTTTGGTAATGAGTAGGATGTCTATTTTTTGAGGTTACCTATAGAAAGAACTAAATTCTTTGAGGCAGATAAGAAAAGATTACTTTCTAGTATCAGAGACCTTGGTTAGACTCTTTTAGTGTGTCGCCATGGGAATTAAAATAAAAATAAGAATTGCTATGATATTTTCTTAAATCTAGAAAGTTCCACATATAGTGTTGAATCTCCTAGATTATCTGAATCATCACTCTGCAGCTCTATGTATATGTTCTCATAAGTCTTACTATTAAAACCAGGTTTAAGAGCTCACCCTTACAAACTGTGCTATAAACTATGAAAAACCACTCTCTTAAATACAAGAATAAATATGCCCCCAACGCTCATTTACACTGAAAAGATATTTAAATTCAACATAATTCTTGAAAGAAAATTTAGGGGCAGTGATGTCTGTGCCTGAGGTGCACTTCAGTTCCCTTTCCACTACACCATTGGGTTTTTTTTTCCTTCTTGGTCTTCTTCATAAAAACTCATCCCTTCACCCTGGCTGCTATTTTTGCCCACAGCAATAAAGTCAGATGTGGCATAAGCCTGTACCTAAAAGATAAAAAGTAGGGCTTCCCTGGTGGCGCAGTGGTTGAGAGTCCGCCAGCCTGGGGACGCGGGTTCGTGCCCCGGTTCAGGAGGATCCCACATGCCGTAGAGCGGCTGGGCCCGTGAGCCATGGCCGCTGAGCCTGTGCGTCCGGAGCCTGTGCTCCACAACGGGAGAGGCCACAACAGTGAGAGGCCCGCGTACCGCAAAAAAAAAAAAAAAAAGATTACACAGTATTCAGTTTGAAATACAGATCTCTGGGCCAGAATCTCCAGCTTTAAGCTCTTGCTGTAATACACTGGACCAAGACTGCTGTGTCTAGGTAGCTCTCAGTGAATGGTGAGAGCCATTTGATTTTGTGAGAAGGGAAATAAATCTGGAAAATACAGAGACTATTTTGGAGGAACGCATTGCTTTTACGCATTGCTATGAATTTCACTAGTGTTCTCAGTCTCAAATTAGTATATTAAAAAAAAAAAGGTAAATGCTTTAGTTACACAAAACCAACAGGACTTGAAATGTAAGCTATCTCATTTCACAATACAGAGCAACAATGGCAAAAATAAAGCAGATCATTATTACAATGTTCTATATTAATTATTCACATGTAATATAACAATATTGGACTGAGAATTAAAGAAAGCGAAGTTCTAATCTCAGATCCACCCTCTACCAGCTGTACTAATTACAGCAAGCAAACTGAACTCTGTTAGTTTCCTCATCTACAAAATGGGTTTAATAATACCTGCCCTGTCAACCTAAAGGAATTATTTGAGATTTGAATAAGAAAATGGCATAAAAGTGCTTTGAATATCATGAAGCATTACTTAAAGTAAAAATGATTATTACTTCCAAATTATTAATGTATAGCACATGGGAAATATAGCAATGTGAATTTCTACTCCTCAGCAATGTCAGATAGAATGTCCTCTCTCTCTCTCTGTCTCCCTCTGCCCGCAAACACACACACACACATACAAACCATCCCTTATCAAAGCCAGCTATGAAGAACAACTTGGGTGATAAAAGAAATAATGTTTTGTTTTGTTTTGTTATTTTTTGGTACACGGGCCTCTCACTGTTGTGGCCTCTCCCGTTGCGGAGCACAGGCTCCGGACGCGCAGGCTCAGCGGCCATGGCTCATGGGCCTAGCCACTCCGCGGCATGTGGGATCTTCCCAGACCGGGGCACAAACCCGTGTCCCCTGCATCATCAGGCGGACTCTCAACCACAGCGCCACCAGGGAAGCCCAGAAATAATAATATTTAAGAGCACATTAAAGACATCTTTAACTCATTAAAGAAAAAAAAATCTGTGTTTTCTGTTCTTAATATTTAATATGATTTCAGTAGATAAACTATTTCTTTCTTCTTAAATATGCGTATATGAGAAAAAATAATAAAATTAGAACCTTACCATATACCGTTCACCAAAATTAAATCTATGTGACCAAAAGAATGAATTTTTAAATTTAAACCAACCAGAAAAATATTGTGAATAATCACTTATATGAAGAGGAAAAACTTCCAAAGCATAAAAGCACAGGTAAAAACCATAAATAAATCACTGATAAAATTTAATAATAAAAATTAAAACTTTATGCATATTAGAACAATACCAGAAACAAAAATTAAAATGACAAACTGGGAAAATATCTATAACATGTTAACAAAGGATTGGTATATTTAACATATAAATAACTCAAAATCAATTAATATAAAGATTACAGTCAAAAATTTGCTATGACAGTTCACAAAAGAATATAGTCAATAAACCTATCTTTTAAAGGTCAATTTTCACCATAACAAAATCTGTAAGTTAAAATAAAGCATAATCATTTTTCTCCTATCAACTTGATGAAGATTTCAAGAAGGCCAGCACGACTATAAATGGCTGATGGGAATTTAATTTGTTATAGCATTTCTGAAAGGTCCTTTGTCCATATAAATTATTTCACTTGTTTAAGATAAATTTGCTGAGTGCCAATAAAACTCAGATACTCTGCTGCAGACTGGAGAAAGAGCAAGATGTGAAAAAATTTCCTTATGATCTGGTGGGGGAAACTAGCATTAAATTGTTTTACAAATAGCTGCAGTAATGTAGTAATGGTGTGAGATGATGACTGGAAGAAGGAAATGGACTTGAGATCTATTTTGGATGTAGAAGTCATAGACCGTGATGTGAGATGTGAGGTACCTGCTATCAAGAACAGGTTTCTAGCATGAGCAAGTGCTCAACTATACAACTGGGTAGATGGTGGCTTTTTTACTAGTAGGGGCAAAGGAGGAACAGGCTGGGAAGGGGAAAAGGTGATCAGGTGTGAAGATGTTGGGTGTGACATGCCTGAGAAACATCCAAAGATGTGAGGAAACAGATTAGAAAAGAGATCTGTATTGGAAATAGAAATTAGTGAATTGTCAACATAGAGTTTACATTTAAAGCCATTGTAGTAGGTAAGATAGGCTAAGAAAAGAGGACAGAAGGAGAATGGGATATTGCTGTTGAAACTGCTGAGTTGTGGAGAAAAAGAGTTTTGTGGGTGCAATACTTCTGAGAAGTCAGGTAAATACAAGAATGAAAAGTATCTTTGGGATTGGTATTTTATTAAAACCGTTTCAACCACTCTATTTCTAGGAAATTATTCTAAGGAAATAATTAGAGGAGCACAGATGACATTAGGTAAAAAATTGTCACAGAATTCTTTATAATAGGAAAACAATCTAAATGACTGAAAATAATTGATTAAATTATGTTTCTTCTATAAATAGAATGCTATTAAGTCATTTTAAATGTTTTTGAAGAATGTATAAGTAAGTATACAGGAAATCTTTCAGGATATTTTTTAAAAAGCAGAATACAAAAATACATAGCATGATTTCAAATTTTGTAAAGAAAATCACAAACATAGGATTCCACACAAAATATTTTTGAAGACAATATATCAAATTCATCTCTGTGCAAAGTTATGGATGATTTCTATTATGTTTTTTAGTTTTCCCAATATTTCTCCTGTGACTGTGTATTACTTTAATAGAGAAGAAACTATAAATTATACACGTTTTAATAAGAGGTTGCCTATGCACCTCTGAGCACCCTATAGTTTTTAGTGATAGTAAAACCATTTTTCACAATTCAAATATGTTTCAAATAATGTATCTAACCAATCGAAGACGTTTTTTATTTTTATAATAAAGGTGGAAAATATTGATCCAAAATTTTTTTTCACATGTCAAAAATCCAGAAATAGCAAAATTAAAGCCACCAAATCAATAAATAGTAAATAGTAAGAGTTGATTGTGTATATAAGAACATTTTGCAAGCTGGGAACTTCCTAATTCCAAAACTGATATGAAGCTCAGGAGCATGAAGTTACAAGATGGACTGTAAAGTGGAAATGCGCAAGTTGTTAACCTTTACAATGATTGATTATTATAGTGAGGGTTTTCAGGCAGCAGGGTATCGGTGAAAAGTAATTATCTCATACCTTTTTAAGGAAGATGACTTGTTGTTTTCATGATGGTCAGAGGCATTTACAAGAAATGACCTAAGTTAAGTTTTGCTTCTGTTCACAAAGCAAGCTAGATTTAGTTTTGCTTATGTGGCTTAAATGGTTTTGTCTGCTTGGGAAAGTCTCAAGTCTGGTCTCCATTTTGTATTGAACACACAAAATAAATTTAGGTTACAGGGAAAAGACGGGAGAGAATGAATGAGCCATGGGACAATCAAGGAGGAATACTAGAAAATAAATGATCTCCAAGATTTCTTACAAGTACCAAACCCTAGGCTCAGAAAGGCCAGCCCCTTGTAGGAAGAGCTGCAGAGAGATGGTGAAGTTTCACTTCTTCTAAAGCCAAGACACCTGCATCTCTATTTCTTTAGCAGATTATGCTGCTGACACTGCTAACTGGATAAAAAAGAGACCCAACATTCCCTCCCAAAAGTTAAAATTCTATATCCCTTTCTTTCTAAAGTGATATAAATGAAACTAAAACAACAATAACAACAGACAGAAAAGGACAATAATTGATCTAGATTCTTGGTTTCAGAACTCAACGTTCAAATCCATCACCCATCAAAATGACACTTGGGGAGGAGGCTTAGACATGTAGGTAATAGCTTCCAACTAAAAAATGAAAGAGCAGCACAGTAGGTTTTGAATGGGTCATTGAGTTCCTGTCCTGGAGCAAGTCACTGCTTAAAAAAAAAAAAAAAAAGTCTGTTCCTCACAATGTTACCATGCTTTCAAAATCAGAATTTAAAGTTTGTGATGAAAGACAATACCTACTTGCAAAAAAAAAAAAGTATAGTAAAACAGTTATAGAAAATAAGTCTCCACTGCACTGCTCCCACAAGACACATACACCCCTCAAAGGGATGCCTACCTTTTCATTGAGGACTAAAGAAACATTGAAATCTCGGTGGCAAAAGTTACTGCAGGTATACAGACAAATTTTGAGGTGAGAAAACCCAATATTTTGTTTCTGAGAATAAGAAGGATTTACAAATGCCATATTTTTGGAGCACATTCTCATGTACTTTTCTCTTTTCCATTGAGCTGTATGCCCTCAAATGTTCTCTAACACTACTTATTACAATACAAACATCTTGTTTCTACTTCAACCTACTTTAAACTAAGGTTATCCTTTTTTTAAAATCTGCTTTACTTGCTTTAAAAGAAATTCTTCATTGAAACAAAGAAAAAAATAATCCACAGTTATAAGTTAATCTTTAATAACTTTGAACATAAAGATTAATAAGGAAAATCAGCTTTTTAGTGGAAAGCATCTATTAGCACAACTAAGTTTGAAATGTGTTAGAGTATCTTGCTTAGTAATCTTGCTGCCTCCTTTATTAAAAGCCCATCATTTTTTAGCTATGCTTGACTTTCTGCCTCAATCCTTAAGAGAGATTAAAAATCTACCTTCCATTTTGACAGATTAATTTTGCTAACTTCCAACTTTCAGAGTTTCAGAAGTTTTCATTAAAGTGTACTGTTAGCAGAGCTTTGTTAAAATAATTTACTCAGCATCTCTCTTTATTACTATGGGCTCAGTTTCCAAATAGTCCTCTAAATTATATCTGCAAAGTATGATAACCTTCTCAACAGACAAAATTGCTTATTTTCTGCATAATTTTAAATTTCGACCATAGTAATACAAGAATTTATCTGCGAGGGAGATGCAAGAGGGAAGAGATATGGGAACATATGTATATGTATAACTGATTCCCTTTGTTATAAAGCAGAAACTAACACACCATTGTAAAGCAATCATACTCCAATAAAGATAAAAAAATAAAAATAAATAAAAATAAAAACTTATCTGCAATTTTAGAAGTCTTTGCCAACTTATTAGATCCAAAAGAATTTTTTCGTATCGTTCAAGACCTGATAGATATTTAAAACTTTAGTTTGATGTCTAAGAGGGAGAATATTTATTTTTTTGTTTCACTTGCTCACTAAATATAGACTAGCTCCCATACACAGACTAACTAGACCAGGATTTCCAAACACAAATGCCTACCAGTGTCAAGAAAGTTGAGAATATATGAGAAAAGCAGAAGTGCCCTGCACAGTAAGAGGATATGACCCATTCAGAGCAGACAGCTGCCCCTCAGCACTAGCCAACTTTTGCTAGGAGAGAATATTGACCAGATGAAACAGAGCTTTTGATTCATCAAAGGAAGCCAGAAATTTGCATTTATATATCCATTAGCAACTAATGTTTAAAAAAAAAAACAACTCTGAGAATTAAATAAAACAAATAAAAAATGTTTGTGGCCCATATCCAGCCACCATTTTGTTACTTCTGGCGTAGGAAATCCCTACAAGAAGTGCAAGTCCCTCTGTACCTGCTCCTTTAAAGGTATAAATTCTCCTGTTTAAATGTAATTATACTATCTGAAAGGAAAAATATTAATAATAGTCTTAGTTTATAAAATCAGAAAAAAAATAATCTAAAACTGACAGAAATGAGGGACTTCCCTGGTGGTCCAGTGGGTAAGACTCCACGCTCCCAAAGCAGGGGGCCGGGGTTTGATCCAGGTCGGGGAACTAGACCTTGCATGCATGCTGCAAGGAAGATCCCGTGTGCCACAACTAAAACCCGGCACAGCCAAAATTAATTAATTAATTAATTAATTTTAAAAAATGAAAACTGCAATGGATTGTAGCATGAGAAAGCCTAGATGTAGATGAAGCAATGGTCAGGGATTTTTTTAATGCAAGGCTAAAGGCTAAAGGCTCTGCAAGAGTCCCAAGGAATAGGGATGAGGCTAAAAAGCTTCAGCGATTTCTAAAAGTTGGAAGAGGCCAGCTCTGTTCTCAAACAACTATTTCTATTGGCAATTTAGTGTAATAAGCCCCGAATCAATCAATCAACTGACTAAGTACAGTACAGGGGAAGAGTTGCTAACTTTTTTCATCCACCATGCTAAAATTAAACATTATGCAAAGCATTCGAACATTTAAGAATCATATTATTAAACCACCACCAAGTCCTGGCAACCAAGACACAACAAGAAATCAAAGCAAAAGAGGAATAGTAATAGTACAGCAGCTGGTGTTTCTTGAAAACCAATTTGTTTATAGGTGTTGGGTAGCAAACTAGAAAGTTCTCATAGGATTCAAAAGAGGGCCAAATATTGAGGTAAGTGCACAGCCAGGTTCTAAATTACATATCCCAAGTACCACGAGACCAAAACACCTCACAAGTCAACTACCTCTGTTCTGACCATGTTCACTCTTTTGTTTCTTCTGATGATGCACAATATTCTCATGCTCCTTCATTATGGCACTTACTGTAAGCTGCTACTGTGATTAACTGTCTTTACTTGAACAGCTGGAGAACAGGAAAAGGTTATGTTATTACCACTAACATACCTAGCAGGGGCCCTGGTAGAAAACAGCAGCTCCATAAACTTTGACGTGAATCTAATGGATGATGGTGTTTCCCTATTGCTTCCTGGTAGCTCCCTCTTCAACTATTCCCCAGCGAACATCTGCTCTACCTTCTTATCTGGCTCTGCTGCCAGCCTTATCAAGAACCATCTCACTTCTCCCAACAGAATCTGTCATCCAGAAACTGTTTACAAAGTTTGCTTTTCATAATACCCTTATGCTGGCTCTAACTTTGCGTCTTGGTATTGAAAATGGTCTTTTAAAAACTAGCTTTTCCTTCACATTTTACAAATTATTCCTGATACAAAATTCTCCCAACCTCTTATAAAACCTGAAAACTATCTTAATGTAGTCAATAACCTTCCTGAGACTTTATGATGATGAAGACTTGAACTCTGTCAATTTACCTCTGAAGTTCCTAGTATTGCAAATTCCTGCTTCTTCAGAACTATTATTTAACTCTCTCTTAGGGCATGATTTGGTCCTTAATCAGTATTGACTCTTCTTTCTGACAGTTCAAAGACACCTTCATCCTTATAGCAATAGACAAGGTTTAATTTCCTTTCTCTCTGCTAGAATAGCTAAGAGAAATGGCATTGCCGAAAAGTGAATGCGATTCGATTCTCCATTTGGCTGGTGAATCCACATGCTCAAGTGGGCGTCCCGAAAGTGTATCGGGGATCTCAGGAGAACGCAAACCTATCTTGCTTGAACAGGCCCTTGACAAAAGAAAACCAGGGCTTCTCAAACTTCGGTGTTCATATGAATTACTTGGGGATCTGGTTAAATGCCCATTCTGGGTCTTGCAGTCCACACTGACTGCACCCTGAGTACCAAGGATCCAGACAAGGTGCCTTTTGAACTCTTCCTCTGACACTTTTTCACTTTTCCTTTTCTCCAAAGTGCCCACCCAGTTTCTACACCTACTCTTGGTCACACTGCAATAACCCACACAAGTCTGTACTGACTGGCCCACCCCAGTCCCTCATTACTCTCTGTGCGATTCCTATAGGGACCTGCCCTAAGCAGGCTGCAACATTGCAAGAGAAAGCTAGTCAACTGACTCACGTGAAATGTTAATAGCTGCTTTCTGAGCTATGCTTTATTTTACAAATCTCTACTTCATCTAAGAGCAATGAGAGGAAGATTCTAGAGCAAGGGTGGGGGCTTTCTCTAGACTCCTTAAATCCCAAACCATTGAAGCTACCTAAACTCATCTGTGTAAGCTGGCTCACTTCTGCTCTTGAATGTTATTACTATACTAGAATTTTCCATTGTTTGGTACGGCTCAAGTTCACCTGCCTAGAGTTACTCTGATTCTCCGTATCTTCTCCTAACCCCCAAGTGGAGATGCTGTGACAGCTTACTCAAGAGCTGAGACTGTAAAAATTGTTGAAGTGCTTCTGAAAGCCTATCAGACTTGGCAATATTACAGGGATGAATCAGACACAGAGGTATGTTCAACTTTCAGCTGAAATGAGAATGTCTGTATCTAAATTCCATTAAGCCTGGCACCTTTCAGAGAGTTCTCCAACAGGAACAAAACTCAAACATAGTGTCTGCAAGCCTGCCAAGTTCCCCTAATCTGAATAACCTTCAATTTAGGGCTGGCCTATATCATTGACTTTAGAAAATTACCTGTCATTCCATTTTTGCTTCTTGTGTAATTTAGGTTTTGTTATAGTCAACTTGAAGTATCATTTACAACATAATATTAAGATTCTTTATGGTCATTATTTTAACCTCCATAAGCATACATGCCCATGGGTGAGAACGAGAAGACATTTTAAAGTTGAAAAATTTTTAAATATTCATGATCAACTGCTCCTGTACCAACAAAGAAGAACCACCAGCCCCAATTTTAGGTGTATTTGTCCCTGAGAAATGTTTTTAAGCAGAGGTGAAGGTTGGGTTGTCTGTAAGCTGGATGAATGTGCCCTGTCTCTTTTATAGATTAACCAACAACAGAAACAGAAAGGAGAGGTCAAGTCAACAAGAGGCGAAGCATATCATTAGGTGATGAAAAAAAAGAGGATTACCAGAATGGGAATCAGAGACAGGAAGATATTTGTCTTGGATTTCCTCCTTAACCCACTAGCATGATTCTCATTACAGCTCCTGTATTTGCTTCTTTAAACAAAGACTATCCTAATTATCCTAATGATTTTTTCAACAATCACTTAGAAAAGCACTGCCTTACTTTCCCAATTAGGCACTAGGCAAACAAAAATAGGAGCTGATTTTACGGAATTGACAGAATGAAGCAGCCACAACCCAGGGTCAGCAGAGCAGAGTATTGACAGACACAGACCAAGAGCTTCCTCTCCTGAACTCCTAAAGGTACATGTAGTGTTTCCTAGCATTTCCTATTTTGGAACTCATTGTTTCCTTCTCTTTGAGTACAGAAAAGCCTGACACTAAAAATCTGTCTGAAAGGGCATACGCTGGGCAAGGCAGAGCAATGTGAGGGGTCCTCCCGTAATCCTGACTGTGTCTAAACCTGAACGGCCTTAAAAGCTGGTATGTTCAACCTCACAAAACCCCTATCACCTATGTGACTCTGATTTACCAAGAAAACCCCCAGCTAATGTCTAGGCTCTGACTTAGAAGAAATAAGCAGGAAATCATTAGCTATGAAGCACACACAGCAAGCATGTGCTGGGAAGTTCTATAAATCCAACTAACTCTTAAGTTCCCGAGTGAGAGCTATAATCCTGGGAGGGCCTCTTAGCCTCCCACCAGCAGCCTTGGTAGGGTATGAAGAAAAGGAACAATGGAGCCAGTGCAGGTTGTAAATCTACTGTGATGGATTCCTCAGCGACCTTGAAGCTGGAGAGATAGCTCTATGGTAGAAGGCTCTGGAAGCCTGCAGCCTGCGGCTGATGGCATAGCAGCTAGAAAATGTAATCCCAGAGTCAGCAGCAGCTTCTACTAAGTGTTAGTTTTCTGCAGGTGCCCACTTATCATCCTTAATAAGTGCCTGTGAGGTGTCTGTCACGTTCACGGTTTGGTCAGACAGAAAGAAAAATGTGTACAGCAAGGTCCTTTCCCTGTTATGCCCTTGTTTACTTTATCCATAAACACCACTCAAACCCTTGGCCCACAGGAAATCCTCAGTGAGCATCTGTTGAAAAGGCACATAGCCCAGAACTGAGAATGGGAACATTTCAAGAGATTAAAGGACAGGAGCCAACAGATTCACTTATAAATTAAAAAGAAAAAAATGGGAAGAAAGAGTTGTAGACCGAGGTTGGCTTAGTGAGTTTGGAAACTAATCAAACTACCATCAGTATCATCTGGATTTTAAAGACCTGGCATTTTCAGAACTTGCCATCTGTTAATTATATAATGCCCAAGTTTTCCTTTCTGAAAATTACCAATTCATGAAATAAAAGATGTTCTAAATGTTATGAATGAAAACATGCATTTCTCCTCTACTCTTGCACTAACATGAAATCTGGCTTGTTCTGTTTGAAAACACAGTTACCAAAATGCAGCTTTACAAATATAACCAAAATGTTTTACTTTATATCACTTCATCAGAAAGTGGGCATAGAGTAAAATAACAGAAATCTTCTATATTTCTCAGTGAGTAAAGGCCATTATATACCCAAGGCAAGAAATTATTTGCCAGAGTAAACTATTAAACTATTTTATGACTCAATCAATTGTCAACAGTATAACGCAAATATTTTAGAAGGTTTGATTACATAAGACTAGCTCACGAATGAGAAGTTCAAAGTACATTTATTTAATAAATGTAATAAGCTCTTGCGAGAACACCAGAATCACAACCAGCTGCTGAACAATCATCGACAGGAAGACACTGGAACTCGCCATAAAAGATACCCCACATCCAAAGACAAAGGAGAAGCCGCAATGAGACGGTAGGAGGGGAGCAATCACAATAAAATCAAATCCCATAACCATAGGGTGGGTGACTCACAAACTGGAGAACATTATACCACAGAAGTCCACCCACTGGAGTGAAGGTTCTGAGCCCGACGTCAGGCTTCCCCACCTGGGGGTCCGGCAACGAGAGGAGGAATTCCCAGAGAATCAGATTTTGAAGGCTAGTGGGATTTGATTATAGGACATTGATAGGACTGAGGGAAACAGAGACTCCACTCTTGGAGGGCACACACAAAGTAGTGTGTGCATCAGGACCCACAGGAAAGGAGCAGTGACCTCATAGGAGACTGAACCAGACCTACCTGCTAGTGTTGGAGGGTCTCCAGCAGAGGCGGGGAATGGTTGTGGCTCACTGCAGGGACGAGGACACTGGCAACAGAAGCTCTGGGAAGTACTCCTTGGCATGAGCCCTCATGGAGTCTGCCATTAGCCGCACCAAAGAGCCTGTAGGCTCCAGTGCTGGGCTGCCTCAGGCCAAACAATCACAGGGAGGGAACTCAGCCCCACCCATCAGCAGACAAGTGGATTAAAGTTTTATTGAGCTCTGTCCACCAGAGTAACAGTCAGCTCTACCCACCACCAGTTGCTCCCATCAGGAAGCTTCCACAAGCCTCATAGATAGCTTCATCCACCAGAGTGCGGACAGAAGAAGCAAGAAGAACCACAATCCTTTAGCTTGTGGAATGAAAACCACATTCACAGAAAGATAGACAAGATGAAAAGGCAGAGGGCTATGTACCCTATGAAGGAACAAGATAAAACCCCAGAAAAAAAACTAAATAAAGTGGAAATAGGCAATATTCCAGCAAAAGAATTCAGAATAATGATAGTGAAGATGATCCAGGACATCGGAAAAAGAATGGGGGCAAAGATCAAGAAGAGGCAAGAAATGTTTAACAAAGACCTAGAAGAATTAAAGAACAAACAGACAGAGATGAACAATACAATAACTGAAATGAAAAATACACTAGAAGGAACCAATAGCAGAATAACTGAGGGAGAAAACTGACCTGGAAGACAGAATGGTGGAAATCACTGCCACGGAACAGAATAAAGAAAAAAGAATGAAAAGAAATGAAGACAGCCTAAGAGACCTCTGGGACAACATTAAACAAACTGACATTCACATTATAGGGGTCCGAGAAGGAGAAGAGAGAGAGAAAGGACCCAAGACGATATTTGAAGAGATTATAGTCGAAAACTTCCCTAACATGGGAAAAGA
Organism: Aethalodelphis obliquidens; assembly: GCF_003676395.1. Classification (NCBI taxonomy): domain Eukaryota; kingdom Metazoa; phylum Chordata; class Mammalia; order Artiodactyla; family Delphinidae; genus Aethalodelphis; species Aethalodelphis obliquidens. The sequence goes on along the minus strand of NW_020838016.1, from coordinate 11,114,584 downwards.
AATAGCCACTCAAATCCGGGAAGCACAGAGAGTTCCAGGCAGGATAAACACAAGGAGAAACATACCAAGACACATAGTAATCCAACAGATGAAAATTAATGACAAAGAAAAATTATTAAAAGCAACAAGGGAAAAATGACAAATAACATACAAGGGAACTCCCATAAGGTTAACAGCTGATTTCACAGCAGAAACTCTACAAGCCAGAAGTGAGTGGTATGATATATTTAAAGTGATGAAAGGGAAGAACCTACAACCAAGATTACTCTACCCGGCAAGGATCTCATTCAGATTCGATGGAGAAATCAAAAGCTTTCCAGACAAGCAAAAGCTAAGAGAATTCAGCACCACCAAACCAGCTCTACAACAAATGCTAAAGGAACTTCTTTAAGTGAGAAAAACAAGAGAAGAAAAGGACCTACAAAAACAAACACAAGGAGAGGGGGAAGATGGCGGAAGAGTAAGACGCAGAGATCACCTTCCTCCCCACAGATACACCAGAAATACATCTACACGTGGAACAACTCCTACAGAACACCTACTGAACGCTGGCAGAAAAACTCAGACTTCCCAAAAGGCAAGAAACTCCCCACGTACCTGGGTAGGGCAACAGAAAAAAGAATAAACAGAGACAAAAGAATAGGGATGGGACCTGCACCAGTGGGACGGAGCCGTGAAGGAGGAAAGGTTTCAACACACTAGAAGCCCCTTTGTGGGCAGAGACTGCCGGTGGCGGAGGGGGAAGCTTCGGAGCCGTGGGGGAGAGCACAGCAACAGGGGTGCGGAGGGCAAACTGGGGAGATTTCCGCATAGAGGATCGGTGCCAACCGGCACACAGCAGCCCGAGAGGCTTGTCTGCTCACCCGCCGGGGCGTGCGGGGCTGGGAGCTGAGGCTCCAGCTTAGGTCAGAGCGCAGGGAGAGGACTGGCGGCGTAAACACAGCCTGCAGGGGGTTAGTGCACCACGGCTAGCCGGGAGGGAGTCCGGGGAAAAGTCTGGACTTGCCGAAGAGGCAAGAGACTTTTTCTTGCTTCTTTGGTTCCTGGTGCACGAGGAGAGGGGATTAAGAGCGCTGCTTAAAGGAGCTCCAGAGACAGGCGCAAGCCGCCGCTAACAGCGCGGACCCCAGAGACGGGCATGAGATGCTAAGGCTGCTGCTGCCGCCACCAAGAAGCCTCTGTGCGAGCACAGGTCACTCTCCACACCTCCCTCCCGGGAACCTGTGCAGCCCGCCACTGCCAGGGTCCTGGGATCCAGGGACAACTTCCCCGCGAGAATGCACGGCACACCTTATGCTGGTACAACGTCACAACGGCCTCTGCCGCCGCAGGCTCGCCCCGCACCCCGTGCCCCTCCCTCCCCCTGGCCTGAGTGAGCCGGAGTCCCTGAATCAGCGGCTCCTTTAACCCCATCCTGTCTGAGCGAAGAACAGACGCCCTGGGGCGACCTACACGCTGAGGCGGGGCCAAATACAAAGCTGAGCCCCTGGGAGCTGTGCAAACAAAGAAGAGAAAGGGAAATCTCTCCCAGCAGCCTCAGAAGCAGCGGATTAAAGCTCCACAATCAACTTGATGTACCCTGCATCTGTGGAATACCTGAATATACAACGAATCATCCCAAATTGAGGAGGTGGACTTTGAGAGCAAGATTTATTATTTTTTCCCCATTTGCTCTTTTTGTGTGTATGTGTATGCTTCCATGTGAGATTTTGTCTGTATAGCTTTGCTTTCACCATTTGTCCTAGGGTTCAATCCTTCCTTTTTTTTTTTTTTTTTAACTTAAAAAATTTTTTTTTTCTTAATAATTATTTTTTTATTTTAATAACTTTATTTTAGTTTACCTTACTTTATTGTCCTTTATCCTCTTTCTTTTTTCCTTTCTTTCTTTTCTTTCTTTCTTTCTCTCTCTCTCTCTCTCCCTGTCTCCCTCTCTCTCTCTCTCCCTCTCTCCCTCTCCCTTCCTTTCTTTCTTCCTTCCTTCCTTCCTTCCTTTCTTTCTTTCTTTCTTTCTTTTTCTCCCTTTTATTCTGAGCCGTGTGGATAAAAGGCTCTTGCTGCTGCAGCCAGGAGTCACTGCTGTGCCTCTGAGGTGGGAGAGCCAAGTTCAGGACACTGGTCCACAAGACACCTCCCGGCTCCACGTAATATCAAATGGCGAAAATCTCCCAGAGATCTCCATCTCAATACCAACACTCAGCTTCACTCAACGACCAGCAAGCTACAGTGCTAGACACCCTATGCCAAACAACTAGCAAGACAGGAACCGAACACCACCCATTAGCAGAGGCTGCCGAAAATCATAATAAGTCCACAGAAACCCCAAAACACACCACCAGACGTGGACCTGCCCACCAGAAAGACAAGATCCAGCCTCATCCACCAGAACACAGGCACTAGTACCCTCCACCAGGAAGCCTACACAACTCACTGAACCAACTTTAGCCACTGGGGAGAGACACCAAAAACAACGGGAACTACGAACGTGCAGCCTGCAAAAAGGAGACCCCAAACACAGTAAGATAAGCAAAATGAGAAGACAGAAAAACACACAGCAGATGAAGGAGCAAGATAAAAACGCACCAGACCTAACAAATGAAGAGGAAATAGGCAGCCTACCTGAAAAAGAATTCAGAATAATGATACTAAAGATGATCCAAAATCTTGGAAATAGAATAGACAAAATGCAAGAAACTTTAACAAGGACGTAGAAGAACTAAAGATGAAACAAACAATGATGAACAACACAATAAATGAAATTAAAAATACTCTAGAAGGGGTCAATAGCAGCATAACTGAGGGAGAAGAATGGATAAGTGACCTGGAAGATAAAGTAGTGGAAATAACTACTGCAGAGCAGAATAAAGAGAAAAGAATGAAAAGAACTGAGGACAGTCTCAGAGACCTCTGGGACAACATTAAATGCACCAACATTCAAATTACAGGGGTTCCAGAAAAAGAAGAGAAAAGGAAAGGGACTGAGAAAATATTTTAAGAGATTATTGTTGAAAACTTCCCTAATATGGGAAAGGAAATAGTTAATCAAGTCCAGGAAGCACAGAGAGTCCCATACAGGATAAATCCAAGGAGAAACATGCCAAGACACATATTAATCAAACTGTCAAAAATTAAATACAAAGAAAACATATTAAAAGCAGCAAGGGAAAAACAACAAATAACACACAAGAGAATCCCCATAAGGTTAACAGCTGATCTTTCAGCAGAAACTCTGCAAGCCAGAAGGGACTGGCAGGATATATTTAAAGTGATGAAGGAGAAACACCTACAACCAAGATTACTCTACCCAGAAAGGATCTCATTCAGATTTGATGGAGAAATTAAAACCTTTACAGACAAGCAAAAGCTGAGAGAATTCAGCACCACAAAGCAAACTTTACAACAAATGCTAAAGGAACTTCTCTAGGCAAGAAACACAAGAGAAGGAAAAGACCTATAATAACAAACCCAAAACAATTAAGAAAATGGGAATACGAACATACATATCGGTAATTACCTTAAATGTAAATGGATTAGGGGCTCCCCTGGTGGCACAGTGGTTGAGAATCGGCCTGCCAATGCAGGGCACACGGGTTTGAGCCCTGGTCTGGGAAGATCCCACATGCTGCGGAGCAACTGGGCCCGTGAGCCACAATTACTGAGCATGCGCGTCTGGAGCCTGTGCTCCGCAACAACAGAGGCCGCGATAGTGAGAGGCCTGCGCTCTGTGATGAAGAGTGACCCCCGCTTGCCACGACTTGAGAAAGCCCATGCACAGAAACGAAGACCCAACACATCCATAAATAAATAAATAAATACATTTAAAAAAATGTAAATGAATGAAATGCTCCCACCAAAAGACACAGACTGGCTGAATGCATACAAAAACAAGACGTATATATATGCTGTCTGCAAGAGACCCACTGCAGACCTAGAGACACATACAGACTGAAAGTAAGGGGATGGAAAAAGATGTTCCACGCAAATGGAAACCAAAAGAAATCTGTAGTAGCAATTCTCATATCACACAAAATACACTTTAAAATAAAGACTATTAAAAGACACAAAGAAGGACACTACATAATGATCAAGGGATCGATCCAAGAAGAAGATATAACAATTGTAAATATTTAAGCACCCAACATAGGAGGACCTCAATACATAAGGCAAATACTAACAGCCATAAAAGGGGAAATCGACAGTAACACATTCATAGTAAGGGAATTTAACACCCCACTTTCACCAATGGACAGATCAAATAAAATGAAAATAAATAAGGATACACAGGCTTTAAATGATACATTAAATAGGATGGACTTAATTGATATTTATAGGACATTCCATCCAAAAACAACAGAATACACATTTTCCGCAAGTGCTCATGGAACATTCTCCAGGATAGATCATATCTTGGGTCACAAATCAAGCCTTGGTAAATTTAAGAAAACTGGAATTGTAGCAAGTATCTTTTCCGACCACAATGCTATGAGACTAGATATCAATTACACGAAAAGATCTGTAAAAAATACAAAAACATGGAGGCTAAACAATACACTACTTAATAACGAAGTGATCACTGAAGAAATCAAAGAGGAAATCAAAAAATACCTACAAACAAATGACAATGGAGACACGATGACCCAAAACCTATGGGAGGCAGCAAAAGCAGTTCTAAGAGGGAAGATTATAGCAATACAATCCTACCTTAAGAAGCAGGATACATCTCGAATAAACAACCTAACCTTGCATCTAAAGCAACTAGAGAAAGAAGAACAAAAAAACCCCAAAGTTACCAGAAGGAAAGACATCATAAAAATCAGGGCAAAAATAAATGAAAAAGGAATGAAGGAAACAATAGCAAAGATCAATAAAAGTAAAAGCTGTTGCTTTGAGAAGATAAACAAAATTGATAAACCATTAGCCAGACTCAACAAGAAAAAGAGGGAGAAGACTCAAATCAATAGGATTAGAAAGAAAAAAGGAGAAGTAACAACTGACACTGCAGAAATACAAAAGATCAGGAGACATTACTACAAGCAACTCTATGCCAACAAAATAGACAACCTGGAAGAAATGGACAAATTCTTAGAAATGCACAACCTGCCAAGACTGAATCAGGAAGAAATAGAAAATATGAACAGACCAATCACAAGCACTGAAATTGAAACTGTAATGAAAAATCTTCCAAAAAACAAAAGCCCAGGACCAGATGGCTTCACAGGCGAATTCTTTCAATTAGAGAAGAGCTAAACAATTAGAGAAGAGCTAAAACCTATCCTTCTCAAACTCTTCCAAAATATAGCAGAGGGAGGAACACTCCCAAACTCATTCTACAAGGCCACCATCACCCTGATGCCAAAACCAGACAAGGATATCACAAAGAAAGAAAACTACAGGCCAATATCACTGATGAACATAGATGCAAAAATCCTCAACAAAATACTAGCAAACAGAATCCAACAGCACATTAAAAGGATCATACACCATGATCAAGTGGGGTTTATTCCAGGAATGCAAGGATTCTTCAATATATGCAAATCAATCAATGTGATACACCATATTAAAAAATTGAAGGAGAAAAACCTTATGGTCATCTCAATATATGCAGAAAAGCTTTCGAAAAAAATTCAACACCCATTTATTATAAAAACCCTCCAGAAAGTAGGCATAGAGGGAACTTTACTCAACATAATAAAGGCCATATATGACAAAACCACAGCCAACATCATCCTCAAAGGTGAAAAACTGAAAGCATTTCCACCAAGATCAGGAACAAGACAAGGTTGCCCACTCTCACCAGTCTTACTCAACAGAGTTTTGGAAGTTTTAGCTACAGAAATGAGAGAAGAAAAGGAAATAAAAGGAATCCAAATAGGAAAAGAAGAAGTAAAGCTGTCACTGTTTGCAGATTACATGATACTATACATAGAGAATCCTAAAGATGCTAACAGAAAACTACTAGAGCTAATCAATGTATTTGGTAAAGTAGCAGGATACAAAATTAATGCACAGAAATATCTGGCATTCTTATAGACTAATGATGAAAAATCTGAAAGTGAAATCAAGAAAACACTCCCATTTACCATTGCAACAAAAAGAATAAAGTATCTAGGAATAAACCTACCTAAGGAGACAAAAGACCTGTATGCAGAAAAATGTAAGACACTGATAAAAGAAATTAAACATGATACCAACAGATGGAGAGATATACCATGTTCTTGGATTGGAAGAATCAACATTGTGAAAATGACTCTACTACTCAAAGCAATCTACAGATTCAATGCAATCCCTATCAAACTACCTCTGACATTTTTCATGGAACTAGAACAAAAAATTTCACAATTTGTATGGAAACACAAAAGACCCCAAATAGCCAAAGCAATCTTGAGAATGAAAAATGGAGCTGGAGGAATCAGGCTCCCTGACTTCAGACTATACTACAAAGCTACAGTAATCAAGACAGTATGGTACTGGCACAAAAACAGAAAGATAGATCAATGGAACAGGATAGAAAGCCCAGAGATAAACCCACGCACATATGGTCACCTTATCTTTGATAAAGGAGGCAGGAATTTACAGTGGAGAAAGGACAGCCTATTCAATAAATGGTGCTGGGAAATCTGGACAGGTACATGTAAAAGTATGAGATTAGATCACTCCCTAACATCATACACAAAAATTAGCTCAAAATGGATTAAAGACCTAAATATAAGGCCAGAAACAAACTCTTAGAGGAAAACACAGGCAGAACACTCTATGACATAAATCACAGCACGATCCTTTTTGACCCACCTCCTAGAGAAATGGAAATAAAAACAAAAATAAACAAACGGGACCCAATGAAACTTCAAAGCTTTTGCACAGTAAAGGAAACCATAAACAAGACCAAAAGACAACCCTCAGAATGGGAGAAAATATTTGCAAATGAAGCAACTGACAAAGGATTAATCTCCAAAATTTACAAGCAGCTCATGCAGCTCAATAACAAAAAAACAAACAACCCCATCCAAAAATGGGCAGAAGACCTAAATAGACATTTCTCCAAAGAAGATATACAGACTGCCTGCTAACACATGAAAGAATGCTCAACATCATTAATCAGTAGAGAAATGCAAATCAAGACTACAATGAGATATCATCTCACACCAGTCAGAATGGCCATCATCAAATAATCTACAAACAATAAATGCTGGAGAGGGTGTGGAGAAAAGGGAACACTCTTGCACTGCTCGTGGGAATGTGAACTGGTACAGCCACTATGGAGGACAGTATGGAGGTTCCTTAAAAAACTGCAAATATAACTACCATATGACCCAGCAATCCCACTACTGGGCATATACCCTGAGAAAACCATAATTCAAAAAGAGACATGTACCAAAATGTTCATTGCAGCTCTATTTACAATAGCCAGGACATGGAAGCAACCTAAGTGTCCATCAACAGATGAATGGATAAAGAAGATGTGGCACATATATACAATGGAATATTACTCAGCCGTAAAAAGAAACGAAACTGAGCTATTTGTAGTGAGGTGGATGGACCTAGAGTCTGTCATACAGAGTGAAGTAAGTCAGAAAAAGAAAGACAAATACCGTATGCTAACACATATGTATGGAATTTAAGAAAAAAAATGTCATGAAGAACCTAGGGGTAAGACAGGAATAAAGACACAGACCTACTAGAGAATGGACTTGAGGATATGGGGAGGGGGAAGGGCAAGCTGTGACAAAGTGAGGGAGAGGCATGGACATATATACACTACCAAACGTAAAATAGATAGCTAGTGGGAAGCAGCCGCATAGCACAGGGAGATCAGGTCAGTGCTTTGTGACCACCTAGAGGGTTGGGATAGGGAGGGTGGCAGGGAGGGAGACGCAAGAGGGAAGAGATATGGGAACATATGTATATGTACAACTGATTCACTTTGTTATAAAGCAGAAACTTACATCATTGTAAAGCAATTATACTCCAATAAAGATTAAAATTAAAAAAACCCAAAACAATTAAGAAAATGGTAATAGGAACATACATATCGATAATTACCTTAAACATTAATGGATTAAAGGCTCCAACCAAAACACACAGGCTTGCTGAATGGATTCAAAACAAGACCTGCATATATGCTATCTACAAAAGACCCACTTCAGACCTAGGAACACACACAGACCGAATATGAGGGGATGGCAAAAGATATTCCATGCAATGGAAATCAAAGGAAAGCTGGAGTAGCAATACTCATATCAGATCAAATAGAATTCAAAATAAAGAAAGTTGTAAGAGACAAGGAAGGACACTACATAATGATAAAGGGATCAATCCAAGAAGAAGATAAAACAATTATAAATATATATGCACCTAAGACAGGAGCACCTCAATACATAAGGCAAATGCTAATAGATAAAAAAGAGGAAACTGAGAGTAACACAATAATAGTGGGGGACTTTAAAACCTCACTTACACCAGTACACTGATCATCCAGACAGAAAATTAATATGGAACGAAAAGCTTTAAATGACACAATAGACCAGATAGATTTAATTGATATTTGTAGGACATTCCATCCAAAAACAGCACATTACACTTTCTTCTCACGTGCACATGGAACATTCTCCAGGAGAGATCACATCTTGGGTCACAAATCAAACCTTGGTAACTTTAAGAAAATTGAAATCATATCAAGCACCATTTCTTACCACAACACTATGAGATTAGAAATAAATTACAGGGAATAAAAAGTAAAAAACACAAACACATGGAGACTAAACAATATGTTACTAAATAACCAAGAGATCACTGAAGAAATCAAAGAGGAAATGAAAAAATACCTAGAGACAAATGACATTGAAAACACGATGATTCAAAACCTATGGGATGCAGCAACAGCTGTTCTAAGAGGGAAGTTTATAGCAATAAAATCCTACCTCAGGAAAGAAGAAAAGTCTCAAAATGAATAATCTAACTTAATATCTAAAGGAACTAGAGAAAGGAGAACAAAGAAAACCCAAAGTTAGTAGAAGGAAAGAAATCATAAAGATCAGAGAAGAAATAAATGAAATAGAAACAAGAAAAAAATAGCAAAGATCAAAAAAACTGAAAGCTGGTTCTTTGAGATGATAAACAAAATTGATAAAACTTTAGCAAGACTCATCAAGAAAAAGAGGGAGAGGACTCAAATCAATAAAACTAGAAATGTAAAAGATGTTACAACGGACACCACAAAAATATAAAGCATCATAAGAGACTACTACAAGCAAACAAATGCCAACAAAACGGGCAACCTAGAAGAAATGGACAAATTCTTAGAAAGGTATAACCATCCAAGATTGAACCAGGAAGAAACAGAAAAAATGAGCAGAGAAATCACAAGGAATTAAATTGAAACTGTGATTAAAAATCTTCCAACACACAGAAGTCCAGGACCAGATGGCTCCACAGGTGAATTCTATCAAACATTTAGAGAAGAGCTAACAGCCATCCTTCTCAAACTCTTCCAAAAAAACTGCAGAGGAAGGAACACTCCCAAACTCATTTTACGAGGCCATTATCACCCTGATACCAAAACCAGACAAAGATACTACAAAAAAAGAAAATTACACACCAATATCACTAATGAATATAGATGCAGAAACCCTCAACAAAACACTAGCAAACAGGATCTAACAACACATTAAAAGGATCATACACCATGATCAAGTATGATTTATCCCAGGATGCAAGGATTCTTCAATATATGCAAATCAATAAAATGTGATACACCATATTAACAAATAGAAGAATAAAAATCATATGATCATCGTCATAGATGTAGAAAAGGCTTTTGACAACATTCAACACCCATTTATGATAAAAACTCTCCAGAAAGTGGGCATAGAGAGAACCTACCTCAACATAATAAAGGGCATATATGACAAACCCACAGCCAACATCATTCTCAATGGTGAGAAACTGAAAGCACTTCCTCTAAGATCAGGAAAAAGACAAGGATGTCCACTCTCACCACTGTTATTTAACAGTGTTTTGGAAGTTCTAGCCATGGCAATCAGAGAAGAAAAAAAAATAAAAGGAATCCAAATTGGAAAAGAAGAAGTAAAACTGTTACTGTTTGCAGATGACATGATACTATAAATAGAGTATCCTAATGATGCCACCAGAAAACTACTAGAGCTAATCAATGAATTTGGTAAAGTTACAGGATACAAGAGTAATGCACAGAAATCTCTTTCATTCCTATATACTAACAACAAAAGATCAGAAATAGAAATTAAGGAAATAATCCCATTCACCATTGCAACAAAAATAATAAAATACCTAGGCATAAACCTACCTAAGGAGGTAAAAGACCTGTATGCAGAAAATTATAAGACACTGATGAAAGAACTGAAAGATGACATAAGCAGATGGAGAGATATACCATGTTCTTGTACTGGATGAAACAATATTGTGAAAATGACTACACTACCCAAAGCAGCTTACAGATTCAATGCAATCCCTATCAAATTACCAATGGCATTGTTTACAGAACTAGAACAAAAATTCTTAATATTTGTATAGAGACACAAAAGATCCCAAATAGCCAAAGCAATCTTGAGGGAAAAAAATGGAGCTGGAGGAATCAGACTATACTACAAAGCTACAGTAAGCAAGATAATATGGTACTGGCACAAAAACAGAAATATAGATCAATGGAACAGGATAGAAAGCCCAGAGATAAACCCATGCACCTATGGTCAACTAATCTATGACAAAGGAGGCAAGGATATACAATGGAGAAAAGACAGTCTCTTCAATAAGTGGTGCTGGGAAAAGTGGACAGCTACATGTAAAAGAATGAAATTAGAACACTCCCTAACGTCATACACAAAAATAAACTCAAAATGGATTAGAGACGTAAATGTAAGACTGGACAGTATAAAACTCTTAGTGGAAAACATAGGAAGAACACTCTTTGACATAAATCAGAGCAAGATCTTTTTGACCTACCTCCTAGAGTAATGGAAATAAAAACAAAAATAAACAAATGGGACCTAATGAAACTTAAAAGCGTGCACAGCAAAGGAAACTATAAACTCTCAGAATAGGAGAAAGTATTTGCAGACGAATCAATGGACAAAGGATTAATCTCCAAAATATATAAACAGCTCATCCAGCTCAATATTATAAAAAACAACCCAATTCAAAAATGGGCAGAAGACCTAAATAGACATTTCTCCAAAGAAGGCATACAGATAGCCAAGAGGCACATGAAAAACTGCTCAACATCACTAATTATTAGAGAAATGCAGATCAAAACTACAATGAGGTATCACCTCACACCAGTTAGAATGGGTATCATCAGAAAGCCTACAAACAACAAATGCTGGAAAGGGTGTGGAGAAAAGGGAATCCTCTTGCACTGTTGGTGGAAATGTAAATTGATACAGCCACTATGGAGAACAGTATGGAGGTTCCTTAAGAAACTAAAAATAGAATTACCATATGACCCAGCAATCCCACTACTGAGCAAATGCCTGGAGAAAAACATAATTCAGAAAGACACATGCACCCCAATGTTCATTGCAGCACTATTTATAACAGCCAGGGCATGGAAGCAACCTAAATGCCCAGTGACAGACGAATGGATAAAGAAGATATGGTACATATATACAATGGAATATTACTCAGCCATAAAAAGGAATGAAATTGGGTCATATGTAGAGACGTGGATGGACCTAGCGACTGTCATACAGAGTGAAGTAAGTCAGAAAGAGAAAAACAAATGTCATATATGTGGAATCTAGAAAAATAGTACAGATGAACCAGTTTTCAAGGCCAAAATAGAGACACAGATGTAGAGAAAAAAACGTATGGACACCAAGGGGGAGAAGGTGGGGGTGGGATGAATTGCGAGACAGGGATTGACATATATACACTAATATGTCTGAAATAGATAATAAGAACCTGCTGCATAAAATAAATTAAAAAATAAAATTAAAAAAATTAATGTAATAAATATGTATGTTGACCAATAAAATATTAGAGGTAGATTAGATTTTTGTTTTTTAAGTATTTCCATTGCAAAACAGAAAAGTAGCTCTTGCTATCATATATGTTTTGCTGTTCAGCATTCTCTGTTAGTAAAGTAAAACATTACCCAAGTATGATGGCAAGTCCTATCCTAGAACAGGTAAAGCCAAGAGTCGACAAACTTATTCTGTAAGAAGTCATACAATAAATATTTTAGGCTTGCAGGACACTTAGTCTCTGTTACAATTACCCAACTCTGCAGCTACAGCATAAAAGCAGCCATAGACAATACATTGAAGAATGAACATGGCACTGAGCCAATAAAACTTTATTAACTAAAACAAGTAACAGATTCAATTTGACCAACAGAACATAGTTTGTTAACACCTGAGTAAAGCCAAACTCCACTGTAAAAATCGGATCCAACAATGTCAAATTTTACCTAATATTTCTAGTATTTGGCATTTATTTCAACTGCATTTTCTAACTGTACTAAACTCATATTTCCACAAGTATGCAGAAAATGAAAAATTCTGATTAAGTATATAATCAGGTTAACATTTTTTTCAATATATAAGTATTCATTAAACTAGAACGTGTCACATAATATTGTGCTAATACTAGATTATATAGAAAAATTGCATGAAAAGCAAATAGTATTCTGCTAAAACATCATAATCAAAGCACCTTTCAGGATCTTAAAGTAGTGCTGAAATGTATATATAAACAAACTTCATTATATACCATTGTTAAAATATAATTTCAAAAAAGCAAATCGTGGCTCTCAAGCAAACATAAACACATGCTAAAGATTTTATTTAACTCATTATTGAATGAGAGAACTGGTTCAAGGAACATTTGAAAAGGTATATGTCAGCAATTTAAGAAGAAAATATTAGGATAAGATCACTGGGCTAGATTTAAAACTGGTTAATTGACCAAAACTGAGGTTATCTATTCCACTGGACAGAAATTATTTGCATATTACCTGACATAAATTTACAAGTTAACCTTTGTCCCACAGAATTATATATGGCCAAGTTAATAGAAGCCTAGCACTACACTGAAAGAATACCCAGTAATCTCTTTTGCCTATTTCCACGTTTCAAATGATTTTTCTGGCAATATTGGAGATCAGCCTATATCTACTCTGAATGTATAAAATATCTTAAAATGTATTAAATAAATTCTATGTATTACCTTGTTGTCTCATTTTTTGTTTTGCTATAAGAGTAGAGGATAGAATTAGGAAAAAGGTGAGCTTCTCTGCATCATAGCACGACGGAGACTCAAAAAAATTATGACAACAAACAGCCTTCTCCCAAGCTGTTCCGCACTAAGCCCTTGGTTGCGAGGACTGCACACCCGTGTCCTTGGGCTTTACTGTTCCCAGAGTCTGTATTCACATGGCCAACAACGGACAGCTGAATGGAGGATGGGATATTAGCACCATAGAATAACTGCAGCTGTTGCCATCATGTTGGAGAAACATTTTCTGGCATGAAAATATTTTCATAGTTTATTCACAGGTGAAAAAAATTAAGCAACTGAACAATGTGCATAGGCACTTCTTTCTGTGTGTGTATTTTCCTGGTTTTTTGCATTACTTTTATAGCTTTTAAAGTTTAAGGTTCTCTCCGTATTCCTTAAATGTGGTCTGTGCATAATAACGTTTTTCCAAAGAGCACAGTATGGAAAGGGAGGAGAAAATAACTTTACAGTGAAGACACCTGACAAACACTACCTCAGCCAGGTAATCAAGGTCAGTAACAACAGTGATCATTCATTCATGTTGACACTATATACCCTTAATATGATGTGATGAAATGTCACTTTACCTCTGTGGTCTTCCTCCCAAAAACCCATCGCCCCAGTCTAATCATGAGAAAAATTTCAGAGAAATCCAAATTGAGAGACATTCTACAAAATCCTGGAATTGTACTACTCAAAATTGTTGAGATCATCAAAAAGAAGGAAAGTCTGAGAAACTGTCACATCCCAGAGTAGCCTAAAGAAGACATGACAACTAAATATGATATCCTGGAACAAAAAAGGACATCAGGTTAAAAACTAAGGAAATCTGGGGACTTCCCTGGCAGTCCACTGGTTAAGACTCCGTGCCTCCACTGCAGGGGGTGTGGGTTTGATTCCTGGTGGGGGAACTAAGATCCTGCATGCTACGCGGTGCAAAAAGAAAAAAAGAAAAAAAAAAAAAAAAACAAAAAAAACCCCTGAGGAAATCTGAATGAAGAACAGACTTTCATTAATAGTAGTCTATCAAAATTGGTTCATTAATCTTAATAAATGTATCATATTAGTGTAAGACGTTCGTAATAGGGGAAACTTGCACGTTGGACATATTGGAACTCTCTGAACTATTTCACAAATTTTTCTGTAAAGATAAAATTGTTTTAAAATAAAACTTACATTAAACATTTTTGAGATTTATGAGTCTCCATTTTTTGTATCATTATTTTTTCACTTCAATCTCTTCAAAAATTTTCATCCATGTTTCCCCTTCATAAAGTGAAGGCATATTCACTTTAAATGAGGAAGGCATATTTTGTGAATTTATGCTTCTATATTTTCAAAGCTGCCATCTCAAGTCTCAAAGTCTCTTTTCTCAAAAAGAGAATACTTCTATATGCATCGCACCACAAATTTCTCCAATATCTCCTTAATCGTTTCCTTTAAGAGAATCCTCTGCACAAGTATGAAAAACTGTAACTTTGATATAATGAGACTTAAAATTCTCCATACGGCTCGCATGATTTATTTCCTATCACATAAACTATCTTCTGTAATAATATTTTATTTTATGAATACCACCCTAATGCCTCAGTTAAATCAATGCAGCTGTACTGGTAAGGAAAGAAATGGCAAAAATATTAAATGTGGGCCCTGCTTTATAAATATTCCAGTATAGTCTAGGGTGACAGAGGAATCTAACAGGTAATCTGGCGGTCAGAACTGATCTGTGTCTTAAACTTTATCCCATACTTACTGAGAGGTCAAGTTATCTGTGTGGTCATTTTTAAGTATAAATAGTATGATATACATGTGTAAATTAACTTTATATTCCCAGGCAGCTCATTAGTGGTTGAAAGACCCTAGTCAGAAATCTACAGGACAGAGGTGATTAGTAAGCCCTTCAAATGCCTTTATTGAAATATGCGCCAGGATATTTGTTCATTAATATAGAAGGCATTTAGAAAATAATTTTCATGCGCAAAATAAATTGTGTTCCATGGTGTTTACCTGGACTAAAATGATTATACAGATTCCACCACCCTTGAATGAAGTGAGCACAAAAAGCCAGCAAGCCCCACACTCTAAACCTACTGCTCCGTTCGTTAGGGGAACCACTGACAAAAACCACCCGCCCTGGCCAGGCATGATAGTAACCACTTGCATGAGTTATCTTACAACAGGAGGTCCTGGTAAGGAACACGGAACTGACAAGCTACCACCAACTGAAAGAATTCAGGAAACGTCAAAAGGAGAGAGGAGATGCCAGTCCATATGTGCTACCAACTTCCCAGAATCCTTCTCGCTGGAATTTATCTTAGCTGAACAATGCACACCACCAGAAAGGACCCTGAGTCAGAATGATTGGCCAGAGACAACCTGGAAACTAACCCCATTACCATAAAATGTGAGACTGTGAGCCACATGGCAGAGCAGTTCTCCTGGGTTCCCTCACCCTGCTGCTCTCCGCCCAGATGCCCCTTCCCGATAAAGTCTCTTGCTTTGTCATCACATGTCTCCTTGGACAATTCATTTCCGAGTGTTAGACAAGAGCCCACTCTCATACCCTGGAAGGGGTCTCCCTTCCTGCAACACATGGGGTTCTGGGTTCTTCCCACTTCGCAGGTGACCTGTGGCCTGACCACTCCAGAGTTAATGTTGGGCCACTAAAATGGTGGAACATGGTTTGTGTCCATGTCAGAGTGAATCTTCAAAGTAGGAAGAACTAAGATTTATTGATCACTGTGAGTCGGGCATTGTTCTAAGCTTCATACACACAGAAACTCATGCAGTCTCTCTGAACCCCCCTAAGATACGCAGAGCTATGTAGCACAGATGAAGAAACAGAGGCACAGAGAGGTTACATAACTCACCGAAGGTCTCACTGCCAATCAGTGATGATAATGAAAGAAGCCCTCCTAACCCATGGAAGTGTATTATGTCCTGTATTTTAAAGGCCTTCCCGGGACAGGCCTTCCCCCAGATCCTCTGCTGTGGCTCCTCTCTGAAGTACCTAGATAATATTATTTGATTGCACATTTCCCGAGTTGTTTTGCAGATATAAAAAAAACCCCTCTCCAACAAATGCACAAATGTTAACTACTTGACAACCTTGAGCACATAGCCCCAAGCCTCCTAGAGCCTAAGGACTGATAATGTTAACCCCTGTGACACCACCCTGCTGCCTCACCATCAGCCAATCAGAGAACTGTGCACAAGCTGATCACATACCCTGCGAGCCCCCCTCCCTCACCTGACTTTTAAAAGTGCTTTGTCGAAACTCTTCAGCGAGCTCAGGGCTTTTTAGGGCATGAGCCACCTTGTCTCCTTGCATGGCCTTACGATAAACCTTTCTCTGCTCCAAACTCTGGTGTTTGTTTGGCCTCACTGTGAGTTGGGCACATGAACTCGTGTTAACAAGAGGAGTGTCCAATATCTTCAATAACCTTCATACTTTGCTCCTAGGCTTATAACCACCCATACAGTGAGTCCCTACCAGCTTCCAGATTTCCTCCCTCAAGGATGGTAGGAAAGTTTCTGAACAATTAGTATAAGATTAAATATTCAAAGCATTATTATTGAAGTTCCTAAACCCTGAGGAGGTCACAGCTTGGAAATAATGGCCAGTGGTGGCCATTCCACTTACAGTAAATGGAACAAAAACGAATCCCCAGAAAAAGCCTTCCTCTGCTGTCCATTCCTTCACTTTTAAATGGTAGGAAGTAGATCAAAATAACCTCTCTCAAGCAAGCCTAAATTACAAAGAACAGTAGAATAGAAAAATTATTAGTCTAGCAGGAAGCAGTGAGTAGATGTCGAAATTCAAACAGGTATATTGTAAGCAATTCTGTTTTAGGTTGTAATGTAATCTCTCTTCCATAGATGAGAATTATTATCCTAAAAAATATTATCCTAAAACAATTTTATCCTAAAAAAAAACTAAAAGCCTGTTTGGATAATTACAAACATAAACTTGTTGAATTACAAATGATGTTGAGAATTCTTTAAGAATCTTAAAAACTGTCTGTTTGAAAGGAGCACTCCAAATATATTTACCATATAAAATGTCTATTTTAAAAAAGTATAAAATGTATTGAATGTAAAGTAGAATATTTTGACTGAATATGACAGTTGATTTTTTTTAACCAGAAGGACAGGATGACACTGAAAGTTTGTGTACGAAAATTTAAAAGTAGTCTTAAATAATTTTTATTTGTTTACTGTAAGGCCAACTGGCCCGAGGCAGGGGAACACAATCAGATTCACAGGTTGCATCAGACGGAAATTCTCCGGACCACCCAGTTCCAGAAACTGCCCTGGAGACATTCCGCACCACCCACTTCCAGGAACTGACCTGGGGACTTTGAACCCAGCCCAGCCTTCCCGCCTTTCGAGGGGCGGGACTAAAGGTCCCCCAGGATACCCGAAAAGACCACCAAATAAGGAATACCCTGCGCCCTCCCAGATTCACCACACCCCTTTCCCTTCTTCCCCTATAAAATCTTGCCCAACCCTCGCCCGGGTGCGACTTCTCTGGCCCCTTTCTCTCGGACCAGTGAACCAGTGAACCTCACCCGGGAGCGCTCCCTAATAAAGCTCACTTGAAGCTTTCCTCTGTTTCGCGGTGCCGTTTGTTAAGATCCGACCTTACATTTACAAGAAGAGTCTAACACTCGAAAAGAAAAAGCTATCTGTGGTCTGATAAAGGCCAGCAGCAAGCCAAGTAACTGATACTAGGCTTGAGCCTGAGGCCAACCTTTGAAAGTGAATGAAAAGAGAGGGAGGATGACTGCCCTGGAGGTCGAGTGGTTAAGACTCCATGCTTCCACTGCAGGGGGCATGGGTTCCATCCTTGGTTGGGGAACTAAGATCCTCCCATATGCCGGACTTCAGTTCTTGAAAACTGGGAAAGAGGTGACCTCATTACATCCTTTTCTTTAATAAAATATTCATATTTTATCTCACTTTTCTTTCCAAAACATTCAATTTTGTGGAGGTTTTGTTGTTGTTGTTGCTGTTTTAAACATCCCTGTTGGGAAAAATATATCTAATATATGGAAATAGGCAAAAGGATGAGTGTGTGTCCTTTCATTGTCCTCCTGGAACATTGTCTAATAAGAGTCAGTGGACTAGGGGAGTATTCCTTTGTTTGACTTACTATTTACTGTTGATTAAAGTTCAGACAGTGTAAAGTTAGCTATTAACTTGCAGAATACATATAAGTTGCAAATGATTTTGATCTGGTAGAGATGTAAATAATGACTGCCCTATAGAAAATACAACCCCAGAGATTAAAGCTTTATATATATATTGTCCTGTTTTGCACCTAATTTAGTGCTCTTATTTCAGCCTTCTTTTTCTGAATACTCCTTTGATCCAGCTTTGCCACCCTGTTGGTTTCCTCTTTAATGAGTTAAATATATCTTTGACTCATTCTATATTTATATGAGAATTATGTTTTTAACTATCTACCTATTTATTATACTTTGACATCTTTATCAAACCATAAGTTTTAAAAACATTGAATAATAAAAATGAAATTTCTATTGGTGTACATGAATTGTAAGGAATATAATTTTATATTGTACTCTACTTACAAGAGCAATTACTATGAGATATGAAATTGGAAATCTCAGGCATAGCATATTTGTTTCCATTCAAGAATTTGAATTTCTGCACTAAATCTGAAGAGCTAACATTTTATGTAAAATATGACATTTCTTTCATTTGGAACGAAGTGCAATTGAAATGTTTTATAATTATAAACATGGGTATTCTTTACAAGTACCATTCTAACAAGACCCTGAGAGAATCTGAAAATTATATGAATCCATGGAAAAGTTTCCACTTGAATTTCTTGAGTATAAAATCTTCCACATTTTCCAATTATTTTTAAATCAATTTCATTTTATTTGGATATACTCTTGATAGATTTTAACATTCTTAGTTGAGTTTTAGAAGTCTGAATTCATAAATTCTAACATAATATCTAACTGTGTTTATCCAAAGGCTTCTGAAAAAATGGCTGTGTTTATTAGAATCATTATTAAACTAAGGATACCAATAATATACGTGTAGTAAGTATTTTTGACCCTTTATTCCAGACAAGGCCTGAGAAACCTATATATCCATGTTTTGTTCTTTGATAATCACATGAGTTGTAACATATGAGGTGTTGCCTTGATATCCCTGGAGCAAAATGGAAGACTTTGATGGTAACGGGTCAATACGATCTTAGTTGGGAGATTTGGATTTGGATTCCGTAAATTTGGTATAACAACGTAAGTCATGAGATGCTGAGTCCTTAATGGGATGTTATATATTGTAAAATAAAATAGGAATTTGTAGCTCAGAAAAGGAAGCAAAATAAGATCAGGAGATGATTTAGCAGAGTTTAAAATATATATAACTAAATACATAAAATATATAGATTCTGATATTCTAGAAATTCAAGAATACTTAGTAATATTTTAATATATGATTTACTTTTATGTTTTTATTAGGGATGATGATATTATTAGGGATGATGATGTTATAGACAATGTACAGAATTTTGAAAACTGAGCTATTTGCATTTTATCTCAAGTAGAGCAGATCCTTCTCTCTCCTAGTTGACAATAGGCCAAAAACTAAGGAAGCTTATGAGGTCGTTTCAAAATTACACCAGGGCCAATCATAACGGAGCTCCCATTGGCCAAAATTGTAATTGTCTGGGCATCAAAAGGAGAAAACTGGCTGAAGTTGACTCATACTTTAAATCTGAAGAGCCATAAATCCATAATGATACATGTGTGGGGAAAAGGCTAATGTAAAATAACCTGAGAGAGAAGAACTAAAAAATATATTTCTATCGTTTTGTACTCAATCAAGATGGTCTTACTGAATCATTTATTATATCAAATGATTAATAATTAATCATTATTAATTATAATGATTTACTATAATCATTATAATTATAATGAAGCAAATAAACGTAAAAACATAGGTAAAAGGCATTTTCTGATTATGGAAAATAGCAATAAAAGACTCCATAAGGTATGACTTGGGGACAGATAAAGCCACATAAAATGTACACATTCAACTAAAATAATGTTAAATATTTTTAAGAATTGTATGATCTGAAACATGTAAAAGAATACACAATTTCACCAGGTCCCAAGACTTTACATTTCTCAGGATACCAGAGCGAGGAGACTGACCTGAGTGGGAGCTGCAGAGTTCTATGGGGACATAGAAGAATCAGGCAATAGGAAGAACTGGAATGCAGGAGAACGGGCTACAGGATCACCACCCTCTTGAAGACAGAGGATAATTGACATGAAAACCATAAGTGGGACTCAGCATACTCCTACAAAGCCTACCTGGTTGGTGTACCACAGTATACAGTGATGGTTAATTTTATGTGTCAACTTGACTGGGTCACAGGTACCCAGATACCTGGTTAAAACATTACTTCTGGATGTGTGTGTGGTTGGGGAAGGGGGGTGGTACTTCCAGAAGAGATTAACATTTGAAATGGTGAACTGAGTTAAGCAGATGGTCCTCCTCATTGTGGGTAGGCATCATCCAATTGGTTGAGGACCTGAATAGAACAAAAAGATGAGGAAGGCAGAATTTTTTGTCTGATTGCTTGAGCAGAGGCATCAGTCTTCCCCTGCCCTCAGACTGGGATTTACACCATCGGCCCTCTGGTTCTCAAGTCTTAGACTTGGACTAGAACTTACACCATCGGTCCTCCTGGTTGTCAGGGCTTTGGAGTCAGACTGGAACCACACCACTGGCTTTCCTGGGTCTCCAGCTTATGCATGGCAGATTGTGGGACTTGGCAGCCTCCATAATTGTATGAGCCAATTCCTTAAAATAAGTCTCTTTATATTGACTCTGTTTCTCTGCAGTACCCTGAGTAATACCACGCTACAACAAGGAAGTCTGAAAGAACTGCATGGAGACACAGGACAAATAACCTCAGGACTGTGTTATGAATTTGAAAAGCCATTACACTAATAGTGGCTATAGGATTCATTCCTTCTTTACCTCACTTACAGTTGTAGTTTGCTGCTCCCCTACAAGACGTTCCTTCTAACCCATCTCTCAGACTTCACCTTCCCCAAGTATCTCTCACAGTGAACAATAAGAGTGCTTGGAAAGGCAGAGTTAACAGAGTTAATAAAAAATATGTAGGTATAAATGTGTGGATTTTTATACCCAGAAAAGAGAGAAAATGATGACAGAATCAGAACCTCTATAATCAACAGAAGTTTAGTATATGTTCTAAAATTTTAAATCTCAATTCATTTTTAAAAATCCTTAATTTTTCTGTCTGGAAGCAACTTCATGAACGCTTCAATATCACATCGCTCTTTGCTCTTCCAAAATAAAACTTGACCCCCCCCCCCATTCTTTGCAATAGATATCTGAATTTCTTTTCAGTACTGTATTTACTTTGTTTACTATGTCTCACTTGTTTCAAATGTATATTTCATTTTTTAAAAATTCACATTTGATCTAATTTACTGTTGATATTCCCATTTTCAAAATATATACTTGAGTCACTTTTAATGTCCTAAGAATTGAAGTGTCTGACTTCTGACTGATAGATGTTCCCTTGTTTCTTCCTGCATGTAAATTTTATACAAATAACACGTCTTTTTTCCAAAAGCCTTCTATACTCTTTTCCCCTATCCAAGGCAGAGCCTGGGGATAAAACCTAGTATCTCATTGATCAAGTGTCTGATGACAGGAAGTAGGGTGTTTAATTAAGATTCAAGAATAGGTTCTATGGTATCTCTTTGCTAATAAGTAATGCCTTGCTTCATAGAATTTGGCCAAAGACTTCCTTTAATTCTAATATACCCCTCAGACAGGGTGGTAAGAGATAGATATGGACTAAAAGATCCTGAATCACCAGAAGCTCCTGATATTTACGGAAAGAACTTAGCAACTGCTGAACAGCTCTTGTCATAGCACAAGGCTATTTGACTATATGAAACATTAATATTATTTTTTATTGAAATATAGTTGATTTACAATGTTGTGTTAATTTCTGCTGTACAGCAAAGTGATTCAGTTATGCATATATATACTTTTTAAAATTCTTTTCCATTATGGTTTATCACAGGAACTATACTGAATATAGTTCCCTGTGCTATACAGTAGGACCTTGTTGTTTATCCATTCTATGTATAATAGTTTGCATCTGCTAACCCCAAACTCCCAATTCATCCCTCCCCCACCCACTTCTCCCTTGGCAACCCCAAGTCTGTTCTTTATAAACATTAATATTCTTACTTACTAGCTCAAAATTAATAATAAGAACTCAGACTTTGTGTTTTGTAGATAAAGCTGGACACAGTGATTTTTTTAAGCTACCTTTGTATTCATTTTAAAAATAAACAGGCTAAAGCCTGTCATTTTATCAACAAAATATCTTTAAACTTAACACATATTGATTTCTAATCATGCAGTCCAATTTCTTAAAACTGCAGATCCCTTTGGAAAGTCAAAAGACTCTAGTTCTACCTCTTTTCATGCTGTTAATTATCTCTGGGCAAGTAACTCAGATGTTAATACCTTTATCTATTGCTCCTTTTCTTCAGAGTATTGTAGTAAAGATCAATGAAGAAAATATACTTGACAATGTTTCAAAAAAGTTAAAAGCAAATAAATAAGGCTACAGTTGTCAACCTTTTTTCTACTGTGAAATAAAATTTGTATTTTATGGCAAGACAAAAAAATTTAAACATAAAAAATTTTCTCTGCCCTTTGGCCTCCTCTTTCCCCTCTACTGTGTGTTGTGTACCTGCATTATGCATTCACCAAACCTCCCCCAACAGCAGAAATACTGGCTCAACCATAAAAAGCATTCTTCTAGCCTTATTCTCCTAGCATCAACAAGACAACTCCTTAAAAGATAACATTCCTTTTTTGATCTTAACTCTGGATTGTGCAAACTGTCACTTAATGTACAGTCCTCTGTCTCAAAAAACTTAAATAACTGTGCCTTGACTTCTAAAGGGCAGAACAGTTCTCAGACCTCTCTGAGATGCTGTTCCCAGGTTATAACCCTCAGTTTGACTCAAATAAAATTTTCCATTTCTTTCTTAGATCGACTGATTAATTTTTGTTGACACTACCAAAGAGTACCTGATAGATGATGTTGACATACACTATCCACTCCTATGGGAATATTTATATATTTTACAAACATTCAAACAACACTTCCTCTGTTCCAGGCACCCTTCTAAGCAATTTGGAAATAACAACTCATTGAATCCACAACTCCCTATGAAGTCGGCGTCCTTATAATGTCTATTTTACAGATGAGGAAACTGAGGCACAGAGAGGTCATGTAACTTGCTCAAGGTCACACAGGAAGATGAGTTGAAGAATTAAAATATAAACCTACTACACTACGACTTCTTACCTACCACAGGAAACGGTCTCTAATGAAAATAAAGTGAATCATGATGCAGTTTTTGTTTGTTGTTTGCTTTTGAGTTTTTAGCAGTTATACAAAGTCACATGAAAAATAAAGTCAGCTATTTGAAGACCCCAAATTGTAATTTTACAGAAAAAATAAAATTAAACAAAAATAAACTGAACCTTACAAATCTCAATTTTTAAAAATCAACTCTTCTCTCCCCACCTTGGGTAATAATAATAAGACACCCACTTGAGAGGCATATGGCATAGGGGTAGAGAGGAAAGTTTCTGGAGTTAGACTTCAGAACAGCTTAGCACTGACATTCTTGAAGGATCTTGTAACTGCTGTTCATGAGTATTTAAGGGTCAAAGAATAATATTTGTGATTTTCCTCATTCAAGACCTGTTGCTGAATCATTTCCCACAGATTCAGGACCCCCAGTCCCTCTTTAGTCTGTTCTACATGGGAGAAAAAAAAGGGGGGGGCAGAAAAATGCTTCTCAGATAACATAAATTTCTGGGTTCTCTTTTTTTCTTTTCTAATCAGAAAGCATAACTTTTACTCATAAACAAATAAAAGGAGACCCTTCTTCCCCAGCAGAAGTTTTACTGATTGCTGCAGGTAAGGTATTTAGTGAAGTTTAGTAACGATGGATTTCCTCTTAGCTAGAGTTGCCACTGGCTGCAATTCCGTTTTACACATATTTCAGCAAGGTAATATTTCAGAAATGATGCCTCAGTATCTTGTATCCTTAACAGAAACAAAGAGCTTTAAACAGTGCAGCAGAAAGAGTAATTTCACAGTTATTTTTATACAACAAACACTCCTGGTGGTAAATGCCTACTATGTGTGACGTCCTGCACTCATCGGGGAGACCAATGTAAGTCATGGAACACGTCCTAAAAGAGGTCCCATAGCAGTGGTGGAAGCAGTCAGAGGAGTAAATAATGACAGAGTAATGTGATTTGTGGTCTGACACAGGCAGATAAAATATTGTGGAAACACTGCAGGTGAACAGCTCCATCATCCTAGGCAAGCAATGATGGGATGACCTTTAGTTTTGCCTTGAAGGGCAATAGATTTTAATAGGTGGAGAAGGGAGGCAGAAGGTGTCCATATTTCAAGAAGGAGGAACAGTATGAGAAAGGGCTAGAGGGATCAAAGGCAATAATTTGTTTGTGGAACTGATGATCATTCTTAGTGGCTAGAGAACAGCACCCATGGGAGAAGGCTGGTGAGAAATGAGGCTGCTGAGGAGTATGGGGGTGATTTGTGAAGAACCTTGGAGGGCATTTTAAGGAGTTTACATTTTATCCCCATAGACAAATAGGAGAATTTTGTTTGTTTGTTTGTTTGTTTTGCTTAAAAGTAAGCCAAGTAACACTTCTAAAAAAAGAACTGTGGTTTTGAAACATCACTCTTGTTGTAATGTGGAGGTTAGAGAAAAGGAAGAAATTAGAGGTGGGAACACTGCTAGAGGAGTATTGGGATAATTCTAATGGAAGATAATAAGAGAGTAGCCAAGGAGATCAAAAAGAAAGCACCTCATGAGGGGACTTCCCTGGCGGTCCAGTGGTTAAGACTTCGCCTTCCAATGCAGGGGGTGTGAGTTCGATCCCTGGTTGGGGAGCTAAGATCCCACATGCCTCAGGGCCAAAAAACCAAAAAATAAAACAGAAGCAATATTGTAACAAATTCAATAAAGACTTTAAAAATGGTCCACATCAAAAAATCTAAAAACAACAAAAAAAGCACTGCATGACATATTAATAGAATCAGTGGGAGTTGATGACCATTTGATTAGTTGAGATGAGAAAAAGGATGACACACAGGTGTGTGGTCTGGATCATTAAAGTAGGGAGTATAAAAAGAGAAAGATTTAATCAGAAAGTAAAAACTGAAAACATACCTGGTACTCATGCTCTGCCAGAAAAGGACAATGAGGAGTAACTGAATCAGAGTCTCTGAAGTGGGTGTTTGAATGCAAAGCACAGAAAGATAGGAGTAGGTAGCAGAATCAGAAGCAGAGAGACACCCAGAGTGAAAGCACTTAGAAGAAGCTATACGTCTGTAGAAGTCATGAGGTGGTAGAAGCCACAGGGTGTCAAAAACCATGCCACCAAGAGAAGGAGAGTGGAAAGAATTCAACTAATAAAGGCAGGAGCAATAAAGGCAGAGATGGTGCTCGATGGGTTGCTGTCATGTGAAGCTCCTCCAAAGTAAGGATGTATAATTTCTAGAGCTGCCATTGTATCTCCAAGAGTACTGGAGGTCAACTGCAGGACCACCGCTTTGCCCAATGAATCCTGACCATTCAGCTGTTCCTGGTCTTCCAGGATTGCACAGGGAGCTCTCTATTCCTCCACTCTTTCACATGTATTCTGAAAATAAAACCTCTGTCACCTGAATCAGCATGAGTTTATTTGTTGTACACTGCTTTGTTTTGTCTTTATGCAAGCTTATTACAGAAGAAGACAGTGAACTATGCTTTAATTGACTTCAAACCCATGGCATTGGATTATCTTAGCAAGTATTGTACCTCTAGAGATTTGATACAGTAATATAATTACACCATTCAAGGACTATACCCTTCTTAGAAGTTAATTTCTGAAAAAAACTCATAAATTTGTGTTTGGAATTTCATGATCATAAGGGTATCATTTTAATGCTAATGAAACTTCAATAAACAAAAGTTATCCTTCAGACACTGTATATGGCTTGCCCATTTACATATATATCTGCCCATAAGTTCTAATTCCTTTTCTTCTCATGTTAGATCAGAGGTAGCTGTAAGCTCTGAGGTTTTAATTGAATCAAAATTAATAAAGAACTTGCTGCAGGAAAGTACAGGACAGATGACATGGTTTCTTCAACAAATGAATTACAAAGAAAAAAAGAGAAATGATATTAAACTCGTAAGAATAAGAGAGGCTTGAAATCATACTAATCACAATGTGTGAGCTTGATTTAAATAATTTAAACAAATTCAAGTAAAAATATAAATAAATACATAAAAGTTGGCATTTATGAGACCCTTGGAAATTTGAACACTGACTGGATTTCGATGGCAAGAAGGAATATTGTTAATTATAATTGTTTGTGATAATGTTTTGTGGCTATACATAAAAAAAAAGAATCCTTGTCTTTTAGATGCACAAACTACTATCTAGGATTTGCTTCAAACAGTACAGGAGGGGGAAAAGAGTGAAGACATAGATGAAACAACATTGGTCATGAGATAATTGTAGAAGCTGAGGATGGAGAGATTCATAATACTATTCTGACTCCTTTAACATATATTTTGAAATTTTTCATAAAAAAATTTTTTTTAAATTAATAAAGATTTTGAGCATCTGTTCCTTCTGAGCCTTGATATTATGTAACAAAAATGAGATAATTTTGTCTTCTTCCAAATGTGTGTTTATGGATATGTATATATGAAGATATAATTGGAAATAAAATGCCAAAATATTAATAGTGACTATATGCATATGGTATGTGCTTTAGACTGAGTGTTTGTATCCCCTCAGAAGTCATATATTAAAACCTAATGCCCAATGTGATGGTGTTTGGAGATGGGACATTTAGGAGGTGATTAGATCATGAAGGTGTAGCCCTCATGAATGTGATTAGTGCCCTTATAAAAGAGGACCCAGAGGGCTCTCCTGCCCCTTCAGTCAGGTGAGGTTACAGCAAGAAGGTGGCTGTCTATATACCAGGAAGCAACAAACACTGAGTCTGCTGGCACCTTGATCTGACATTTCCCAGCCTCTGCAACTATAAAAAATAAACTTTTATTGTTTGTAAGTCATCCAGTTGATGGTATTTTTCTTACAGCAGTCAGAATGGACTAAGACTACATGATTCTGAAAGAATGCTTTAAAACTTTTCTGCTTATCTGTATTGTATATATATATATTTCTTTTCCTCCCACAGTGGGTATATATGATGTAAGAGATTTTTTCTTTCATTTTGCACAAATATCCATAATGCCTGAGATAACAGTTGAATCATCATGCTGAAATTACACTGCTCAAATTGGTAGATATCCCTGAACTGAAACACATACAAGTTGAGAATTACTGGGCCAATCAGAAACCTGCTAGGGACTAACACTTTCAGCCGCAGTTCTCTCTTGTTCCCTGAATATCACGTTGATATTGTTCTAACTGCTTTCAAATGTATACTTTCTTCATGATTTACTCTAAAATACCACATTCTCAAAAGTCAAATTCTAATTTTTTGGCCCAGAATAAAATCTTTTCCTTCTACTTCATATTTCAGGTATCAAATTAATTCTTTTGGCAAGTTGAAATTCCAAAGATCTACAAATTTACAAACATTTATTGAACATCTATTGGGTTTAAGATACTGTGCTAAGTACTACAGGAAATAAAAAAGATGAACGACATGGCAGTCCTGCCTCTACATATATATAAACTTTTGTAACATTTTATATGTTTATATATATTGGCCAAACCAATATATATGTATATATATAATCTTTTGTGATATTATACGTAATATACATTGTGTGAGACTTCATATATATATCTATATACACACACACACACACACACACACACACACACACACACATATATGTATCTCTCTTTTCTTTTTTTTTTTTTTTTTTTTTTGCGGTACACGGGCCTCTCACTGCTGTGGCCTCTCCCGTTGCAGAGCACAGGCTCTGGACGCGCAGTCTCAGCGACCATGGCTCATGGGCCCAGCTGCTCCGCGGCATGTGGGATCTTCCCGGACCGGGGCACGAACCCGTGTCCCCTGCATCGGCAGGTGGACTCTCAACCACTGCGCCACCAGGGAAGCCCTGTATCTCTCTTTTGTGAAAATTATGACAGCGACACAAGCAACTACAAACATAAGGCAAATGGAATGTGATAAAATGGAGATGTTAAAATATTATGGGGAAAATAAAGGAGGGAGAGATTACTTCTGATGAGATGCTCTTGGAATCCTCATGGAGTTGGTTACATTTGACCTGGGTCTTCAAAAGTAAGTGGCATATAACAAGCAAAAGTGCATAGAAGGATATTTCTCCCATTTCTAGGAAAAACACTCCTGTGTCTTCCTTTTTTCTCACACTTACCACACTTCTGACACAATATGTGTGGGTTTTCCACACATCAAGCAACTCCCTGCAACACCAGCTGAGTCTCTATAACCCAATTCAATTCTGACGCTGTCTACCTGAAGTTAGCATCATATCCCACAAGTTAAGGGCTCAGTCCCACAAGACTGCTCCCACTTCAGACATCCATTGCAAGTCTCAGGTTGTCACCTGTACTTCTGACTCACTGTCTATAGGTCGGGGTCCCACCGCCCCACCTTGGGTTCCATAATTTGTTAGAATAACTTAACGGAACTCAGGGGAACACTTTCTTAACATTTACTGGTTTATTACAAAGGTTATAATAAAGGATAAGGATGAACAGCCAGATGAAGAGACATACAGGGTGACGTCCAGAAGGGTCCCCAGTGCAGGAGCTTCTGTCCCCGTGGGGTTGGGATGTGCCACCCTCCTGACACGCAGTTGTGTTCACCAAACCCAAAGCTCTTCAAACCGTGTAGTACTGGGATTTTTATGGAGGCTTCATCACGTAGGCATAATGGAACATTAACTCAATATCCAGCCCCTGTCTCTGCCAGAGAATGGAGGGTGGGGCTGAAAATTCCAAGCTCCCAATCACAGCTTGGTCTTTCTGGTGACCAGCCTCCCATGCAGGAGCCCACCAAGAGTTACCTCATTAGAACAAAAGATACTCCTATCACCCAGGAAATTCCAAGGTGTTTAAGATCAGGAACTGGGGTCAAAGACCAAACATAAGAACAAAAGATGCTCCTAGTGCTCTTATCACTTAGGAAATTACAAGTGTTTTAGGAGCTCTGTGCCAGGAATCAGGGCCAAAGTTTTTTGTTTGTTTGTTTTTTAAAAAGAGATTATTTCTTGTTTTTTTGGCGGTACGTGGGCCTCTCACTGTTGTGGCCTCTCCCGTTGCGGAGCACAGGCTCCGGACGCGCAGGCTCCGCGGCATGTGGGATCTTCCCGGACCGGGGCACGAACCCGTGTCCCCTGCATCGGCAGGCGGACTCTCAACCACTGTGCCACCAGGGAAGCCCGAGAGATTTATATTTTTATCATATATTTTTTATATTATTTCACACTCACTGGTGAAGGGAAAGGACAAAAAAAAGCAGTCCAGTGGCACACAGCATACAAGAATCTTAAGTGAGAGATGAGTCTGGAGAAATAAATTAGGGTCAAACCATAGGTGGCCTTGGATACCATATTGAGACTTCTATGCAGTTTAAGAAAATGAAGCCAAAAAATTAAATTTTACTCAGATGCAATTTTATTGGTATCACAATGCTCTCTAAATGTAACGGTCTAGTTAGTTACCACAATCAATACTATTGAAAATTTTACTAAAGTGGGCCTCTCAGAACCTTTGGGACCCAACGCCCCGGCTGGATCAACTTAGTTTTCCACTGACACTGTGACTGTAGATAAAACTCTTGGGAATGTCTATGTATTTAGGAAGTAGACAAAATGGGAAGAAAAAGTGGATTACTTACAGGAATATCTGTCAAATTTCCTTTGAGGTTTTTGCTTTAAAAAAAACCCTCTTTTCCCATCCCATGTCTTCTCCCTGGTCCTACACATGCTTTTCCTTGACCTCCCAGTTCACATTCCTGCACCTACACTGGCATCTGTATAGTCACTGGGCACAGAAGGCCAGGCCTAACTCTGAGCACACCATATTCTGACATGCTTCCATACTAAGCCTTTGTCTCTAAGCTCATATGAGAAAGAAATACTCCCCCTCTCAGGACATTATTTTTATACTACCAATGCCCCTGACGAATATTAGATTAGTAAAATTCCATTACCATACATCCCAATGGATAGAAAGGAAAGCATCATACATGATCCTATCCTGGGTAGACTGAAGGAACGCTCTCAGCCTGGTCTGACTATATTCATTACTCCCCAGCAGACCCAGCTTGGGGCAGAACAGAAAACCCCAAAGTGATCACTTTATGATCGACAGGTTTCAAGAACAAGCAATTTTACAAAGCAGCCTTAGGCAGCAATATATACAAGTGTGTCTAAAAACAATGGGCAGTTTTAAAATAAAATCCAAATGTCAGGCATAAAAATGCATTTTTCTTACTTTACTCTGAAAGGATGCACCAGGGAGAAATTCAGCAAATAAAACCTGTTGAAAATATGAGCGTTCCTGCAGGCTTATTTCCAGTGGAACATTAACACAGGCTTGCAGTAATACCTCTATTAATGAAGAGGATGTGTTCCAATGACACACTTATTCATCAGATATTTCACAAGCAAGACAGAAAAAATACAAAAGATCTAGGTATTAGCTTCAGATCTTCATGTAGGGGGGTAAAAATATGACATATAATACAGGGGAATATGACAAAATACTAAAGAAAATAGCATCAAATCTGTGGAAAAACATAAAACAGACCTCCTATGAGTCAGTGTTGAAATAAATGATGAGAAATCATGCTAAAGGATTTTAGGAAAGAAACCCAATATTAACCCTGTAGTTAAGAAAGGTGGAAGGTTTGGGGAAAAGTTGATTGGAAAAGTTTCACCAGGTGACCTGTTGAAGGGCAGGACAGCCCAGGTTTCAGTAAGACCCTGTAGCAAAAGACACAATTTCATCCAGCTTCAGCCACCCCAGTAAGTGCCATTGGTGACCCAGTGGAGGGAGGGGGAGAGACAGGGAGGAGTAGTCTAGGGAAAACATTGAAGTATCATTCCTCCCCTCCTATTTGTATTTATTTATTTTTTTCATTTTTTCCCAGTTTTATTCAGATATGATTGATACACAGCACTATATAAGTTTAAGGTGCACAGCACAATGATTTGAGTTACATAAATCATGAAAGGATTGTCACAATGTTTAGTGAGCATCCGTCATCTCATATAGATAACAAAATTAAA
The DNA here is from genome assembly GCF_003676395.1 of Aethalodelphis obliquidens. NCBI lineage: Eukaryota > Metazoa > Chordata > Mammalia > Artiodactyla > Delphinidae > Aethalodelphis > Aethalodelphis obliquidens. The sequence goes on along the minus strand of NW_020838016.1, from coordinate 11,082,923 downwards.
GAAATAGAAAAGTAAAAATTTCCTGTGATGAGAACTCTAAGGATTTACTAAGAGTTAACAACTTTCACATATAACTTACAGCACTGTTATATTTATCATGTTGTACATTACATCCCTAGTACCTATCTATCCTACAACTGGAAGTTTGTACCTCTTGACCACCTTCATCCAATTCCCCTACTCCCCACTCTTTCGCTTCTGGTAACAACAGATCTTATCTCTTTTTCTATGGGTTTGTTTTTGAAGTATAATTGACCTACAACACTATGTTAGTTACACAATATAGTGATTCAATATTTCTATACATTTCCAAATGATCACCATGATATGTCTAGTCGATATGTCACTACACATAGATACTACATAGTTATTGACTATAGTTCCCACAGAGTACACTTCATACCTGTAACTTGTTTATTTTGCAACTGGAAGTTTGTACCTTTTAATCTCCTTCATCTATTTCTTTCCTCCACCCCCCCCCCATCTTTAGTAGGAGTAACGCTACTTTCACAATCTAGAGACCACATGATTTGAGTTGCTTACATACCTGCTTCCCAAGGTCTGATATTCTTTTAAGAGGAAACCAAATCTCTCCCTTCACAATTAGAATGTATAGGTATAAAACTTAAGTTCGTAAAACATAAGTGCTATTGAGAGTAAAATAATCATTAAATACAGGAGTCAAAAGAAATGTCCACAAGGGCCAGCAGGTGACATAAATGAGTGAAGCAGCTGAGGAGGGAGAATGATGGAGTTGCTGTAGAGGGCACGTCTTGTCTGCAGGGGACAGACATCCCCCAGCTTCAACTTTGGGTGGCTAAGGGAAAGTCTGGATGGTTACAAATGTTGCAAGAGCTTCTTATATTTCAAGAGAGATGCTGACCCCTATTTTTATGTAAAACGTTTGTATTTTCAAAACATTGGTAACTAATTCATTCGAGCCAACAAAACAAAATACTCTGTGAGGGCAAACAAAAGTTTTGCCAGACAAACGCAGGATATAGATTGCCATTTTGTAATTTGCTCATCAAGAGGCATTCAGTCAACGAGGAAAGCTAGTGGAAGTGAGAGTTATTAGAGCTTCCTCTTTTGGCAAAGTTGAGAGTAAAGAGCACAGGAGGGCATTGTTTTAACGGGGTGAGGCATATTTTGACGGCCTCACAATTTTGCTCCTTGTAGCTCTGGCCACCCGTATATAGAGGGGACAAGTGGAAGCCGTGTAGTGCCATCTGTCAAGCCGGTTAACCACGTACAAAGTTTTACTTCCCACAGTTTTAATACTGCCAGTTTCGTGATAAAGGAGACCAGTTCCCAGAGTTTTCACTAATCAAGGTATCACATTACGGTTTTTGGCACGAAGCGTATTTATGAATCACATTAAGTTCCATCTATAAGGATGATTTTTCCGAGATGCAGCAGACTGAGTGTGGTTTTGGATTCTGCAGCCCGAACATCAACAAGGCATTTTTATTTTAGGAATTAAACTGTAATCTGCAATGCAGCAATAATTCACCACAGAGCTTTGGGCAAGGAGCCTGCCGCAAATTGTCAGTCCGAACTGTTATTAACACATCAGCTACTAAGGTCACCAAAAGACAGTATAGAAGCTTCTTTTACTGTTTTTAGATGGTGAAATACATAAATCACTTAACTGGTGCACAGAACTTGCTTTAAACAAATTCAACATTTGCTATTAATCGATTTCAAGGAAAGCAGCAGCTGATGAATAGTTCTTGGGATAGTAAGAATTCTAGAGCTTAAATTAGATAGCAAGAATCACCCACAATGATACCCCAAGGTATTCACGTACCTCTGAGTAAGAGGAACATATATATGTTTATAGGTATGTGCATGAGGTAGCTATATAGTGTGTGTGGAGAAACTGTTCTCTTGGAAAAACTAGAAACATTCATATGGTCTCACTAGGAATTTTTTAAAGCTGGTACTGCTTGGTTACATGCTTTTTGCACTCTGTTGTAAATTTATTTTATATATAAATAAATATTATCTCATTACCAACCATCTCCATTAGAATCTAGCAGACCATGAAATAGGCTTGGCAAGATCAAGCAAAGCACTTAGGCCTGGAAAAACATTGTTTTGGCTTCTAGCTTAAGAACTCATGGAGAAATAAAATTTTACATAATAGTTTGAAGAACATACACTATATAATCCTTTCCAGTCAAAGGCATTTCTAAAAAGGAAAGCAGATTATTTATAATTGTGAAAAATAAATGTTTCTACCTACGTCTTCATCTACCTTACTAGTATTTCTAACTTACACATTTTCTGACAATCCATGTTTAAAAAAGTATATTTTCTGTAATACAGAAATAACCCAAGGGGGACTTCCCTGGTGGTGCAGTGGTTAAGAATCTGCCTGCCAATACAGGGGACACGGGTTTGAGACCTGGTCCGGGAAGATCCCACATGCCGTGGAGCAACTAAGCCCGAGAGCCACAACTACTGAGTCCGCGTGCCTAGAGCCCGTGCTCCACTACAAGAGAAGCCACCGCAACGAGAAGCCCACTCACTGCAACGAAGAGTAGCCCCCTCTCACTGCAACTAGAGAAAGCCGCGTGCAGCAACGAAGACCCAACACAGCCAAAAATAAATTTAAAAAAACCCAAAAAACCCCAAGGACAAAGCATCCTGAGATTTAAATCTGCTAAATTAAAGACCAAGTAAGTGATCAATCCATCCCCCGACTTGTTTTGAGCACATAACTTCCAATGATAATGTCATTAAGAATATTATAAAGTTCAAGAGCAACTCAGTGGCCACATCCTAGATGCAATTCTGAAGTGTTGCTAAAATGTCAATGAATCAAGTGTATATTCCATTAATTCGGCAAATGATGCCCTATGATAATGACTGCAAATATACACAACCAATTATGGTTATAGGCATTCATTTAAATTTTTATTTAAATTGCATAAATTTTAGCACCTTTCACAAAGTGCATGTGCCGAGAGCCCGAAGTTCAAAAGGAGCATTTAAGTACCCTCCCAAAGAAAAATTAAAGAGCTGTATTTTTGCCCAGCATTTAAAGTAAAGCGGGAAATATAGCAACACAAACTTTTGCAGCACAAGTTCTCTTGCCAAGTTTAGGAACTGGCAAAAGCCCAGGAAGGTTGGCACAGCGGGAACAGTCAGTTTTGATTGGCAGAAGGCGTGCGTTGAGAGGCACAGCAAAGCACACACAAGGGCACTTGTATTCTGGCTCCTGTGAGCCCCAGAAAAGAGGCAGTATAAGGACCCCAGGATGCTTACACAGCAGAAGCCATCAGTTCTGTGGCATGCATGAAACATACCAATATTTTTATTTAGCAGAACGTGAGAGTTTTAAAAGAACTGAGCTTATGCTTGAAGAAAAATGAATTCATCTGTTAAGTCATTTGGTCTAATACAGTGTTTATATCACTTATTATAGGATGTAGATTTTGGATGGCCATATTTCAAAGTCATATATATTTTTCACATCCTCCAAGGGATTTCTAAAAAATCAAGTGTATTTAAATATTAACTATTTAATTAGAGGACTTTATTTTAAAAAAAAGTAATCAGTCTTAAAGTTCAACTACTTGGTGGTGCTGAGGCATCACTGTAGAGACTGATGGCTGGAGGGGAGGAATGTAGGTTTGTAGGGAACGACCTGGACGGGGCCTCTTGGACTCAGGGAATCAGTCTTGGCAAGATGGTAGAGGGGTGGTGGGACGCATTAGGAACTAGGTGACATTACTCATAAAGCATTTGTGTCAAAAATGTATCAATACAACCTGAATCAAATCACTCCTAAAGATCAAACTTCTGGTTTATAGAAAAACAGGCGCTGGAAGAACAAGCTAAAGCAGCATCACCAGGAAGCAATTAAACAAATTCAAAAAGCAGGTGGTTTTACAAGACAACTGGCCTAGTCTCATCAACAAGTTAATATCATGGAGAGGGAAGGAAGTAAGGGAGGGAGGGAGGAAAAAGGGGGGGTTGTAGATAAAAACAAACAAAAGACATCGCAACCAAAAGCACTGTGTGTCCTTCGTTAGGATCCTGGTTTCAGTAACTGGCTATAATAGACATGTTAGGGACAAGACAGAAAATTTGAATATGGGCTCAGTACTAAATAGTGTAAGGCAATTATTATTATATCTTTAGCTGTGATAGTAGAATTGTAATTATGCGGGAAACTGCCTTCATTTTCTAAGAAATTCATTCTGAACTATTTAGAGATAAAATGTCATGATGCCTATAATTTATTTTAAAAGATTTCAGAAAAAATAGAAATATGGCAAAAGTTTTAACAATTGTAAAATCCCAGCAAGGGGTGTATGGGTGTTTATATGTGGTATTCTCTCTACTTTTCAGTATGTTTTAAATTTTTAATAACAATAAATATAAATGAAACAAAACAAAGTTATTTATCTTTTTAAAGTTACTTCTGTTACTTTATTAACTTTAGAAATTCAAAGCAAAATAGTCACTATATTGCATTTAACTATCTCCCTGTCCCATAAGTCCTAATGAATAATTTTTGATCTTCTATTTATTCACACTCTTTAATGCTTTTCAAAAAAGCAGCAGGTTTCTGGGCCTTAATTCAGTAAATTTTATAGAACACTTAAGAGCATATCTTATTCTACTCCTCTAAAATACAAGTTAAAAAAATAAAGTATTTTAAAAGATAGCATGTCACTCAATACCATCATCCAAAAATGACCACGGCTAATATTAATATTCCAGTCTTTTTTTAGAGTACCATATATTTTGATATGCTAAAGATATTAACATATCCAAATGTTTATTCTGCTTTTTACATATATTGTAACAGAGTCCAGGTATTGGTCTTTTTCTAAATATTACTTTAAATTTTCTTAAAGCAATTTCCCAACACAGGGTAGATTTTATAACTACAGTGCACCTATGCATAAGGAAGAATTTTTTAAGTCAACATTTAATTATCTTTTCCATTAAAGAAAGTCCTATTAAAGAAGCCACAAAGAGGAAAACCACAGTTAGCAGACAACCATCAAGCTATATTATGACTAGATCACAGCCCCAGGGCTCCCCACTGCCTACATCCAGTCAGAGATGGGGGCAGAGACTCATTCCATTCAAAGCTGCATAATACTGACATCCAATTTCATAACTTTAAACAACTTGAGGCAATATAGCCTTGGGGATATGCTCTTTCAGAACGGAATAACTGAACTGAGATAGAAATATTTATAGAAGACTTAGCTGGACCTGGAAGAAAGCATGGCATGGATATTTGGACTGAGAGTCAGGGTGAAGGTAAAAAAGCAAGAGAAGGGATTGAATTGGAGAAGCGTTTGAAAATGGGCATCTCTGGCAAAGACAACAGAAGCAAAGACGTGGGGATGTGCTGAGTTTGTATCAGAAACCAAGCTATAGCAGAGAGTATAGTTTGAGGAGATTTAAAAGACAATTTCTATAAGTACTATTAGACTGATGATAAAAGACCTTGAATGACAGTCAAGTTCAATTGGATTTCAAACTTCAAGTCATATACAGTTGCTGTGAGTTCTCAAGCCAAAGAGAGACACAATAAAAGCAATGTTCTAGTTAGATTCATCTGGTCAAAATGTGCAGTATGGTTTGACCTGGAGGTAAATAAAAGCTGGGAAAGAGTGACGTGCTGGTAACAAAAATGAGTCAGCAGAGGGCTGTAGCCATGGCACTAGGAAGGATGGGACACTGCAAAGGAAGAGTAAGCAAGATTCCATGGCTAATTAAATAAGAGAGATAATGGAGAGGAAAAAGTGAACGATGACTCATGGACGTATCCCTTAGTGACTGGGAGAGAGGTATGCCACCGATGGAAAAGAGGGGTGGGGAGATGGGAAGAAGAGCCAGATAAGAGGGAGGCTTGACTCAGGATATGAGAGTTTGAGCTGATAGTGGGACATGCATATGAAAATGCTCTATACGCTTCTGGAAAGATGAACCTGGACCTAGAGCGAAGAGTAAAACTCTGACAGTAAAGTAATGTGAAGAGTTTCATGAGTGGATTGTAGAATCCGGCATCTTAACTAGCTATATAGGACTCCTTGTACAGGCCAGTTACTTAAGTGGTCACTGAAACAAAAGTGAAAAATAGTCTTCATTCACTCACTTATTCAACAAATACACACTTATTTTCATCATGAATGGCATACTACATTTACTCTTCATCAATGACATTCTAATCCCATTCCCATTAAGAAGGTTTACAAGTAAAATTCAAGGTACATTAAAGTCAATTCAGTATAACTAGGGAATGTGTGCTGTCCTCCTCTATGTTGGCAATTACTTGTGTATTGAAAAATTGAGACGGGTTGTTTTCATATCATAGAATTTATCCGTGTGACTCTATCTCCACAATTTGATAACACATTCATCCTTTTAAAAATACTTGTTAGCAAACTTAGTCTTAAAAGGCTATTACATCTGGAGTCAAAGTTATATTAAACCCACTTATAAAAAATTCCCTGCCATGATCTTTGCTATAACTGTCAATATTACTCAGCTCCCATTATCCACGACATGATTAAGTCCCACTGAGTCTATTCCAATTCTCTTACATAGTTATTCATGGTGTTTCTGCTATGTCTCTAACCCACATAGGTATGAGGTCATATAATTCACAAAACTGTCAAAAAAAAAGTGAATCAAAAGGACATTAGCATAAGGGCTTAATCATTCAAAAATAAGTGGTGGTAGCTAGATGAGCAACTCAAATGCCTTTTCAGAGCTCTTTCCCAGGGTATCAGATTCCTGATTTTCTTTATACTATGCCATGGTCTAAAGGTCTTACCATATCTTTGTTAACATTTTTGTGCATAATGTTAATAAAAAACCAGTATGTCAGAAATAACCATTTCTAATATAGGTCGTTAGTCAGCTGATATTAGCTGGAATGCTTTCAGCTGCAAATAAAAATATGATTTAAGCGGTCTAGGATAAGGATATGTATTGGCTCATAAACCTAGAATTCCAGAGGAAGACACAGTGAAGGTTTGGAACAAGCCAATAAACTCCAGTCCTATTTCTCTGTAATTCACTCCACTAAATCCTCCACTGTGAATTAATTTCATCCATAGATGAGCTTCTGCATAGTGGAAAAAGAGCTGTGGCAGTTCTGAGCTTTTTATCTGCACCACCATGATGACCAGAGAAAGCAAGGATATCCCTTTTGAGTGGCTCTTTCTTAAGAGCAAGAAAATTTCTTTCCCTGAAGCACTTAGCAAACCTTTCTTTACATCTCACTGGCACAAACTGGGTCACATCACATGTCCATTTCTGAAGCAATCACTGGCAAAGAAGAGGGATTATTTTTGTCAGTGATACGAATCCCCAGAACTGAGAAAAAGGGTCTTCTTACCCGAAGCCCGTGGGCTGCAGGGGGACAAAGGGGAGATATTAACAAAAAAGGCAGGGGAGGGACTTCCCTCGTGGCTCAGTGGTTAAGAATCCTTCTGCCAATGCAGGAGACATGGGTTCGAGCCCTGGCCCGGGAAGATCCCAAATGCCGCGGAGCAACTAAGCCCATGCGCCCCAACTACTGAGCCTGCGCTCTAGAGCCCAGGAGCCACAACTACTGAACCCACGCACAACAACTACTGAGCCCACATGCCACAACTACTGAAGCCCATGCTCTCTAGGGCCCACATGCCACAACAACTGAGCCCACGTATTGCAATTACTGAAGTCTGCACACCTAGAGCCCGTACTCCACAACAACAGAGGCAATGAGAAACTTGCGCACCACAAAAAAGAGTAGCCCCCGCTCACAGCAACTAGAGAAAGCCTGTGCACAGCAATGAAGACCCAACGCAGGCAAAAAAAAAAAAAAAAAGGCGGGGGAGGGGGATTGTTAGGAAGAAATGGATGCTCTAACAGACCAAAAGCTCTGCCACTGGACATTATTATTATTATTTTTTTTAGGTAGGGAATTTTTGGTGTGAGGTAAAAAAGAAAATGGACCAGAAGCTATTTGCCAGTTCTCATGGTTACCCACTCCTCCCAACTGCCTCAATTTTTCTTTTGAATTTTTCAAGATACTTTGCCCTGTCATTGCCCCCCATTTATTAGTCTAATTGCAAGTTTAATTTCTCAATAAGATTAGTGACTAGGATCCAATATACTGGGACTACTTCTTCCTAGTAATTTTTTTCACGTATGTATTTTTCTTTCTTCTATTTTTAGAAATATTAGTCAAGTTTCTAATACTTGAGGGAAAACTCATCAAGAAATAAAGATTTTCTGTGTATCACTTCCAATACTAGATCATTTGAATACTTTTTCGGGGTGGGAGTATGCGTGGTATTTTTAAGACACCAGCAATTTATCAAAAGAGATCTCACATTATCACTGCTAGAGTAAAAGGTAAACATTTTAAACACAATATGCTTGAGCCTGGTCAGATTGAATCTTCTCTCTGTCTCCCATAAACTGCTTCTGAAAGGGTGTAGTTGTATCTATTACCTTCCTTGTTCTCCCACTGGTATGAAGAATTAGTCCTTTGGTCCCAAATCTGAAATGTATTACAAATAATAGCTACTATTTATTGAGCATGTAGGAAGTTATCTAAGTTAGTCCTCATATCAATTCTTCATGGTAAAAATTTTGCACTTACTTTATTCCCAAGAAAACTGAGGCCCAGAGAAGTTAAATTTCACAAAGTTTTCAGACTAATGATTGGTAAGGTCAAGAGTCAAATAATGTCTGTCTGATTCAAGGTACATCATGTTATTTTCATTGCATCAAATGGATCTTAATTCTAAATTCCCACCAACAATTTTTTTTAATTAAAAGCCTCTTCTTTTTTTAAGAGCAATTTTAGATTCACAGCAAAACTGAACAGAAACTGAACCAAAAGTACAGACTTCCCTTATACCCCCTACCCTCTCAGATGCAGAGCTTCCCCACTATCAATATCCCTCACTGGAGCAGTATATTTCTTTCAGTCGACTCACTCTTGATGTCATACATTTAATGGGCTTTGATATACATGCAATTCAAGTACACGCAACTGTGGTATCATACAGAATAGTTTTACTGCTCTAAAAATCCTCTGTGCTCTACCTATTCATCCCTGACACCCTCCTACCCCTGGCAACCACTATTACTTTTACTGTCTCCATGTTGCTTTGCCTTTTCCAAAGTGCTGTTTAGTTGGAATCATACAGTACGTAGCCTTTCAGATTGTCTTCTTTCACTTAGTAATATGCATTTAAGTTTACTCTGTGTCTTTTCATGGCTTGATAGTTCATTCCTTTTCAACACTGAATAATATTCCATTGTCTGGTGGTACCACCATTTATTTACCCATTTACCTACTGAAGGAAGCCATCTTAGCTGCTTCCACGTTTTTGCAGATATGAATAAAGCCGCTATAAACATCCGTGTGCAGCTTTTCATGTGATATGTTTTCAATCCCACCAATTTTCAGTCACTGCCAGCCCCAACAAATCCATTTAAACTATACCAATTGTCACAAAGATTTCCTGCAGGCTTGTCCTCTGAGTGGACTTTCCCAGGGACATAAAGAATTCTCTAAATCCAAAAGAAAATGTTTCAGAAGTATAGATTAGCAGTTAATAATATTTTATGAGAGAGTTTATATCAAAATTATACAAATGCTTAATATGGACTTCTCAACACAAATGGAACTCCTGAAATATTGTAAAAATGTAATTTGATGAATATTATTAAAAAAGATTAGTTTTCACTGTTCTTCAATTGGTAGAAATGAAAGTCTCAATGCCAAAGTAAAATAATAAAGAGGAATTATTTTCCAGGAATCACATATTTGTATCCCATCCATTCTTGACACATATTTTAGAGTGAACATATAAAGAAAAAAGAGAAGGCTGTGGAAGCAAACACAAGAAGCTTATCCTCAGAGGCCTTAGATCCTGTGCTCCCACGGGAAAGGCGAAGGGTGTGACATCTGCAGCGCTAGAGAGCAATATAATTAATTCCAAATCATAAATTTCACTGAGAGCTAATGTCCAATATGGGCTGAAACAATCATTTTAAAACAAGGACACATAAAATAAATTCCATTTTCAGGACAATTTTAGGAGTTTAATATGAACCCGATGAATCATGTTTAACACATATAAATTTTTATTGGTAGAGTTCATGTTATTTTAGATCTTTTTTTTATTATACAGACAGATCTCAAAGATATTGTGGGTTTGGTTGCAGACTGCTGCAATAAAGTGAATAATGCAATAAAGCAAGTTACACGAAGTTTTTGGTTTCCCAGTGCATGTAAAAGTTGTGTTTACACTATACTTTAGTCTTGTAAGTGTCCAATAACATTATGTCTAAAAAAACAATGTACATAACTTAATTAAGAAATAATGCTGTTGTTTGGGGGTTCCCTGGTGGCTCAGTGGTTAAGAATCTGCCTGCCAATGCAGGGGACAAGGGTTCAAGCCCTGGTCTGGGAAGATCTCACGTGCTGCAGAGCAACTAAGCCCGTGCGCCACAACTACTGAGACTGCACTCTAGAGCTCACGAGCCACAACTACTGAGCCCGGGCACCACAACTACTGAAGCCTGCATGCCTACAGCCTGTGCCCCGCAAAAAGAGAAGCCACTGCAATGAGAAGCCCGTGCACCGCAACGAAGAGTAGCCCCCATTCGCCGCACTAGAGAAAGCCCACACGCAGCAACAAAGACCCAATGCAGTCAAAAATAAATAAAATAAGTAAATTAAAAAAAGAAAAAGAAATAATGCTGTTGGAAAAATGGTGCAGAGAAACTTGCTTGTGACGTAGGGTTGCCACAAACTTTCAAAGGTGGAGTGGAGAGGCTAGACAAGGGACCCACACTTGTGAGGCTGTAATGAGCTGCCCCAAACCCTCTCTGTGGTAGCGTTAAAGAAAGTAAAGTAGGAAGCAAAAACCTCCATACCAGAGAGGACATCCTTGCCTTAAATCGTTTCTGACAAATCTGCTGTCAAATCTTTGAAATTTATTTTATTTTCAGAAATAATGTAATATTTTCAATACTAATTTCCAAACCATAAAACAAATCAAACAAACAAAACATCTTGATGCTAGTTAAAAATTTCTGGTGTTATAAAATATTGAATAAACATTCAAACTGTGAACAGTACAAAGACAGTTATGTCTAAAACAACAAAGTTAAAACTGTACTATATAATCTTAATAGAATAAATACTAACACTTTATTTTTTAATAAAAAAAATAATTTTTTAAAGTTGATTTGCATTTCTCTAATAATTAGTGATGTTGAGCAGCTTTTCATGTGCTTCTTGGCCATCTGTATGTCTTCTTTGGAGAAATGTCTATTTAGGACTTCTGCCCATTTTTGGAATGGGTTGTTTGTTTCTTTAATATTGAGCTGCATGAGCTGTTTATATATTTTGGAGATTAAGCCTTTGTCTTTTGATTCATTTGCAAATATTTTCTCCTATTCTGAGGGCTGTCTTTTCGTCTCGTTTATGGTTTCCTTTGCTGTGCAAAAGTGTTTAAGTTTCATTAGGTCCCATTTATTTTTCTTTTTATTTCCATTACTTTAGGAGGTGAATCATAAAAGATCTTGCTGTGATTTATGTCAAAGAGTGTTCTTCCTATGTTTTCCTCTAAGAATTTTATAGTGTCTGGTCTTACATTTAGGTCTTGAATCCATTTTGAGTTTTTTTTGTGTATGGTGTTAGGGAGTGTTCTAACTTCATTCTTTTACATATAGCTGTCCAGTTTTCCCAACACCACTTATTGAAGAGACTGTCTTTTCTCCATTGTATATCCTTGCCTCCTTTGTCATAGATTAGTTGACCATAGGTGCGTGGGTTTATCTCTGGGCTTTCTATCTTGTTCCATTGATCTATGTTTCTGTTTTTGTGCCAGTACCATATTGTCTTGATTATTGTTGCTTTGTAGTATAGCCTGAAGTCAAGGAGTCTGATTCCTTCAGCTCCATTTTTTTTCCCTCAAGACTGCTTTGGCTACTCGGGGTCTTTTGTGTCTCCATACAAATTTTAAGATTTTTTGTTCTACTTCCATAAAATATGCCATTGGTAATTTGATAGGGATTGCATTGAATCTGCAGATTGCTTTGGGTACTATAGTCATTTTCACAATATTGATTCTTCCAATCCAAGAACATGGTATATCTCTCCATCTGTTGGTATCATCTTTAATTTCTTTCATCAGTGTCTTATAGTTTTCTGCATACAGGTCTTTTGTCTCCCTAGGTAGGATTATTCCTAGGTATTTTATTCTTATGTTGCAATGGTAAATGGGAGTGTTTCCTTAATTTCTCTTTCAGATATTTCATCATTAGTGTATAGGAATGCAAGAGATTACTGTGCATTAATTTTGTATCCTGCTACTTTACCAAATTCATTGATTAGCTCTAGTAGCTTTCTGGTGGCATCTTTAGGATTCTCTATGTATAGTATCATGCCATCTGCAAACAGTGACAGTTTTATTTCTTCTTTTCCAAGTTGTATTCCTTATATTTCTTTTTCTTCTCTGATTGCTGTGGCTAGGACTTGCAAAACTACGTTGAATAATAGTGGTGAGAGTGGACATCCTTGTCTTTTTCCTGATCTTAGAGGAAGTGCTTTCAGTTTTTCACCATTGAGAATGATGTTGGCTGTGGGTTTGCCATATATGGCCTTTATTATGTTGAGGTAGGTTCCCTCTATGCCCACTTTCTGGAGAGTTTTTATCATAAATGGGTGTTGAATTTTTTCAAAAGCTTTTTCTGCATCTATTGAGATGATCATATGGTTTTTATTCTTCAACTTGTTAACATGGTGTATCACACTGATTAATTTCTGTATATTGAAGAATCTTTGCATCCCTGGCATAAATCCCACTTGATCATGGCGTATAATCCTTTTAAAGTGTTGTTGGATTCTGTTTCCTAGTATTTTGTTGAGGATTTTTGCATCTATATTCATCAGTGATATTGGTCTGTAATTTTCTTTTTTTGTAGTATCTTTGTCTAGTTTTGGTAACAGGGTGATGGTGGCCTCATAGAATGAGTTTGGGAGTATTCCTTCCTCTGCAAGTTTTTGGAAGAGTTTGAGAAGTATGGGTGTTAGCCCTTCTCTAATTGTTTGATAGAATTCACCTTTGAAGCCATCTGGTCCTGGACTTTTGTTTGTTGGAAGATTTTTAATCACAGTTTCAATTCCATTACTTGTGATTGGTCTGTTCATAGTTTCTATTTCTTCCTGGTTCAGTCTTGGAAGGTTATACCTTTCTAAGAGTTTGTCCATTTCTTCCAGGTTGCCCATTTTCTTGGCATAGAGTTGCTTGTACTAGTCTCTTAGGATGCTTTGTATTTCTGCGATGTCTGTTGTAACTTCTCCTTTTTCATTCCTAATTTTATTGATTTGAGTCCTCTCCCTCTTTTTCTTGATGAGTCAGCCTAATGGTTTATCAATTTTGTTTATCTTCTCAAAGAACCAGTTTTTAGTTTTATTGATCTTTGCTATTGTTTTCTTTGTTTCTATTTCATTTATTTCTGCTCTGATCTTTATGATTTCTTTCCTTCTGCTAATTTTGGGTCTTCTTCGTTCTTCTTTCTCTAGTTCCTTTAGATGTAAGGTTAGATTGTTTATTTGAGATTTTTCTTGTTTCTTGAGGTAGGCTTGTATAGCTGTAAACTTCCCTCTTAGAACTGCTTTTGCTGCATCCCATAGGTTTTGCATTGTCGTGTTTTCATTGTCATTTGTCTCCAGGTATTTTTTGAAATCCTCTTTGATTTCTTCAGTGATCTTTTGGTTATTTAGTAACGTATTGTTTAGCCTCAATGTGTTTGTGTTTTTTACGTTTTTTTCCCTGTAATTCATTTCTAATCTCATAGCGTTGTGGTCAGAAAAGATGCTTGATATGATTTCAATTTTCTTAAATTTACTGTGGCTTGATTTGTGACCCAAGATGTGATCTATCCTGGAGAATGTTCCGTGCGCCCTTGAGAAGAAAGTGTATTCTGCTGTTTTTGGATGGAATGTCCTATAAATATCAATTAAATCTATCTGGTCTATTGTGTCATTTTGTGTCATTTAAAGCTTCTGTTTCCTTATTTATTTTCAGTTTGGATGATCTGTTCATTGGTGTAAGTGAGGTGTTAAAGTTCCCCACTATTATTGTGTTACTATCAGTTTCCTCTTTTACAGTTGTTAGCAGTTGCCTTATGTATTGAGGTGCTTTTATGTTGGGTGCATATATATTTATAATTGTTATATCTTCTTCTTGGATTGATCCCTTGATCATTATGTAGTGTCCTTCCTTGCCTCTTGTAACATTCTTTATTTTCAAGTCTATTTTATCTGATATGAGTATTGCTATTCCAGCTTTGTTCTGATTTCTATTTGCATGGAATATCTTTTTTCATCCCCTCACTTTCAGTCTGTATGTGTCCTTAGGTCTGAAGTGGGTCTCTTGTAGACAGCATATATATGGGTCTTGTTTTTGTATCCATTCAGTAAGCCTGTGTATTTTGGTTGGAGCCTTTAATCCATTCACGTTTAAGGTAATTATCGATATGTATGTTCCTATGACAATTTTCTTAAGTGTTTTGGGTTTGATTTTGTAGGTACTTTTCTTCTCTTGTGTTTTCCACTTAGAGAAGTTCCTTTAGCATTTGTTGTAGAGCTGGTTTGGTGGTGTTGAATTCTCCTAGCTTTTGCTTGTCTGTAAAGCTTTTGATTTCTCCATCAAATCTGAATGAGATCCTTGCTGGGTACAGTAATCTTAGTTGTACTTTCTTCCCTTTCATCACTTTAAGTATATCATGCCACTCCCTTCTGGCTTGGAGAGTTTCTTCTGAGAAATCAGCTGTTATCCTTATGGGAGATCCCTCGTGTGTTATTTGACGTTTTTCCCTTACTGCTTTATATAATTTTTCTTTGTCTTTAATTTTTGCCAGTTTGATTACTATATGTCTCACCATGTTTGTCTTTGGGTTTATCCTGCATGGGACTCTCTGTGCTTCCTGGACTTGGGTGGCTATTTCCTTTCCCACGTTAAGGAAGTTTTCAATCTCTTCAAATATTTTCTCAGTCCTTTTTCTCTCTCTTCTCCTTCTGGCACCCCTATAATGCCAAGTTTTTCCATTTAATGTTGTCCTAGAGTTCTCTTAGGCTGTCTTCATTTCTTTTCATTCTTTTTTCTTTATTCTGTTCCACAGCAGTGAATTCCACCATTCTGTTTTCCAGGTCACTTATCTGTTCTTATCCGCTCTTCTGCCTCAGTTATTCTGTTATTGATTTCTTCTAGTGTAGTTTTCATTTCAGTTATTGTATTGTTCATCTCTGTCTGTTTGTTCGTTAATTCTTCTAGATCTTTGTTAAATATTTCTTGCATCTTCTCGATCTTTGCCTCCATTCTTTTTCTGAGGTCCTGGATCATCTTCACTAATCTTATTCTGAATTCTTTTCCTGGCAGGTTGCCTATCTCCACTTCATTTAGTTGTTTTTCTGGGGTTTTATCTTGTTCCTTCATCTGGTATATAGCCCTCTGCCTTTTCATCTTGTCTATCTTTCTGTGAATGTGGTTTTTGTTCCACAGGCTGCAGGATTGTAGTTCTTCTTGCTTCTGCTGTCTTCCCTCTGGTGGATGAGGCTATCTAAGAGGCTTGTGCAAGTTTTCTGGTGGGAGGGACTGGTGGTGGGTAGAGCTGACTGTTACTCTGGTGGGCAGAGCTCAGTAAAACTTTAATCCGCTTGACTGCTGATGGGTTGGGCTAGGTTCCCTCCCTGTTGGTTGTTTGGCCTGAGGCAACCCAACACTGGAGCGGCCTGGGCTCTTTTGTGGGGCTAATGGCAGACTCTGGGAGGGCTCACGACAGGGGGTACTTTCCAGAACTTCTGCTCCCAGTGTCCTTGTCCCCATGGTGAGCCACAGCCACTGCCCGCCTCTGCAGAAGACCCTCCAACACTAGCAGGTAGGTCTGGTTCAGTCTCCCCTGGGGTCACTGCTCCATTCCCTGGGTCCCGATGTGCACACTACTCTGTGTGTGCCCTCCAGGAGTGGAATCTCTGTTTCCCCCAGTCCTGTAGAAGGCCTGCAATCAAATCCCACTAGCCTTCAAATTCTGATTCTCTAGGAACTCCTCCTCCTGTTGTCGGACCCCCAGGTTGGGAACCTGAAGTGGGGCTCAGAATCTTCACTCCAGTGAGTGGACTTCTGTGGTATAAGTGTTCTCCAGTCTGTGAGTCATCCACCCAGCAGTTATGGGATTTGATTTTACTGTATTGCGCCCCTCCTACCATCTCACTGTGGCTTCTCCTTTGTCTTTGGATGTGGGGTGTCTTTTTTGTTGAGTTCAAGTGTCTTCCTGTTGATGATTGTCCAGCAGCTAGTTGTGATTCTGGTGTTCTCGCAAGAGGGAGTGAGAGCACGTCCTTCTACTCCACCATCTTGGTTCCTCTCAAATCTTATCTTTATTAATCTATAGTGTGTTTTTTTTTTCTTTTCTCCTTTAGTTGGTTTTAAGATTTTCCTTTCATCACTCCTTCTAGGTAATTTAATCATAACGTTATTTGGTGTAGTTTTCTTCATGTTTCTTATAAATAGGACTCATTGAGCTTCCAGGATCTATGGGTTTAAAATTTCAACAACTCTGAAAATTTTTCAGCCATTATTCATTCACATATTTTCTATACCCCACTCCCTTTCTTCAGAGACTCCAATTACAGTCATATGAGGCTGCTTGAAGTTGTACCAAAGCTCACTGATGCCCTTTTCTTTTCTTTTATGTTCTTTTGTCTCTCAACCATTCGTTTTGGATACATTTTATTGTTATGTCTTCGAGTATACTAATCTTTTTCTTTCCTGTAATGTCTTATCTATTGTTTATCCTATTCAGTACATTTTAAAATCTCAGTCACTGTGGCTCTCATCTCCAGAAGTTTGATTTGGGTCTTTTAAAGATATTCTATTTAGCTTTTTGAATATAGTTTAATCTGTTTTAATGTCCTTTTATTAATCCAGTTCTGGGTCAGCTTCAGTTGATTGAGTTTTCTCATCATTATGGGTCATATATCTCTGCTTCTTTAAATTCCTGGCAATCTTAGATTGGATACCAGGCATTATGATTTTTATATTATTGATGGCTGCATGCTTTTGTATAAATATTCTTGAGTTTTCTTCTTCAACACAGTTAAGTTATTTGGGAAAAATTTGATCTTTTTAGATTTTGCTTTTAAGATTTGTTAAGTAGGAGTAGCGTAACATTTAGTTTAGGGCTGATTAATTATTCTCCACTGTGGAGACCTTTCTGAGTACTCTACTCAGTGCCCTGAATTGTGAGATTTTTCCAGTGCAGCTGGTGAAATCAGGCCCTCTTCTTGGCAGTATGTGAATACCAGGTTCTATTACCTCTAATCTTATTATTATTATTTTTTGAATAGTTCTTTCCTTGACCTTAGGTAGTTTCCTCCCATGTAGATGTTGATTAGTACTCTACTGAATACTAGAGAAGGATCCTCAGAAGATTTCCAAGATTCTCTCTCTGTGCAACTCTCTTCTTTCAACACTCAGCCCTGTGAACATTACCTACCATAATCTCTCTGAACTCCCGGCAGCATCTCCTTAACTCAGGGAGTCCACTGTTCTCTGCCTCCATTTCTGTTTTCTGTGCCAAGGCCTAAAAACTCTCTCAGGCAATAAAAGAGGCAATGGTAGGGCTAACTTCATGTGTTTCCCATCTTTCAAGGATCACTATCTTTCATTGTTTATGTCCAGTGCCTTAAAAACTATTTTTTCATATATTTTTGTCTTATTTGTTTAAAGCAGGGGGTTAAATTCAATCTCTGTATTCTCTCTTAGCTAGAAGCAGAAGTCTGGTGAGAAGATCTTGAAAGAAACTAGATTTTGGAATTGTACAGTCAGAAGAGAAAGGAACCTGTATCTGCCTACTCCCTTCTACTCTTCAGTGGGATTTGGTGTTCTGATAGTCACCATTAACTAAATTTTCTTGTCTCCCTAGACCCCACCTTCACCAATTCTCAGAATACCTCAGCCTTAGGGAAATGTGCTCTTAGGAATGGGGGATATATACTGGACCTAGATCCTACTCCTCTGTATAGGAGTTGAGTTTTTCTGAAAAGTCAGTGGAGATTCACCCAGCACAGTTTCAGCAGAACTTGGAACAGAGGATGCAAACTTGAGATTAGCACATGGCATTTAACCTGTGAAGGCCTGAACTTTTTGAATGTGTTTTCACACCAGCCCTGAGAAGCACACATGATCCGAAGGTGCAAATTCCTCTAAGGGGAGAACTCAGGAGGGACTAAGCTAAAATTTCCCCTTTTCTAACACATTCTAGAATAAGCAAATCTTAATTGCATTACTTAATTTCCCCAAGAAAGAGTATAAATAATAGATTCATAAATATAGGGAGAAGAGACTATGGTGAAAGCCACAGGTTACTAAAGTTAGACTCATTTGTTTAGTTTGAGATTGCTGAAACTGACATTCAGAGAGCAAAGTTTCCTGGCTGTGCAAAAACAAGTTTATTCTTAGACAAAAACAATTAAAGAAATGATCGATACATAAAAAATGATTTTCAGCATATAATATAGACAAACTTGCAACTTATTTTCAATGTAATGTTACCAAAACCTGCCATTTGAGTTGAAGTTCTAGTGAAAAAGTTAATCCTCAAGAGTGACCAGCTTCCCTGACTTCTTCCAAATTTCACTCCAACTTCCTTCTTGGAGAAACTCCTCTTGCTTATGTGGACATACATCTTATCCTTTCATGAAGTTCATTCCTCAGAATGACAGTCCAAAAGGAAGAGCATAGGACCTTGTTTGAGTCCTATGATATTAAAGATATCGATAAACTTTACAAGGAAAACCATAGTATCCTAACACCAAAACTCAAACTTGCCTTCAGATATCCTACCTTTTCATAGAATCTAATTCAAAGCTTTCAAATGTATAGAGGTGATTTAAAATAAATTCTTGCTCCGTTAACACCCCCCCCCCCCCCCCCCCCCCGCCACGGTCTCTATTAGAAATTCAGTGTAATAGCTGCAGCCACTTCTTTCTTTCCCCAAACCACCGTTTGTCTTTCCTTAAATCTGGGAGATAGGCAATAGCTCTAAAACAATAATATGTAAGAGTTGGCTGAGCTCTTCCTCACAGAGCATAGAGGTATCTGATGTGCCCAAGGGCCCTTTACACTCTGAGCACATAATCCCCTCTCCTATACTAAGATTGAGTCCCAAACCAGCTGAGAAGTCTTGATTTCCTAATCTTACTGAAGCATAGGTATAATAAATAAGTACCTTAAGCCTCCAATAGGCGGGAGGGCAGATCCTCCTCTGATAGGACAAGAAAAATCTTCACTCTGCTACAGAATCAAGCTATCATACAATCCCCAGCTCTAGCACTACATACTGCTCCTAGCTCCAATTCTACAGTAGCAATATATGCTCCTAGTCATTTATCCAACAGATATCTATTGTGCACCTGTTATGTGCTAGGCATTGTGCTAGATGAGAGACACAAAGGAGAACAACTCATAAAAGGCCTCTGATGTCACAAAGAGTGGACGAAGGTGAGAACAGATGAGTAAACAAACAAGACAATTTCAGAAAAATAAATGCTTAAGGAGATAAAACAGGGTAATTATGAAAGAGTACTTTAAATGTGGTATAGGGGTTTCATTAAATAGAGTGGTCAGGGAAGGTCTCTCTGATTAGGTGACACTTGGGTTGAGATGGAAGGCAAGCCAAGCAAGAGCCCAGGGAAGAAACTTCTCTCAAGTAAAAGGGCAGGAAGGGCAAGGTAAGGCCCTGTAAGATCCTAACCAAGCTTGTGGTCCTTTTCTGGAGCCCCTACCACCCAGACATCAGATCTCATAAACACTTACTTTCTGACCTGCCCTACTATGACACACCTGTCCTACCCCCAAACTCCTTTCATATTGAGCACAAGCACTAAAGATTCCCAGCTCTATCAAAACAGTCACCATTCCAGGTCCAACCTTCTGCTTATTATCAACACTCCAAGAATTGCATTAGCTTTACCCTACAAGTCTATGTAGACATAGTCTTTGGGTGTCTTCCCAGCCAGGTGTTAGATCTGTGCTCAAAGCACACTTACAGGAAGAAGCAGAGATAAGAGATGGGGAGAAATTGATGTTTTCCAGTTCCTGGAGTCACTCCCTTCCTGAAGCCTGACCACAGTCATGCTGTCAGCATATGAGACACTTATAATAAATACATTTTTAAAAACACAAGCTAGCTTGAGTTACTCTCTATTACTTACAATCAAAGAATATTAACCATAATGCTCTCTCCACTTTTCCCTCTACCATGCAAGTATTTCTATCTAATGCAAGTTCTGAACTATGCACCCAGTGATTTAATATAATGATGTGTGACCACACTTTCTCAGGCATTTTCATCCTGATGGTAGAGAAGTTTCACTAGACAGTCTGTCATTTCTTAGATGCTAGTGACTTGTACTGTTTTCCAAATATAATACTGGTTGCATCTAGCCTTCAAATTGCCCAGCTGCTACTTATTTCATATCTTTCATCTGATGGCTATGCACTTTGATAATAATGTGTTCATTTTCCTGATTTTGTCATGTTTACATATTTTTCTTAATATTCACTTTGACATTAGAGTCTTATTTTTTCCTATAAATATTTTAACAAATCTTCTTATAATATTTGCCTTGATATCACTGAAAGTTTCAAAATGGGTTCTATTGTAGCAAAACACCCATGCTCTATTCTTTGATCAGTAATTATGTGTAAAAGAAATATCACGTTTTCCTTCTCACTTGTTAATTTATTTTTTTAACTCTTTATTTTATATTGGAGTATAGCCGATTAACAATGTTGTGATAGTTTCAGCTGCACAGCAAAGGGACTCAGCCATACATATAGATGTATCCATTCTCCCTCAAACTCCCCTCCCATCCAGGTTGCCACATAGTATTGGACAGAGTTCCCTGTGCTATACATTAGGTCCTTATTGGTTATCCATTTTTAAATATAGCAATGTGGACGTGTTGATCCCAAACTCCCTAACTATCCCTTCCCCCCATGCTTCCCCCTGGTAACCATAAATTTGTTCTCTAAGTCTTCTCACTTGTTAATTTAGTTCAGTATATTTGTTAGGTATTATAGACTACATCAATTCTACTCTCATGTACAAATACATAATAAAAGCAAAATCAGGAATAGATGCTAATCAGGAAAAGAAGCACTGGAAACTATTTCACAAAAAATAACTTAGAATCTGTTCCCAATAAGAACAAGTTTTCCTGAGAACACAAATTCTGTCTTTTAGTAGCCATCACCATTTTTATAATACTTATAAGGAATAATTCCAATAGAACAAAGAATTGTTGGAAACAATTATTGGAAAAATTCAGACATTTAAGTCACTTTTTTTCTTAGTATAAACAAATGATCCTTAGTTACTATTTCTAAGATGATTTTAGTAATCCATCTACAATTGATTTAATTATGCCAATAAATATTTTAATTAAAAGATAAACCACACTTAGATAAGCGATGTCTAATGGAAACTCTAATTTCAATTGTATAGAAAGAGACATTGGAGATGTGATGTATTCGTATTTTCGTGTTCGAAGCCCATAGTGGGTATGTAATAGAACAATCTAGTAAATAGGCAACCCCATTCAGATATAATAGATATATTTTCAAAGCATCAGACCAGCCCATTTACCCCATTCTCTTTGAAATGCCCCCTGATACACTGGGCTGAAACCCTGGCAGCCATTTTTGCAAGTGGAAATAAGAAAATAAACAACTAAAATATATAGTACTTAAATGATAAAAAGTGCCATGGAGAAAAATAAACCAAGGAAGGGGCTCAGTCATATTCAATGCATCTTTTCCACAGGAGCACATTCATGTTCTATTTCAAATGTGAATACGATTTTGTTTTACAGATATTTAAGAGAAATTTGATGAGACTCTTAATATTTAGGACCTAATAGAATACATAACTATTTAGAGACTTAAAAAACGTGTCAATGGGGGGCTACCCTGGTGGCGCAGTGGTTGAGAGTCCGCCTGCCGATGCAGGGGACACGGGTTCGTGCCCTGGTCCGGGAAGATCCCACATGCCGCAGAGCGGCTGGGCCCGTGAGCCACGGCCGCTAAGCCTGCACGTCCAGAGTCTGTGCTCCGCAACGGGAGAGGCCACAACAGTGAGAGGCCTGCGTACCGCAAAAAAAAAAAAGTGTCAATGGAACACAAGTTTATAATGCTTTAAAAACAGTTCCTATAAATAAAAAAGTTTTACCAAATTCCAGAGAATAGCACTTATTTAGCAACAAGATCATCCTCCATATTCATCTCCATCAATACCACACATCATCCCAACAAAGAACAGGCCACACACACATGAATGTCTATGAAAGCGAATATATTTCATTAAGGTACTAAAATCACTCACAAGAAAGCATGGAAAAATAGGTCTAAGAAAAACTTTATCCCTTGGTCTTATTACTTTATGCACCAACCTGTTTCTCACGCAAAGTCTGCTAAGACCCATTACAGTTTACAAAACACATCTAATCCTCCAGCAAGCTTTTAATACAATCCACTTTGCCTCACACTCTAGTTATTCGTGTTCACTTCCCATCATACTGACAGACTCCAGTTCCTTAACGGTGTAATATTTATTGAAAGAATATTTTTAAATATTTAACAACTTTTTAGTAACTTGTTCAATATGACTTATCCAATGATATAGTAGATATTATTTTAGAACACAGAGTAGTTGTTATTTTAGACAGGACTTTTTGAGAACTCAAGATATGATGTATAAGTGTATAATGAAGACCACAGTCAATTTATATCAACTTGAAATTATAGAAAACTGCAGCTGAAACTATCCTTAGGAATAATTTAATCCTATTTCCCTTTAAGAGGAAAAAGTTGAAAATCAAAGAGAAAAAAGTGATTTTCCCATCTGCACTTTGATAATAATGTGTTTATTTTCCTGATTCTGTCATGTTTACATAATGCCTGAGGAAGTATGGTCACACATCATTATATTAAATCACTGAGTGCGTAGTTCAGAACTCGCAATAGATAGAAATACCTTCCCATCATTTCCCATCCACTAGTGAGCTGATTATTCAGCTCACTAGTGGTAAGGAGAGGCCTCAATCAAAAATATTCTGGCATCTAAATCTTATCTTCTTTCTCTAAAACTTGGCAAATGTCCTCAAACTTAAAAGTTAATACTCTGAATTATAATTCAGCAAGCGGCATTTTTTAAACTATTGGGTAAAATATCCTTAAAATGCTTAAATATGCTCCGAGAATGTATATCCTTAAATTTACCCATAGACACCACTAGCTTCATCATAGCAAAACAGCAGCATTTAAGTCTTCTCTGCCAAATGATATTTAATGGAAAAATATACAGCCTTTGCCTTGAGGTTGCAGCCATCCTGACCTTGGTGCCCCATGGTCTAAGATGAAGACATTTAGGTAGACATTGTAGTAGCTCTCAGCAAAGAGCATCTACTCGCAATTCCAAAGAGCTAATTCAACCTTAAGGATGAGGCATTTTCTTATGTTATCCTTCAGGTTTGACCTAGCCTCAAAGACAAAGAGATTGATTATTCACAGTGACTCAGCTCTGGAGTGGCAGCAAAGGAACTAAAATGTGGGTACAGATGGAATTCAAATCTGGAACATTATAAGACAGAAAGCGTTCTTTTAGGGCCATGCTTTCCATATGGAAATTACATTGAAGGCTTTTGTCTAGGACTGCCTCCTTGCATCCTACAGAGTAAAGCACACAATTAAGATTTTTTTTTCCCTCAGTAGAGATCAAAGAAAATGTCCTAAACATTCTTCAACCAACCTCAGTGTTGACCAGACACGCACATTTATTTACAAGGCAGCTGCTCAGAGGAAAAAGGGGGAAACTCAGCAGTTTCCAAAAATTTTAACTTACAGCAAACTAAGGGACTAGTGGTTAACTGTGATGAGACAGCCCATTCTGATGTCCCTTTATATCACTTTAAAGTGGTAAAGATGCGGCTTCCCTGGTGGCGCAGTGGTTGAGAATCTGCCTGCCAATACAGGGGACACGGGTTCGAGCCCTGGTCTGGGAAGATCCCACATACCGCGGAGCAACTGGGCCCATGAGCCACATCTACTGAGCCTGCGCGTCTGGAGCCTGTGCTCCGCAACAAGGCTGCGACAGTGAGAGGTCCGCGCACCGCGATGAAGAGTGGCCCCTGCTTGCCGCAACTAGAGAAAGCCCTCGCACAGAAACGAAGACCCAACACAGCCAAAAATAAATAAATAAATGTATAAAGTGGTAAAGATGAACCTGCTCTCCTAAAGACTTCAAATGTAAACAGACAGAAAAAAAATTAATGAATGTATCCTACTTTTTCAGATTAAGCTTTTCCCTCCTTTAAGAATGATTTTTCAACAGTACCCTGTTTGAAAACAGTCAGGCTGAAAATTGTTCCGTCATTTCTTCTTGGTCTTGTTGAAGAGCGTGGCGAGTAGGTAAAGGATGAGTTTCCATGGCCACAACTCTTCTTCTTTTTCGTTTCTCATACATGTAACTCTAGGTACATCCACAAATAGAAATGCCCTCCAAAGAAAGGACAACCTTTTAAAATGTGGGAACACGTATGAGCATATATTTTGTTGAGCTCAAGGCCTGGTACAAGCTAACTTTTTCATGTCAAAATATAAAATAGTGCAAGGCAAGTATTGAAGATCACATCACAGGCATATATTTTTAAAAGCATCAAGCTGTCAGAAACTTGCCAAGAGGAAACAAATACCACACACACAGAAAAAAATCTTGCCAAAAACTTGAACAAAGTTGAAAGATCTGCAGACCCATAAAATCTTTTGCCAGTAGCACTAAATATAACCTGAGGTGGCATGTAAACTCAAAAGCTAATCTCATGTGATGGGTCATCTCCTAACATGTGACTTGAGAGTATTTTAAAAAGGAACACAAAACAGATATGAACATATGAACATTATGAACATAATGTTCATATGAAGATATGAACATTACTTTTAGCAGTTGTCAAAACTCAGAATTTTTGTTAAAACCAGACATGCAGGGTAAATAAAAAACTGACGGCTTGAATTCAGTTTTCTTAATCACTCTTTTTATCCCTATAGAATGCACAAAAAAGACAGTAAGTAAATGCTTCTTAATTAGTAAAAACACTATGGGGAAAGAATTGCTGGGAATTTCAAATGGGACCCAAATGACTAAACTGTTTTCTTAAGGGGGTTCTTCATCCAAAGGTATGACATAAATAAATTTTTCTTCAGGGACTGCATCACCTAGATACGTTTTTGACAGTCTGGACAGCTTGTCAGAATAACAAAAGCATTGCTAAAGATCTAGAGAGCTTAACAATTTTCCCCATGATTGCCAAGATTCATCTAGATTTTAGAGACGGTAACAGCATACTTATAATTCAGAACTTAATTTTATGAATTCAGTCAGAGTAAACAGATCATTTTCTCAAAATCAGACTGAAATACCTGTACTTGAAAAAGTGTGCATCACAAGAAAAAATTAGAGTCAAGTGAGAAATTTAAAGATGCTTCTATACATTTTTACTTTAAATTTTTATTGTGGTTACCATTAAAAATGAAATGAATCCTTTTTTTAAAGGTATTGCCTCATGCCTTTATTTTATTTTCTACTCCTTTTTTTTTTTTTTCGGTACGCGGGCCTCTCACTGTTGTGGCCTCTCCCGTTGCGGAGCACAGGCTCCGGACGCGCAGGCTCAGCGGCCATGGCTCACGGGTACAGCCGCTCCGCGGCATGTGGGATCTTCCCGGACCGGGGCACGAACCCGTGTCCCCTGTATCGGCAGGCGGACTCACAACCACTGCGCCACCAGGGAAGCCCTCTACTCCTTTTTAATATTTATCATCCTACCATGATGCGCATAAAAAGCACATCCATTTTAAATAAATCTTAACAAAGTAATATGAGTAAGAGACCCTGAAATATTGGTGATATGGACTTAAATCATGAAAGATTATTGAGTGGGAGCAGATCAAATGAGAAGCTCTGTGTCAGCACTGTCCTAGCCAATCTGACCTAGCAGGTCCCCGCTGTCCAGGCTGATACTGGAGAGAAGTAGCATAAGCATTATATGTAAAGGTGCAGTCATCAGTATCATCACCATCATCATCTACATACAAACTAAGGTGAAAAAGAACAGAAAAGATGGGAATAATCAGAAAGTGTTGAAAGCTTTCAATTTTAAAGCTGAATCCAGAAGTTAAAAATAAAGTTACTGAGGGATAGCAGAGAAGCTATGATGGCTGAGGAGGTGCTGTGAGTTAGAAGCTCTACCTAGCCATGTATGTACACAAATGGAACCTCTAGCAATCTTTTGATGTTCTAAAGATCCAACACTGGGAGTCCTTATGAAAGTCATACATGATGGAGAAATGTGAAATCAATGGCTTGATTTCACAATATTTGTTTATAGAAATAGTAGTGCTATTTATCATGTGACCTGCAATGATTTAATTTGGCTGATATGATATAGCTGTAAAGAAAAAATTTTGCCTGCCATAACAGTTCTACAAGGATCAAATTATTAGCCACTGCAGTCGCCCATTGACAGTGCACCCTGAGGGGAATTCAGGATGGAGAAAAACAGGAAGTATTCTGTGCTTTGGACTGATGGGCCTCTAGATAGTTAAGATACATATTTAAGGAAAAATTTCAATGACCCCAGATTCTTGCATCTTCCCATACATAGAAAAGCACTAAAATCTTTAACTTGAGATGTCCATTCTTTGTGATTAGCAGTAATCTCTTGATGTTCGACATTTTTTTTTTCCCCAGCAAAATTGTATATATACGCTGGCTCCTCACTTACCTCCTAAGAACAGTTTCTCAGAGCTGTCTGAGAGGCTGTCTCCTGGGCTATAGTCCTCAGTAAGGTCCCTGAATAAAACTTAACTAACAACTTTTACGTTCTGTGTTTTCCTTTCAGTTTACACAGCCTACTGGGAACAGTCTAAAAACTTAGGTGGGGTACTACTGGGCATATACCCTGAGAAAACCATAATTCAAAAAGAGTCATGTACCAAAATGTTCATTGCAGCTCAATTTACAATAACCAGGACATGGAAGCAACCTAAGTGTCCATCGACAGACGAATGGATAAAGAAGATGTGGCACATATATAAAATGGAATATGACTCAGCCATAAAAAGAAACGAAATTGAGTTATTTGTAGTGAGGTGGATGGACCTAGAGTCTGTCATACAGAGTGAAGTAAGTCAGAAAGAGAAAAACAAATACCGTAGGCTAACACATATATATGGAATCTAAAAAAAAAAAATGGTTCTGAAGAACCTAGGGGCAGGACAGAAATAAAGACTCAGATGTAGAGAATGGACTTGAGGACACGGGGAGGGGGAAGGGTAAGCTGGGACGAAGTGAGAGAGTGGCATGGACATATATACACTACCAAACATAAAATAGATGGCTAATGGGAAGCAGCCGCATAGCACAGGGAGATCAGCTCGGTGCTCCGTGACCACCTAGAGGGGTGGGATAGGGAGGGTGGGAGAGAGACGCAAGAGGGAGGAGATATGGGGATATATGTATACGTATAGCTGATTCACTGTTATAAAGCAGAAACTAACACACCATTGTAAAGCAATTATACTCCAATGAAGATGTTAAAAAAAAAAAACAACTTAGGTGGGGTAAGGTGTAGAACCTCCTTGAATGTTAAAAAATACTCAGGCTGTATCAGTGTCTGGATCATTTATCTATTGCTGCTAAACAAAAGTATCTAACACTTAATGACTTTAAAAAATAAGCATAAATCAATTATTTGCTCATGATTCAGTGAGTCAGTTTAGGCTGGGCTCAGCTGAGCAGTTTTTCTGTTGCTTTGGCCAGGTCACTCATGTGGCTGCAGGTATTAGGTGGCTCAACTGAGACAGGATGGTCTATGATGACCTCATGGGCATGTTGATGAAAAATTAATCAGTCGATCTAAGAAAGAAATGGGAAATTTTATTCAAGCCAAATTGAGGATTATAACCCGGGAACAGCATCTCAGAAGGCTCCGAGAACTGTTTCTGCCCATTAGAAGTCAAGGTACAGTTATATAAGTTTTTTTGAGACAAAGGGTTGTACATTAAATGACATATTATGGGCAGCTTACATAATCCAGATCTAAGCGTCATGGTGGCCCTTTACAAGATCAAGAAGGAATGTTATCTTTTAAGGAGTTGTATTTTTGATGCTAGGAGAATGTTGCTCCTATGGTTGATCAGGTATTTCTGACAATGAGGGAGGTTTGGTCAATGCACAGATCCACAATGCACAGTAGGTGGTAGACAGGAGGCCAAAGGGGAGAGAAAATCTTTTATGTTTAAATTCTTCTCGTCTTGCCATAACATGTGAATTTTATTTCACAGACATAACTGGCAGCGGGTACTGCCTGTCAGCTGAGTCACATGTCTTCAGGCTGTGTTCCCAGGCTCCTTCACAGAACAGCAGCTGTGCACCAGGAGGGCAAGAGCAAAAAAACTGTAAGCCGTCTTGAGGCCTAGGTTCAAGATTACACCATTCTGCCATAACCCATCAGCCAAAGCAAGTAACAAAGCCAGTCCCAGATTCAAAGAATGGGGGAACAGAATCTACCTCTTCATGGGAAGAGGAGAAAAGCCACACTGCAAAGGAGTTTGTGTACAAGTGGGATGGATTACCTTCCACAATGTCTTTAATGCATTTTTCCTCACGCATACCTGGAGGGACAGCTCCCAATATAGAAAGAAAAGGAAAGGATAGGAAAGGGAAGGGAAGGGAAGGGAAGGGAACCTGGCATTTAAATAAATGATGCTGACCTTAATAACTTTGGAATATGTTTTGTCTGGAAACTGTTAAGACTAAAGACGAAAGGAAAGGTGCATAAATACTGTACTTAGATTGATAAAGTTGTTTCCTGTGGAGGTTAACATTTCTGAAAGTACTCTACATATATACTGAGATTGAGCAAATAAGTAAAGGCAGGACAGGTGGTGGGAGCCAGGTTTCTCCCTATTGGAGAAGGAGGCTACAGGCTAACAAGAGCGGCAGGCTAGAATGAACCGTGTGGGCTTGGATTAAATTTGGCGACATCAGCATGAACTCATGTTTAGCTTAGTATAGATACAGATGGATAGATATATGAATAACTACAGATATGTGTGTATACATATGTGTACATGTATGTTAATACACATACATATATTTCCTAGCTCTCTGTGCTGAAAAGGCTTAGGAGCAATGACACTCCCGTAGCAACAGGCACACCAAGGGCCCACATGTTGCTTTCTGTACCATTCTCCAATTCAAGAACCAGTGATCTTTGGAGAAATGGCTGATTCTAGGGCTGGGGCCGGGAATATACCAGATGAACCTGGAGTGTTTTGTAGTGCCAGAAAGTAAGGAAACGCTGAAAAAATAAATGATGTGGTCATGTCAAAGGAACACAGGAGCCAATGTGAAGAGCTCCCAATGGCCAAAGCTGAAATAATTCAAGCAATAAAACAAATAATATGGTGTTGGGTTATAGCCCAAAATATAAAATAAATATTCAAGAGTCTGTGCTGATATAAATGAATGATTGAATAAATAAATAAATGGGGGAGAAGACACAAATCTCTCATACTGAGAATGCCAAATAATTTATGTAGGTACTTCTCTGAAAGACGCAGCTTAACTCCCCACCCCTCAAGTATAGGCTGTGCTTAGTGACTTGCTTCCAAAGAACAGAATAGGAAAGCGAAAAAAAGTAACTTTACAATGGAAAAACCTGGCAAAAACTACCTCAGGCAGGTGATCAAGGTTAACACCTACAATGATAAGTCATGCTAGTAACATGAACCCTTGGTATGAACAGGAACCTTAATGAGATGAGAATGGCACTTCACCCGTGTGGTCATACTTCCCCAAATCCCCAAATCCCTGTATAACCATGATAAAAACATCACACGGTACCCCTCAAAACTGCCAAGATCTTTAAAATCAAGGAAAGTTTGAGAAACTGTCATAGACTAGAGGCGGCTGGGGAGACATGAGGACTAAATGTAATGTGATATCCTGGAACAGAAAAGGGACATTAGGCAAAAACTAGTGAAATCCAAAAAAGTATGGAGTCGAACTAATAATGTACCGGCGTTAGGTCCTTAGCTGTGACAAATTTACCATTGTAATGAAAGATGCTGAAGATAGGGAAACCAAGTTAGAGTTATACAGGAACTCTCTGTACTATCTTTGCAACTTTTCTGTAACTCTAGAAGGCTTAATAAAAAGCTTATTAAAAAACAAACCTGGCTCCTACTCTCTGGTTTAAACCTTACTTACATCTGCTTTCCCAACTTTCCATCCTACGATCTTGGACCTGGAGTCTCTTAATCTGCCTAGCCCTTTGGGTTGAAGTCTGGATGACCCATTGATTTTCAAGTGAAAAACATAAATACATATATATATATATATGTTTAAATATATATATATATATACACACATATACATGTGAAATGCACACACACATACATATATGCATATATACACATATATAATCACATTGCAGAGATACAAAATAGAAATATACCAAAGGTAAAAATACAACAAATAACCACTTCTAGCAGCCCTCTGCATAACCCATTAGGCTTTTCTGAAATAAGAACAAAGTTTCACATGCTACTGAGAAAACTACTTTCTTCACAATGTGTATTTATGAAGTTTAAGCTTTAAAGCCCCACATAAGCATAGACCCCTTCCAGGTATCTGAATCTATCTTCTTCTTAAAGAAATTGTGGAAACTTCAGGCCCTACATACCTGGATTCACCCACTTCCATGTGAATAAGTGTATCTCTGCATTATCATTTTAAGTGCCAGAAAGCATCATAGTATTTGACTGCATGGACGGACCATCCTCTTTTCAATTAATCCCTTAAAGAGATGTCTAGCTTTCCTAACTCTTTGGAATATCACTCAGTATTTGCGCTTGGGTGTTGAGTTAGCGTCTCTCTAAAATGCTTCCTCTGAGCCCTGAAGCCCCGCGCTCAATCCAGGCTCCTAGCTAGTGTTCCCGTCCTTGGTGCCCCTGGCCCCTAAACGTCTTGAGGGGAGACCTGGGAGTAAATTTGGGACCACAGGATATAAGTGCAAGTTCTTGAGAAGGAAGTCAGTGAGAGGAAGCTGTGTTTGGAGACTGTTATTATGACAATCATTTTATCAACAAATCAGTATGGTGTGTGTGTGCTTTGCAAATGTAACTCTCAGAGTAACAGGAAAAAGAGAAACTGTGACAGATCTGAGACCCCCCACACCCCCCGTAGTAGCAGTTGCAACCCCAGGGGCATAGGATCCCTTGACATGGCTCTTAGGGGACACAATCTTTGAGCTATAAGTAAATAAATAAATAGGAAGTAGAGGGTCTGCTGAGAGGGCAGGGATAGGGTATGTGGGTGGGTACACTTTAGAAAGGTACCCCCATAAGCTACCTTTTTTTTCTCCTGTGAAAATAGGAGGCCCCGTTATGCAGGAAGAGACAGGAGTTTGATGTTGAAATATGCACTAAGTCGACAGAGGAGGTTATAAGAAAGTAAATTCATACCAGCAGCACAAGGGATGGTTTAAGTTTGGGAATGAAGCCTTGTACGCCACTAACCAGACACCAGACACAGTGAAAGAATCGCACAGCTCCCGGCAGGATCACTACAGAACAACAGCCAGTCCCAGGAAGGGCAAGGCAAGCCTGCAAGGAAGAGGGACCTCGCTCTTTCTGACAACGGTAGGCAGGAAAGGGTGGTAGTTAAAGAAAGCATTTCAAATGTGAAACTTGTAGGGCCAGAGCGGCACAGTGAAGAGGGCTGGGGGAGGGGGCACATCCCATCTTTGAAGTTCACTAGCTCTGTGGCCTTGGGCAGACACTTAACCTCTAGGACCATAGTTTCCAGTATGTAAAATGGAAATAGCATACCTCTCTTTCTTTAAAGATTAGATATAAAGTGTTAAGCACAATGCCTATCACTTAGTGTGTGCTCAAGGGGAGTGGTATTTAAAATGTTGTTAATAGACCTAAATCATTTGCTTCTTCTCTCTCTGTCTGTCTCCTTTTGGTAGCTTCTTCTCTCCCCAAGCTCCAGGTCATTTCTGTGGTTTCTCAGTCTCTCCTTTCTTAGGCAGAGCCATTGAGCTCTTTCCACCTGCTTTTCCAAATTTAAAAAGATGAATTGTTCAGTAACTCTGGGCATAGGCTTACTCCTTAGATTTATTTACAACGGCTAATATCTTTGTTTCTAAAGATACAATTAAAGAACCTCTGGCTGCTCTTGCACTTCATAAGACAGACACCTGTGTGGACACTGTTGCTCCCAGTTCCCTCATGGCTGTTGCTGCACCCTTACCAAGTCTGGGACAACAATGGACAAATTTCTGTTCATCTCCATGGTGTCAATCAGATGTTAAAGTTGAAAGATATGTGACTGTTTGGCAATTTCTGAAAAGGTTAAAAATAAAATTCCCATGTAACCCAGCAATTCCACTCATGTATATATCCCCAAAATTGAAATCAGGGACTCAAACAGTCACCTGTAGGCTAACATTACTTTCAGCATTATTCTCAATAGTCAAGAGATGGAAATAATCCAAGCGTCCAACAAGAAATAAATGGATGGGGAATTCCCTGGCAGTCTAGTGGTTAGGACTTTGCGCTTTCACTGCTGAGGGCCCGGGTTCGATCCCTGGTCGGGGAACTAAGATCTCACAAACCATGCAGTGAGGCAAAAAAAAAGAAAGAAATAAAAAGAAATGAGTGGATGAACACAATGTGGTATAGACATAAAATACAATATTCTTAATGAGGAATACAATTCTGGTACGTGCTACAACATGAGTGAACCTTGAAAACAAGTGAAGGAAGCCAGACACAAAAGGGCAAATGTTGTATGACTCCACTTACATAAAATATTTAGAATAGGCAAATTCATAGAGACAGAAAGTAAATTAGAAGCCTGGGGCTGGGGAAAGGGGTAGTGCAGAGCTGTTGATTAATATATACAGAGTTTTGTGTGAGGTGATGCAACAGTTTGGAACTAGACAGTGGTGATGGCTGTACAATATTGTGAATGTAATTGATACCACTGAACTGTACACTTAAAAATGGTCAAATGACAAATTTTGTTTTATATATTTTACCATAGAAAGAAAAGAAGAGTCATGGCACATTAGAAAAAAAGCACTCTAATTCATCAGTTAGAACACAAACATTTCTTCAAATTTTAATATATCTGAAACCAACATTTGTTTTACAATCTCAGCGTCTTATGTGTGCTGTCTACCAGGCTGTAGTTGTGAAATGAAGCCATTGCCTGCACATGTTCAAATGTGGTTGATACTCCCATTATTATTGGAAAGGTGCAACCTCAAAACAATAGGGTTGACATACTATTCAAGAACCATTTAAGGAGAAGAATGAGACTTCTAGTTTTTTTTGTCTGAAACCCTGTTACTTCTATTGGTAAATTCAAGAAAGTCCCAGCATCAAAACTTAAAGAATTGGTGGCTATGGCTTGGAAGAAAATTCTGGAGACAGCACCGAAGCACTCTTTGGAGAAATGTGGCTGCACCCATGTTCTTGGTGACACAGAGGATGACATATAGTGTGGAAAAATGTGTACAGCAAGGGCTCTGAAAAGTGAGTCAAGAGAGTGGATGAATTCTGAATATAAAATGTTTTGCAAATACCTTAGCCAATCTATTTTGCTTATATTTTCCCTCTTAAGTATACCCTCAAAAAGTCTAAGCAAGCTCTTTCAGTACATATAAAATAAAAATTGTAAGTGATAAGACTCACTGTGACATAGCTTCACTAACACCGTTTTATTTTGTTTTTTAAGTTTACTCCCCTTAGGAGTATATAAAATAATGGTATCTCACAAGCAATGGCACTTAGATTTAATCAATGCAGTAATTGTGGTAAATAACCAAAGATTAATATTCTTAATAAGATGAAGTACTCCTACAAATCAATAGGAAAATATCAACCAGCTTTTAAAAGTGGTCAAAGGATAACAGCAAGCAGTTCACTCACAAAAAAATTAAATTAAAAGATGGTTAACCTCACTAAGGCTGGAGCTGGGGTGCTGGGGGAAGACATTAACTCATGTTTCCAAGTGGAAGGACTGCCTGAGAGGGGCACTCCTGATCTGTCTTCCCCCCTTCTCCAGTGACTCATCTAACTGGTGAGTTGGGAAAGGGAACTGGCCATGTGTGGTCAGACACTTTCTCTTTCCTTAAGGGGTATGACTGTCTTCTGAATCACAAACTCTCTGCTTCTCCATGTATGTTTTCCAAGGAGAGACTAACAATGGCATAAGGTCTGTCGTTTTTCAACTCTGCCTGTGATAAAAGTGGGGAAGATTAATTCTAGGATATAGTATCCAGAAGACTATTGTTATCATGGATATAGGCCGTGCTGTCCAACAGCTTTATATTGATAAATAGCATAGGTGATGTTCTCCATCTTCTTGATTCCTGCATCTGCCTCTCAATTTATTCTAAATCAGGCAGGAAGGTAAGACGGTGTTATTAGTTCTCTCAAGCTTCATCAACTAATTATTAGGAATAAGGGGAATAGTATTTTGCACATAATATTCGTAAAAATAAAAATAAATAGGGAATTCCCTGGTGGTCCAGTGGTTAGGACTCGGCACTTTCACTGACAGGGCCCGGGTTCAATCCCTGATTGGGGAACTATGAGCCCACAAGGTGTACAGCACAGCCTATATACATACATATATATATGTTATAGTCAGTGTTGGCAGGCAGTAAGAAGCGTATTCTCATACAGTTTTGGGGAGAATAAGTTGGCAAGCCTTTGGAGAGTTTGGAAGCTATATTTCCATATTTAAATATGCATACCTTTGACCTGGCATTCACGTCCTACAGAAGTACTCATATATGTACAGTGTTATTTGTATAAGGATAGTCAAAACAACTGTGTTTAATAGTGAAAAATTGGACATGATTACAAAAATAAAGTATGTTGTTTTTTTTTTAAATTTTTTTATTTTGGTACGCGGGCCTCTCACTGTTGTGGCCTCTCCCGTTGCGGAGCACGGGCTCCGGACGCGCAGGCTCAGCGGCCATGGCTCACAGGCTCAGCCGCTCCCCAGCATGTGGGATCCTCCCAGACCGGGGCACGAACCCGTGTCCCCTGCATCGGCAGGCGGACTCTCAACCACTGCGCCACCAGGGAAGCCCAAAGTATGGTTATTTTTATGCAGAAATACTATGTAACAATTTAGAACAGGAGTTGGCAAACTGTGACCCGTGGGCCAAACTTGGCTATTTTTGCAAATAGAGCTTTATTGGAACACAACCACGCTCCTGAGTTTTTGTATTATCTACGGCTGCTTTTGTGCTATACAATTGCTATACAACGACAGAGTTCAGGAATTCCAACAAAGACCACAGAGCCTGCAAAGTCTTAAAGAAAATGTTTGCCAACCCGATTTAGAAAAATGAAGTAGATTTAGACTGATAGGCTCTGAGTTCTACCAAAAAAAAATCCAGTTGAAGACTAGTATGATGCCTGTTATGTAGTTAATGTGATCTCCATTATGTAAAATATGTTTGTATGGCTACATAAATGCAATCCAACACAAACAGTATGAACAGCAGTTACTTATTTGAAGGAGAAGAGCTGGGGTAGGGGAAGAGGGGTGATTTTAATAGGTATATATGTTACTTTTGGAATTCTTATACAGGCATCAAAAAGGGCAAAGAAAATGTCTGGATCCATCCAGGGATTTCTCTCTTTGCCTTCTAGCCTCCCTAGCCCTTTACTAAATCCTTGCTCTAGACCCATGTTCTGCCAAGCCAAGAAGAAAAACTCTTCATCTTCTTCTGTACCATTTTTACTGGTACTGTTTCCTTCCAATGAGGAGGGTGTGGAAAAGTGGCTTATTATTTGATTATGAATAAGTTTGCATATTTTGCCATGTCAGTCCCATTATGTTTCCTCTTTTCAGAACTGTTAAGACTTAAGTTACATATACTATACTGGTTTCATTATTTTTGATCAAAAAAGATTCTAAGTAAAACCATGAGCTGAAAATAAATAGCCATACTTTAAGTATCATGGTAACTGATATTTTTTACCTTTTGATATTTCAACAAAAGATGCAAAAATTTAGCTTCAAAACTGATCATTAATTTGACAAAAGTCTTGGAACAGTCCCCTCCCCGAAAAAAGTTTGTGATTTTTTTTTCCCCCTGCGGATTATAAATTATTATCCTGTGAAGCACAAGAACCTGGAAACTTAAAATTCTCATGCTGAATCATATCTTTGGCAATTTCATCTAAACCACAGGAAGTTTTCTAAAAATATCTGCTGCCTTTCCTCCTGCTAAAACTAGTTTAGAGCCTTAAGTTATAAAGAGGTAAAAGTCATGCATGGGTGCCTGTGCACTTCCAGCTAGCAAGAAGCCAATTATTTAATCCTTGAATGAAGCCTCTTCTTTCTCTCTGGGCAAACCATCAATGTTTATTTGTTATTACCATGTACTTGTATAGCACTTCACAGCTTACAAAGTGTTTTCCCATACATTACTGCATCTGGCCAGTAAACTTGTAGTAAGAGTCAAAAGAGGAAATTCTGTGTTACTTTAATGTGAACACTATCTCACAGATGTTAAATGATTTGTCTAGGGGAACAACTGGCAAGTGTCAAAGAAGAGATTCAAACTCTCTCAGAAACATTTAAGTGTACATTTTTAATAATTCAAAGATGTCTTTCTTCTCTTTTTCACTGCTTTTTCTCAAATGACATCAGAGAAACATTTTTCCATGGGGGACATGTGAGTATTAAGTGTTTGAGATTTCTATTTGTGGCTTTAACAACAAAAAATGACTTTTAAAAGAGAATATTAGTTTCAGAGGAAGATAGAAAAGAACTATACTCAAAACTTCATTACAGGGCTTCCCTGGTGGCGCAGTGGTTGAGAGTCCGCCTGCCGATGCAGGGGACACGGGTTTGTGCCCCGGTCCGGGAAATCCCACATTCCGCGGAGCGGCTGGGCCCGTGAGCCATGGCCACTAAGCCTGCGCGTCCGGAGCCTGTGCTCCGCAACGGCAGAGGCCACAACAGTGAGAGGCCTGCGTACCGCAAAAAAAAAACAAAAAAACCTTCATTACATCTGAGTACACCAGTATCATTACTAGTTTCATGAGACCAACATCTGCCTGTAACTTCTAATTCTTACCTTATTCTACTTCCACAATATTTGAAAATAAGTTATGTCTGAAAATCATTACATAAAAGGACCACAAAAATATAGTGTCCCAGTAATAGTGGGGAAAAAAAAAAATCAAAGAAACTCAAAAATACAGGAGTTGATTAAAAAAAAATTCTAGAAGGTTGACTTTTAGAATTGTTAACGAGACAACTGAAAACACCTTTCAAAGCAAGTCTCAGGAAATAATTTGGGTAACCCAATATTACGAAGTGATTACTTAAAAAACGTAAAGCTAACCTACATGAGAAGTCCTTAGGAGACTGTAAGTATAATTAAGTAATTTGCGTAGCTAAAAAAAAAAAAGAATACATATTACAAGAAACTAAAACCAATAATCAATGTCTTTAAGTATAAAAAAAAATGGAAAAATGGTGAGACCACTCAATGTCATTGGAGAGCCACTGGTTTTGTTTCAGGATTAAAGTGAAATACAGAGAGCATTGCTTCTGCTTGTCCTATCTTCATCTAACAGCCTACAGGTGGCCTCTTTCAGTATTCTGAGTCACCGGAACACCGGAGATATACAACTA
Organism: Aethalodelphis obliquidens; assembly: GCF_003676395.1. Classification (NCBI taxonomy): domain Eukaryota; kingdom Metazoa; phylum Chordata; class Mammalia; order Artiodactyla; family Delphinidae; genus Aethalodelphis; species Aethalodelphis obliquidens. The sequence goes on along the minus strand of NW_020838016.1, from coordinate 11,045,063 downwards.
AAAGGAAAAGAAATTAACAAAATCCCAAGCCTGACTGCATAAATGTTGAGCTTATTTTAATGGTCTGTCACCTTACAAGGCCAACTTTCTTATAGGTCTATATAGTCTTAGAACTTGGGAGTGTAAGGCATGATGTACAGCTTCAAGTTATCTGTAGGATAAAGAAAGGTGAAAGGGAAAAAAAAACTTGAAAGGCTGAGGTAGATCCCTAGAGACAGAATATATTAGTAAACTCATGTTGGGAAGAGTAATCTAATCTATATAGATCTATGAGGCCTAACATTTCAAGGTCAAAGTAGAAAAGATCTTACCCTTTTATTTCTCTCACTCTCTACTCTTCTCCCCGCAACTCTCTTCTGACTTTTTTTTATCTTGTATTTTTTAAAAAAATTTTTTAACATCTTTATTGGAGTATAATTGCTTTACAATGGTGTTAGTTTCTGCTTTATAACAAAGAGAATCAGCTATACATATACATACATCCCCATATCCCCTCCCTCTTGCGTCTCCCTCCCACACTCCCTATCCCACCCCTCTAGGTGGTCACAAAGCACGGAGCTAATCTCCCTGTGCTATGCGGCTGCTTCCCACTAGCTATCTATTTTACATTTGGTAGTGTATGTATGTCCATGCCACTCTCTCACTTCCTCCCAGCTTACCCTTCCCCCTCCCCTACGTTGTATCTTAATTGGGATTTTTCTACTTCTTGCCCTCACAAATCTTCCCCTCCACTAATTTATTAAAAATTGAGAATATGGATGTAAACGTTTTATACAATTATATTCATATGCTCTTGTCCTCAACTATATGCTTCTGGTTCTTAAAAGTTGCCACATGGTATAGGAGAAAGAGTGTTGAAGTCAACCAGAAAATCAATGTTGAGCCACAGGTCTGCCACTACCTATTTTTGTGACCATGGGCAAATAACTTTTCAAAAAAAAAAGAACTAAAATGTCTTTATCCAAAATTTAGACATATAGACAAATTTAGACAAAATTTAGACTTAGTATAGGTAGTTTTATGGTTTTTCCACATATTAAGGCAAGTGCAAAATTAAAGTAGATGAGGTTACTCAAGACATCCACCTTTTTGTTTAATTGTTGAAATTTCTGTTTCCACTTGGTTTTAAAGTACATTTGTTCAAATCGGGATACAAAGGTGACATTTGCATTTACTTTGTTACTAAAGTCTCTTTTAATGTATAGGGTCCCCCTCCTTTTCCTTGCAATTTGTTAAACAAAGCCAAGTCATTTATCCTGTAGAATTCCCCGTGTTCTGGATTTTGTTGATTGTATTCCCATGGTGTTCTGTAACATGTTCTTTTGTGCTGTGTTCTTCCCATTAATGGGTAGATCTAGGGGCTTGATCAGATTCAGGCTTTTTTTTTTTTTTTCCCTGTCAAGACACTTCATAGGTGGTGCTGGGTACTTTTTCATTGAGCTGTATTAGAAGACACATCATTAAGATTAACCAATGAGTTCATCAGGTGCTGCCATTCAGATCCATTCATCCAAAGTTCCTCATCAGCTTTTCAATTAATAGCTTCAGCTGCCACTGATGTGCATTGCCTAGCTCTTGCCAATTCATTAGGAATTTAAAAATGGTGATATTCTAACAATACTCCTTCTGCATACTAACTAGAACAATTCTACAAATTCTTCCCCTCAGTTATTTGATTATCCTGGGGGTAAGGCAGGATAAATGCTTCTTTCTCTCCAGGTTTCCAGTTTTCAGAATAATTCCTCAACATCTTTCCAAAGGTAACTGAGTTGTTTTGTTTTTGTTCACGTTTATCATTTTGAATGCATAGGTTACATATTTAATGAATTTCACTGCATTTCAGTTATTATCCTTATTTATCATATTACTCCACGTATATATCGCCAGTGGTTTAAAGTCCCTGCAGTCGGATCTTGAGCTTCTGAGAAAACATCTTTGAGTTTCCGAAAGCTCTCTTGCTTTGGTGATATTGAGGTATGAAGTTTTTAGATGTGAAATTTTTGTTGAGGAGAAAATGCCTAATGTGCATGGCTGAATCAAATGATATCTCTCGCAAAATAAGCTGGGGCAAGTAGGCTGGGGTACAGAGGAAACAAGTTTGGCCACCCGTTGCTCACTTTTGAAATTACTATAACCACAGTTTATTATTGTTCATTATATTATTCTCTTGTATACATCTGAAAAATTCCATAATTAAGTTCTCTATCCCATTTTAGTAGTAAAAGTTTAAAAAGTCACCAACTACTACAGAAAAACAGAAGAAAACAAACACCTTAAGTTCGGATCACACCCAACCAGATAGTTTCTGAAAATTATATCAAAATATATGCAAGAGAAAAAAAAAAAACTTATCTATATAACCCCACTTTCCATTCAAGAAAAAGTTGTATATTTGAAGTTAAGAGATAGTCTGAAAAGTGTGATTCTTAAAGTATTCTTTATTAAGATCATTAAAAGTTGTAGAAACAACTTTATATTATAAAGGCACAGGGAGACAGTTCTGATAAAATATTCAAATTAAGCAGTAACTTACAGTACAAAAGACAATTTTAATGCACATACAAACCCCAAATGTCTGATTCAAAAATATTTTACTGCGTCTATTAATGGGCAATGATTAAAAATATAAATTGCTGCTGTATAATAAATATCTGATAGTGAACATCTTGATAGCAAAGTGAACAAAATATTTATTGCTTTTCACATACATATTTTTCCCTGTAATTTTAAATTCCTAATTCTTTTACTATCTTCTCCTCAACTTTTCCAAAGATAAAAGAAATTACACGTAATCTCAAGGGGGAAATGGTAGTTATAAAAAACGACCTCAAGTTGCAATCACTGCTGGCAGTGTTTTCTCACTTCCTGTTCTGCAATCACAATCACTCTTCCCAAAAGTAAGATAAATGTCTGCTAAACCACAGAAAGACAACTCCTCTAATGACTGGCATTCTAAGGTTTGTAATGAATACTTATCAAATATAAAAGGTGCTCCATTTTGAAAATGTGTATTTTATTTGAAGTTTTGAGTAAGAGGCGAATGTTTGACACGTAACTTTACCTACTCCCCTCAAAAGTTTTCCAAAGTTGTAAAGTCAGCTTAGTATGTAATGTACTGATGTATAAAAATTAACTTTACAACGAAGAGATCTTACCCTTCTTCCAGTTTTTAAACTGGGATTAACTTTATTGATTTCCTCCTGCTCTTTTTGTAGCAACCCAGTTGTAGATGGTACAGGTAGAACGTCCATCACAACAGTAAAATAACATGAAAGCATGATCCCAATTTAATGAATGCTCTTTCAACTTAAGAAATACCCACATTGAAGTCTTTGATAATCATTTTAAAGTTACTTAACCGTATGTCACGTTCAGACAGTGTGTAGCAGCTAGTAATGTACCTGGCACAGAGTTGATGCTCAATAAATAGTTGCTGAATGAATGAAAAAGAAAAGAAAAACTTGGCTTTGGTTGTGCATATTTAATCACTTTCTGATTAGAGTAAGGTCAGTCTAGAACTAAATACCGCACACTACACCAAACTTTGCGGTAAACAAAAGTTGTAATTTCAAACAGGAAAATATCACCTACGTTAGTGATAGCCAATTTATATATATATTGTAACTTTAAAAAACAGCCCACAGAAATCTCACACGTTTAACTTTTACCCATAGACTTAAATTTGATGTTTTTTATGGTTAACAATTGGGTAATGAAGATCAAGTTGGACAGACTGGCTAAACCTGTCTGCTTTATAGTAAGAATTATTAGTCCATCAATAAATAAAAAGTTATGATGCCATATTAAACTCAAACAATGACTACCACATTGACTTTTGCAAAACTACCAATGAATAAGAGGTACATCTTTTACATATGTTTGCAAGCAGTAGCTTAACTTTTCAATGTAAAAGAATAATCAGGAAGATAGGAATTTAATAATGACAGAGTCGAAGTACTGGAAGTAGGATAGTAAAAATAGGTAGATGACCAATTTTAAAATCTAACCATAGGACTAGGTCTAATATTTCTTTGGCATATGCATTACTATCCTGGAATAGTTAGCATTTAAAAAATACTGTTTTTTTTTTCCCCTCAATCAAATTAACATCAAGGTATAGATTGCTAGCCTTTTAAGGGACAAAAGTGACATTTTGCAACATATGCCAAAGTTCATGTTTAGAGTACACTTATAATTTATTGGCATAGAGGGATGTAACTGTTAAACAACCTTAAATGATCTCATGCAATGGTGAAACCACAGAAAGTGGGAAGAAATGTATTTACATAATAAAATATTCAGCTTTCTGAAAAAACAGTAAACCTGGGAATCCTGCCCTAACGGTAAATGTGTACCTTACAGCACTGAATGAAAACTAGCCCAGACATAAATGAATACCTATAGTAACCTGAATGTGTAAAATTTAATTAAAAACATAAAAATGGGGAAAAAAAAAACCAAACCTACACATGAGAAGGAAAAAGTAGCCTATAAAACAGGCCAATCTAACTTGACATTCAAAGTAAATACAAGAGATTCACAAAATCATGATCATAACGCAAACTAAGTCAAGTACCAAGTACCCTTTGATACACAAGCCAATATAACTATCAGACTCATTTCCAATAGCTTAACAATACTCATTAATCCAGTCAGGCATTCAGGGGGTAAAGCGGTTAACGATAGCTCAAGCCTCCAAAGTGTAAGAACAAACTTATTTGCAGAAGCATCATGTGATTTTTTGAAATTATGTCTTACTTTGATGGATGTTAACATTAAGATCTATCAGTGCAAGTTTATCATCCTCTGAATGTATTACTTCCAAATTTCATTTTTCCAGATAATTTTTGGTGGTTTCGTTTTAGCCAGTGCTATTTAAATGAAGAAAAGCAAAGAAAACTTCACCATAGACTACCTCACATTGTTACTTAATTGTGCTAGATATTCACGCAGTTCTTTTGCAGCCTGGAATCTGCCATAGCGCTTCTTTGGGTTGGCGCACTCATCCAGCAAGGCCTCTAGTCGGCCATCTTTGGCAATTTCACTTGGTGGATCATGAAGCAGTCCTCCAGAGGTGCCACGCCAGGTGGCATGTCTAGATAAGAGGTTCTGACAAACAGCATAATAATTGTGGTCCACAGTGGCACGAGCACAAAGAATTTCTTTTGAAAATGATAAGCAAGCTTCCTTATCACAGTCATCAAATTTGCTTTCATACCATACATCCCAATTTTCAGGTTTATCTGTGAAAAGCGAAAAAGGAGAAAGAGAAAAATACATTTTAAGAGAGTTTTCATTGTTTCCCAAAATGTAACATTTGACTAATTAACACAGTATTTGTTCTTAAAATTGTATAACATTAAACACTTAAATACATTAATTTATATACAAACGTTTATTAGGAGTCCACCAATGCCAGGCAGAAGGATCAGAAAAGGTCCCTGCTACTAAAAGGTTCAGCGTAGAGTGAAACTCTCCATGATACAGAGAAAGTGCCACACAGAAGTATGACATAGTGCGACGTGAGTACAGAGGATGCAGTACCTGTGCCTGAGGCTGCAGAAAGCTGCACAGAGGAGAACAACTGATTTAGGTCTTGAAAGATAAGCAAGTCTGAAAAGCAAAGAGGGGATACAGCATGCTAGGCCCACGGTACAGTATGTACGAAGGCATGGATTTAAGGGATTGGTCCGGCTGGTTCAGGAAACAGTAAATTCACTGTGGCTAGAGCATGGGACAGATAACTGAGGAGGAGGTACAGATAAGGCTAGAGAATAGTTTGTACCTTGGATGGTCATGACCATGATTTGTCTAATAGAAATGTAAATCTGGGCTGAAGACTGGAGGGACTAAGATGGTCTAGGAAAAAAAGCCAGACTGTAGAAACATTTGAGAAAAAAATTAACAGGGAAGTGTATGAGTAAAGTCTGAGGTTCTAACTAGATGACAAGATAGACACTATTAACATAATGTTAATATTTTATACATAAATACAGAGTAATATAAAGTAGCTGTAAGGTATTCAGGGGAAAGGTTCATTCAAGAAACTAAAAGGCCACTGTAGCTGAAGCATTAAGTGCAGTGGAGGGATGTTAAAAATGAAGCAGAACAGCTCCAAGTCACACAGATTATTCTCTGGTAAGGAGTTCGAATTTTACTCGAAGAACCATGGGAAGTCATTAAAGGCATTAAGCAAAGGAGTGCTAAGATCAGATTTATGTTTTAAAAAAGGAACTACCTGAATAGAAGGAAACCAAAGGAGGAAAGAATTTCAGGAAGTTGTTACTAATCAGTCACTTCACGAATTTGCCAACTGGGTGGTTGCAGATGGTAATGCAGTCAGGTTTAATGGGTTGAGAAATGAATGGAGGCTGAGGAAGCAGAGACAGGCAGTAAGCAGTACTTTTAAAAATGCTGGGAAAGCAGAAAAGAATCTTATGCATACTTGTTTTGGGGAAGGTAAGAAAAATTGGATTTTAAGGAGGAGGGTAGAAAGTTGAAGATAACTGATGCAACAATTTCTCAAGGAAGGATCTATTCTGTTTGAAAAAAATGAATGTGTATTGTTTTTACTAGTTTAGATGATAAAGGGAAGGACATTGAGGGAGTTGCCACAACAAAATCACAATTTCCCTGTAAAGGTCATTTACAAGAGTTCAGAAAAGAGGGTGAATAACTAAATATGGCCTTTTGCAAAGTGTCTATTTAGACAGCCCTACCATGAGACATTTGAAAAGAATTAGCCAGAGCTAAAGTAGCACTGGAGCTCACTGTATGAAATGCGAGAATACAGAAGCTATATTGTATTCATTCAAGGTCAGGAATTAGTTGGTATAAAACTGTAACATGTATTCCAGGAATGCTCACATCAAAAAGAAAAAAAAATTTCAAAAATATTATTTTTATGAATACTGGAATAAAAGTGTTTTAAAGTTTAGGCAAGTTGCACAACTCTGAATATAATAAAACCACTGAATTGTACACTTTGAAAAAGAAAAGCATGGTGTAAGCTGCTACAACATTCACAAATGTAGGAAGAGATAAGTAGGAAATGAAGCACTCCAGAGCATGGTATCCACTCTCCATGAAAGGATGTACATGGCAGGTCAAGAAATAATCAGAAAGTAGTTTGGTGAGTACGGAATCAGATCAAGGCACTGAGAAAAATTAAGTATTTAACAAGATCAAGCTGATGTAAAAAGTATAAACCTAATAGACTGCTGTTACATTCACTGCATTCCATAGGTGCCACAAATTTTTGGTCTCTTCATCAACAGACCCCCATATGACATGAGGGGATTAAGAATACAAGACCTTCACCATGGAATAACAACCCTTCGGGATTTTTTTTTACTAAGTACATTAGTTATAGAACTACAGGCTTTGTCCCTGAAACTTTAAAATTCCTATGACACTTAATTTTCAAAACACTTCAGCCATTGTGCCCACCTATCCTTTGAAGAGCTCATAAATAAACGGAGAGCAAAGTTTTGGATGAGACGTAATAATGTCAAACCAAAGTTAAGAGTTCTGCAGTGCTAGGAATCATCTAAATGGTTAAAAAGAAAAAAAAATCACTGAAGGGACCTCACAGAACAATGAAACACAGAATATCTCTGTAAGAGACTCCACAGAAAAATATGGACTCCACAAAAGCAGTATAGTCTCTCTGGTGGCCTTTAACTATATAAAAACTTAATTCTGCATTAGATCCTAAACCACAGCATAAAGCATGAAAAAGACGTGTACACACACACACACACACACACGGTATATCTGCGTCCATTTGAACCTGAAGGATATTTTCTAAATAAGGACAAACTGTGACTAAGAGTACAAGCGTAAGTATAATAAATCAGTATTTGTTTACTGATACTGGTCAAATAAAACAAAGAAAGATGCAAGGTTGCCCTCTAAGGAGAAAATTAAAAGTTTGCTTCACATAAATGTAAACATTATTTTGACACAGAGAAAATCTAAAAGTTATAATACTTACTTTGTCTAATTAACCTTTTGTCAGCAACCAAAACATTTTCAGCATCCACAATGATCACCTTCCCATCTCTAGGACCAACTGCAAAATTGTCAAAGCTGACGTCCAGGAGGTAGAGTGCAAATTCAAAGTCATTGTTTGTCAGCTGCTCTGCTATTTCCATTAATTGCCAAGCGAGGTCAACTCGTTTCTCCCATGGTGCATTAAAGTAACTCCACAGTTCTTCTCCAACATAATTTACAGCCACCATTCTTCCACAAGCTCCAAGATATTTTGCAAATGGCCAACCTTCATCAGATGGAAAACTCTACAAAAGAATTATCTTATTATAAGAGATTCTGATGAAGATATCCTAGGTCTAGCCCAGATCCTCCGTAGGGATTTCTGCTAGGTATGAGCTTGGATTTTCTTTTTATATTCAATAGTTCAATAGAGATCAACTTTTTTTTCTTTCTTTCTTGAAGTATAGTTGATTTACATTCAGTTATACATATATACACATTCTTTTTTTAAATATTATTTTCCATTATGGTTTATCTTAGGATACTGAATATAGCTCCCTGTGCTATACAGTAGGATCTTGCTGTTTATCCATTCTATATGTAATAGTTTGCATCTGCTAACCCCAAACTTCCAGTCCATCTCTCCCCCACTCCTTCCCTTCCCCTTGGCAACCACATGTCTGTTCCCAATGTCTGTGAGTAACTTTATTTCTTCTTTAACTCATACCGTTACCATGGATGTGAAAATTTTTTAACAGATTACACTATAAAGCTAAAATAAAGTCAGTCTTTCTTATCAAAATCTCAGAACCAAATTGATCAACAAGACACAAGACACCTTCTTTATTACCAGATCTAAAAGTATGTATGCTTTCCTTTATCTTTTTGACTCCTGTTAAGTACAATCAACCAATCCTTTCTTCTGAATGAACAGGACTACTGTAGGCCTATTAGCCAGCAAGTGTTTACCAGGCACCAGGCACTGTGTTATGCTGGAAGAGTAAACTACACAGTCTCTAAAATAAAAATTTTAGAAGAAAAGACGTGTAACAAACAAATAATTATGTGTGATAAGTGTTAGTTACTAAAAGGTGGTACAGGTCCTAAGAAAGTCTTTAATAGGGGCCTTATCTAGTCCAGAGGAAAGCAGGGGTGGAATTCAAGGATTCTTGGGAAGTATCTTCTATCTATACCCAAAGGTTGGTAAAGAGCAATCTGATAACCTATCAATACAATCTCTACTCCAAGTACCTCTGGTCCCAAGTTAAGTCTTGCTTCCCTTTCCAATGCCATCACATTGTCTATTCACCTTAACCCAACTTCAAAATTATTTGTTCTCCTAATCTGGGCAAGATTTTCTAATGGATTTTATAACTACTAGGAAGATTAACATCCTAAAACAAAAATCTTCCAGGATCATCAACAAGTCATTTTCAACCTAAGTAAAATGGCAGGCTTATTCTAAGGTACTCACTCTCCAAAGCTAAAACACCCAACTACAAGATGAGCAATGCAGTGCAAAAGGGTGATAAGTATTGTTTTAAACAACTTTTTGGAAGATCACATGACCAGAGGCATTTTTTAAGAGAAATTTTTCAGTCTAGTACCTTTCCTTAAGTTGGGGGAAGAAATTATATAAAGATGATGTTTACACAAACTTCAGGGGAAACAAAGCAAAACACTACAGAATATAAATGTAGCCTACTTCTATTGCTAAAAATTGAACAATCTGCATACAAGAGCTGGAGATGAGGCTCTTCTTGGGCCTCTCAAGAAAAGTAAGTAATTTTACCCTGAGCTTTTATAAAATTGACAAAACTCAATACCCTTACATTAAAACTTTTATCAACTTAAAAAAAAAAAGATTTTTAGAACCAAACTTCATCCATAATTACCTATGTTCATTTGTGTTTCCTTTCAACACTATCAATGTACAATAACTGTATCTGTTCTTGGTACATATACCTTTTTTTCTTTTAAATTTTAAGATCTGGAGTTTTGTGATAAAATACTAATTATGTAAATTAAAAATTTAGATATGATAGCATGAATCTTTAAATATAGTAAATGAATTGATTCAATTTTGTTCAGAGACGATATCTACTGATTCTTTAATAATTAGAGGAAAATGCGTTTTTAATCTTATTACCTGAGATTTTAAAATTTCTTGTGGGTAATGGGAAGAGTGACAGATTGCTCATGTCCAATGTGACATGCAAAAACTGCTAACCACATGTTATTTTCAACCTTTCCTCCCAACTTAAAATACCTCCACAAACTTGAAAATTTATTTAGACAAAATGATTACAAAAGATTTAACTATTTCCCAGTATTCATGTATAAAACCTGACATATAAATGAAAGCACTGAAAATACATAAATATGTGAGATTACATAGTTTTGTCATGCAAAAAGTAAATGAAAAAACTCTTCCATACACTATTGGTATATTATTCACATGCCATATTGTAGAACAGATACAAACTTATCTTTGTGAAAATAAAATGGTCTTTGACAACAGGAGAAAAGGGAACCCTGCCAACCTCTGCACATGTACAAATGCTTCCTTGTTTTTGGAGGCTTTCCAACTGGCAAACGACAGTCAGATATACACTTCATTACTCAAGTCCCTCATGGAAGACGATAAAATATATGAACAAATGTCATACTGAGCAACTTTACATTCATACAGTAATTTCTGACAACGTTAATGGAAATCCTGTTATACCTCATTTTAAGAAGAGCACTACAATTCTTTCATACAGTTTGCTACCTAATCTTTTGGAAGAACTTTAACAAATGAATTCACATCACTTGCTCATGAGAAGAATGTTCATTGTGTAGTCAAAATAGTCAGACTTCATTAATGAGAACAGAATTCTATTGAGCATTCTATTGAAAATGCTTCAAGGAAGCCAAAATATTTATAATTTGTATTTAAAACAATTCTGGCTTAGGATCAAATTACCATGATGAAGGAGAGTTTGAGAGACAAACTTTTAAGATGTTACTGCTTGGATTTATTAAATATATCAAGCAATAAGAAACACAACTTCTGACTTCCTGACTACCCAACTCGCACGGTGCACAAAACCACAGTAACTAAGATAAGAAGTATACTGCTGAGGTCCACATTTTTTTTCTTTAAACAAAATCTTAAAATCAGATTTTCAAACTGCCTAGCACAACAGGCACACAATTTAAAGTAACCTGAAATAAAATGCGTGTATTTCATTTTTATTTCTATTTTTACTTTTTTTTTTATTGAAGTATAGTTGATTTACAATATTGTGTTAGTTTCAATTGTAAAGCACAGTGATTCAGTTATACATATATATCCTTTTTCAGATTCTTTTCCCTTATAGGTTATTACAAAATATTGCGCATATTTCCCAATGCTATACAGTAGGTCCTTGTTGGTTATCTATTTTATATATAGTAGTGTACACATGTTAATCCGAACCTCCTAATTTATCCCTCGCCCCCCCCCTTCCCCTTTGGTAACCATAAGTTTGCTTTCAAAGTCTGAGTCTCCTTCTGGTTTGGAAATAAGTTCATTTGTATCTTTTTCTTTTTTTTAAAGATTCCACATACAAGCAATATCAATATGACATTTGTCTTTCTCTGTCTGGCTTACTTCACTTAGTATGATAATCTCTAGGTCCATCCATGTTGCTGCAAATGGCATTATTTCATTCTTTTTTATGGCTGAGTAATATTCCACTGTGTATATATATACATCTTCTTTATCCATTCATCTATTGGGGGACATTTAGGTTGCTTCCACATCTCAGCTATTGTAAATAGTGCTGCAACGAGGGGTACATGTATCTTTTTGACTTTATGGTTTTCTCTGGATATATGCCCAGGAGTAGGATTGCAGGATCATATGGTAACTCTTATTAGTTTTTTAAAGAACCTCCATACTGTTCTCCATAGTGGCTGCACCAATTTACATTCCCACCAACAGTGTAGGAGGGTTCCCTTTTCTCCACACCTTCTCCAGCATTTATCGTTTGCAGATTTTTTGATGATGGTCATTCTGACTGGTGTGAGGTGGTACTTCATTACAGTTTTGATTTGCATTTCTCTAATAATTAGTCATGTTGAGCATCTTTTCATGTGCCTTTTGACCATCTGTATGTCTTCTTTGGAGAAATGTCTACTTAGATCTTCTGTCCATTTTTTATTGGGTTGTTTTTTTCTGATATTGAGCTGTATAAGAAAATGTGTGTATTTTACAGGATTATTTACTACTGAAAAAATGTGTACAAACACTTTTCATGTGAAGAAAAGAGACTTTCAACCTGGAATGTTTTAAATTCTAATTGGATTGGAGGCACTCCGATTAACTGTTCAGGGCTTTTCATCAGGCTTGAATGTATATGACATAAAGTGTAGTATGTGAAGTTTTTATAACTATTAGTCTAAGATTACACAAAGGCACATAATAGTTACAAAACAATATATTTACTACTCTATTACTGTTTTTTTTTTTTATATTGGGTGGGTGACTACCCAAAGAAAGTCTACAGAGTATTATTACCAATTTAAAAATTAAAAATGGAAATTTAAGTATCACGTCAAACATGCTTAACTCTAGGATTTAAAGCAACATTAAATGTCTTCACTGTTAATTTACATAATAAAAGGTACTGTGAATATGAAACCTAAGATAAATCATCATGTCTAGGTATCTTTTAGCTTAAAGCCAAGGTTTCGGAAACAAACAAAACCACTAGGATCATCTTCATTTTATGAGAAAATAAAATGAAGGTGACATAAAACATATATCAATAAAGAGAAAATTTATTTTATACTCTTTAAGGTACATAATATTTCATAAAACTTCTATATTTAAAGTGTAAAACAGTATATGAACAGAATAATGGACTTGATATCACAAGTCTAGCTTTTGAGTTTCACCTTCACCTCTGCATCTCACTAGCTGTGTGATGGTGGCAAAGCCAAAACTTTTTAGAGCTTTAGTCTCTTCCTCTGTAAAACTGGAATAATATTTGCCCCATATTCATCAGGACAATGTAAGATCAAAGAAAAAAGTATGAAATGTACAATTTACTACTGCTTTATAAAGAATTGCTTACCAAAACATTTTTATACTTCCTGTTTAAATCTTCCTATTTATATAAGTCCAGACATTCATCAATAGAGGTGCTTGTTTGCAAACCGCCTATTGAAAAGGCATCTATAAATAATCAACACCTTCCAAACGTAGCCAAGAACCACTGAACTAGAAATCTATCTTCACTGTCCTCTAGTAGTTTTTAATTTACAAAGGAATGTATAAATTAGTTACCAAACTTTAAAAAGGCTCAATGCTATGAGAAATGTATAGGGCATCCACAAGGACTAAAAATATAAAAAATTTAAAACTTGGTAATATGTATAAACACAGCATTGTAATTTGATTTTCATTTATAATAGGTAAGCACCACAAAATGGCTATTTTATAGCCATTTATTATCTCACAACATTCCATTAAAAGGAATGTAACTTTCCAGTTCGCCTAAGAAGGAAATGTGTTACAAGACTGGCTCTTTTTTTAAAAATTCTAAAAGCTGACATAACTATCACATATCTATTGATCAAAACCAAATGTCATGACACTTTATGTGACCAATAAATGGGATGTGAAATCTAAGAATTCTAGATTTGGAGGGTACCTGAGTTGTAAGTACAGTTCAACTTTATCAGCACAGTTTAAGTGATTTGCCTCAAGTCACACAGGTAGTTAAGAGGTGAACTCAGGCTAATACAACCCCTCAATCCAATATCCCTGTTTCAGAAGTTTTCAGATTTTGGAAAGGTGACAGTACGTATATTTCATACTCATATTATGCAATGCCTCAAGGAGAGTCTGGGGTAGCACCTCACAAGAACACATATTACACTGCAAAAATACTATAAGCTTATTCATCCTAAGTGGGATAAAGCACATAAATTACCTTGTGTTTTCACATTTGTTTGTTTTTAATTTGATGAAACCTACTTTTCTTCAGATTTTTAAATTTGGAATTACAGATAAGGGATTGTAGGTCAACCCACATTTCATTGAGTACTACAAGCAGCTGGAGTAAAGGTAGTGAGACAGTTACTGTAGAATGAAAAAATACAAATCTTGAATTAAAAAATCCTAGATCTAGCCTAACTCCATCATGAAACGCTAAGTAAAGAGCTGTAAATAAAACATAGTCCCTATTCTAAGGAAGGCTTTTTAGCCTGAGTTAGGAAGATGATTATTAAACATGTGTAAGTAATAAATTATGGAATTTGTTGCAAATCACAGAAAAGTATACAATATGTTGGGAAAGAAGAGTAGGGATCTATTTTAGATGGTGTGGTAAAGGGCAGCCTCTCTAAGGAAGTGCCACTTAGGGAGAGATCTAAAGGATGAGTATAATACTACGTAGACTGGGGATGAGGCAGTTTAGAATGTTGGAGGCATATGTTAGAGCCAGAAACTGTCCTCTCAGAACTGAAAAAAAGTCCAAAGCAGCTGCAGTGAAATGAGGAGGGAATTGCTTGAGGTAATGGAGTCTGGAGAGGGAGGTAGGGATCAGACTTCTGTAAGTTGGGACTTACAGAACAAAACACAAATTCCTCAACATGGTCCACATGCCATAAAAAAACAAAGTATGTGTCCAAGCCTTAACATTCAGAAACATCTTACTTACTGGAGTTAGTCAATATCCTGTGGTATATAACATCATTCCGAAAAACAAGTTTTTACAATATCACAATATCCTTTAATCAACAGCCATTGTCCTACCAGATTAATTACATCATTTTATTCTATTATGTCAGAACACAATCCTAAAAAAGGAGATATGGGATGTATAAGAAAAACTGATAGAACAAAGTAAGGTCAGCTCTAAAGCGTTTGTGTTCTATTATCTTTTTCTCTCCTTACATGACCAAAAGTAGTTTGCATACTAAGTTTAAAAGATCTGAATTCCTTTTATACAAAAAACATAAAATATTTTATAGCCATTTATTATCTCACAACATTCCATTAAAAGGAATATAACTGCAGTTCGCCTAAGAAGGAAATGTGTTACAAGAATGGCTCTTTTTTTTTAAAGGAGAAAATTCCTAGTAAAAAGACACTGACTTGAAAAAAAAATCCATTAATAGTCAAAACATGCAATCTAAAATCTAGTTAATAGGTTTTCTAAAGAACTAGCATTTCTACACGTACACGCAAATTTAAACTTGAGAACATTTTTAGAAAGTAAATTAACAAAAGCATAGAAAATGCTTAAAGGTTCCATTTGAGCTTCAAAATTATTTTTAAAAGCCAAAATTTGAACAAAATCCCATTGTAGTAACGCATGTTGTAACAGCTGTTCATAGAGATTATTCAAATGCACTGGTGACAGACTAATGTGTTCACAGTTTTGTGAACTGTCTGGAGGGAAAATATAGTAAAATTACTGGGATGATTTAATGGTTACCTAATTTTTGATAAAATTTCTCTAAGACCTCAGCTTAATTTATACTTAATTTATACATCGCAAACACTGTAGAATCTTAATAATCTCAAGATTTTCAAGTCACAGGATATGTTCCATTTATTTCATTAAATAATTTTCTGAATGCCATTTCCACCCACCTAGAATTCCAACAATATTAAGCAATGCCTTGAAAATAGCATGGTTGTGTTATTTCACTGAATATCATGTCCAACAGCTGTATCTAAAATTGGAAACTAACGTCAAAACACATCAAAAACAAAAAATCTACTAAGTTTAACAGAAATAACTCATCTTTTAGAATGAGTAGCTTAAGAAATGCTCTCCCACACCAAAAAAATCACTTGGCCACAAATTTTAAATGTAAAATTTTAAATATTTAACTAGTCTCAACTGACCCTTTCTTACCTCACGAGAACCAGCAACTGTGATCCATGTTTCTAAGTTGAAAGATATACCTAGAAACACTATACTCAAATATTTACTTTCAGTAAAACAAAATGTCAAAGAAAGAAAGAAAGAAAAAAAGATATAAGCAGCTTCTTTTGAACCCAATAACCTACATTACTTTCTTTAGTCAAGACCTGATTTCTTTAAAAAGTCTGCCAATAGAACAATACTAACTTCCCCCATTCCCTTTAACTGAATTAACACAGCCCTTCAGAAGTAAAGCAAAATACCTGCTAGGAACATACTATCTGCATTAAATACTTGGTGCCTGGTTTTAGATTTGTATTCCCGTTGTCTTAACTATATCATAGCCAAAACAAAACTCTTGGTTCCCCCTGCTCCAACAGCCATTCCATCTCTGGGCTTCCTCATCAACAGTTGCTCGGACCAAAAATCCTGGAGGTATCTTATTTTTCTCTTTCCCTCATACTGTAACCAATCCCAATCATCAAGTCCTGTCAGCTATTTCTCCAAAACATATTGGGTCTAACAGCTTTTCATAACCTCAGTTGCAACGACCTTAATACAAACCACCAAGCTTTCTCCTACAAACCAGTGCAAAAGCCTTTCTGATTGATTCCTGTCTTATTTCTTATAACCCATTCTCCACAAATCAGGCCCTACTAAAAACACTTCTACTGTTTCCCAGCGCTCTGAAAACAAAATTCTAAACTCATTAAGCATGTTTCCAAGGCCCTACGGGATATGGACCTTGCCTACTTCTATGATCTTGTGTTCTACCATGCTTTGCTACTCCCATGCTTGATCCTGTTGGGGCCTCTGAATTTTGTCATACCTCTTGCTTAAAATCACTCTGCCCTCAGAACTTTGCACCACTGGCGTTTTCTCATCATTCGCACCTCAGCTAAAATGTCACTAAATTCTGACCACCAAATTTAAAATTCTATCCCCAATCCAATTCTCCATCATAGGAATCTGCTTTGTTCTTTTCATAGCATGTAAAATCTAAGATTACCTTGTTCTCTATTTGCTGCCCACATCTAATGCCCCAGAAAGCAAAGACGGCACAAACTGTGCCCTGGCATGTCATCTTTACTGTATCCTAAGGGCATATAGGTCAGTTCCCAGTACTACAGAGCAATGCTACGGAATTCCTGTCAGATCTTTTCAGTTCATAGTTAAAATTCCAAATAAGCACCTTAATTATGAAGACCCTTAAACATCAAACTTACCTCAAATGATAAATCTAACATTCTGTCTCAGAGTCTAAGAATGTCTAGAAATAACCCAGACTTAACCTCTAGTTTTAAAATTATCATTCATCAATGTACTAAACAAAATTATTAAGCTTAATAATGATTTACAGAGAAAAATTAAACTACTTGCTTTGTATTAGTGAATCCTTACGAAAAACCATGTTTCGTACAATATTCACTCTATTCATCATATGGGACAAATCCTTAACCCCCTTTTAATTACTATTCCAAAAAAACTATAGCCTGAAGCAGCAGCTACATAGGTATTTATGATGTGTGTATATGTATGTAAGGGTGGTGACATTTGAACATTTGCCACAGGAAGAGTAAAATTTACATATTTCTAAGATATCAACACAGTGTACTAAGGAAGTTTACTATAGATGTCTAAAACTGGAATAAGCTTATTTGCAAAGTAATAATATACTGTAAAAAACTTCACAAATAAGGATATTTTGCGTATATTATCTGAATAATCCTATCTCCTGTAAAATAATCCTTTTGGGGCTTCCCTGGTGGCGCAGTGGTTGAGAGTCTGCCTGCTGATGCAGGGGACATGGGTTCGTGCCCCGGTCTGGGAGGATCCCACATGCCGCGGAGCGGCTGGGCCTGTGAGCCATGGCCGCTGAGCCTGCGCGTCCGGAGCCTGTGCTCCGCAACCGGAGAGGCCACAACAGTGAGAGGCCCACGTACCACAAAAAAAAAATAATAAAAATAAATAAATAAAATAATCCTTTCGATCAGTATTAACATTCCCATTTTACTGATTAAAAAAACTCAGGCTCTGAAACATTAAGGGACTTGTTCATTGCCACCCAACAGCTTTGTGGTAGTACAGAACGTTATCTCAATACCGTCCTCACCACACCTCCTGGGCCCCCCCAAACCCCCACCTCCCAAATCTATGGGCAAAATCCCATTTATCCTCAGAATTCAATTCCTCTGTGAAATCTTCCCTGGTATCCATTCTTATGAAGATACACCCAGATGTTTATTATGATAGCATAATAATTAATGGTAATTAGTCATTTATATACCTACCTCCTACACAGCTAAGCTACTTAGTAGCTGCCTAGAAAGGTTTCAATCCAAATGCCTTATAACAGACTATTTAGCAAATGAGGAAACAAAATTCAGTTCTTCTGACTCTAAGTCCAGGGCTATGTAAGTCCAAAGAGCTTCCGGGTATTTTACAGATAACTTCCTCCTATAATCTACAAAAAGACATAAAAATTGGATAAAAAATTTGATTACATAATTTAAAACCTTTCAAAGTCTATGACCAGGATGAATAACTATCCTCATCTTACACCAATAATTTACAGTCTCAAGACAGTTTACGATCATGTACTAAAGTTCACTGCATGTATAGGAAAAATGCAGGGCTTATATTCTAAGTCCATGTTAGTTTAATATATACAAAATGAGTGAGTAAAGAAAGAAAACGTGTCAGCATTCTGTGAAGAGTCAGCAGCAATAACTGCAATATAGGAAGTAGACCAGAGACATAAGCCAGAAAATCAGAATAAAAACCAGCCTGATGAGCCACTGAGAAACTGACCACCTATGTCCAGAAAGTAGATCCCCCAAAAGTAAGCTTTCTACCCCCCACCAACATACGTGAGGAATATGTGCTGATGCAAGCAATGGAAATATGAGGGAAAATAGTTCAAAGATTAGACAGAAGTACAGAAAGGATCTCAGAACTAATAACAGTCAAATGATATGAACATATCCAGAAAATAGGCTAGGGTGTCAAATGATTTTGCTCCACTGATCTGGAAGTGGTGCTTTGCTATGGGTGACTGTCTGTTTCTATAATATTTCCAAAATAAAAGTCTCCTTCTTTTTTGGACCTGAGTTACACGGATTTTATTATTTTTGTTTGCTTTGTCAGGAAGCACAATCAAGTGTCAATGAAACCTCAGATAAAAAGCAAGAAAAACAGGAAAAAAATAAAACCCTCTAGATTTAAGCTCATTCATTTATTAGATAAAAAGTGCTCTACTCAGAACTACCTAGTCAAAACCATCTCTGAAGCCTAAATAGGGGAGTGCAGGAGTGTGGTTACTACAGCAGCAGCCAGGAGAGAAGGGGGTAGCCCCTTAAACTGTTGCTTGAAAAGAAATTCCCGTGACAAAGTCTGGAACATCCTTTCTAGGTGCCAATACCCCACAAGACCCTTGGCTACCTTTAGCTCCAGATTTGTTTCCTTTAAAGGCAGTCTCGAATTTTGATTTGTTTTAATCTGATTTCATGTGTGTAAAAATTTGAGGCTAGGAAGACATGCTTGAAAAAGGACTATCTATCCTGGCCTCCAACCCATAGCAGGGATCAAGTACAAAAACGCCTAACTCCCTTTTATAAGAGCTTAAACCCACCAGTTTAAAGTCAAGCTCAGAAGAATAATTTCTCAAGTCGAGAGTTTGAGAGTCACAGGATGTTGGGGCTGAAAAGAATTTAATCCAATAGTCTTACTTTATAGCTAAGTAAAGGGAGTCCCATAAAAAGTTTATCAACTGGTCCAAAGTAAGACAATTAGATAAATGGCCATAATCTTTTGTTTACATCAAAAACTGCATCTTAGTGCATCTTAAAAGTACATTCTTTTCCTATAGAAATTATTTTTAAGGACAAAAACAACAACATTCACTCAAAGTTTAATTATAAAATTCATCTTGTAATGTAGGAATGGAATAAATCAGTGTAATTAAAGATATGGTTGATAATCAGAAGCAAAACTATTTTTAAGGTGATTCATATTCCAAACAAGCTTCAAAACCACTAATCAAATGCATTGGATAATTAAGTCACTTACTTATTTAATATCTAAGCACTCTAATTATTGAGTGCTTACTATGCATGAGGCACTACATAAAATGCTTTCAATCTATTATGTCATTTATAAGAATAGAAATGAAAAGTTTAAAATCTATAGCTTAAACAATGACAGTTACACACTGTAAATATTAAAGAAATCCCATTAAAACCATGATTCAGAAAATTTAAGACAAAGTTCTACAAATATAATAAGACAAATTCCCACCTCCTTGCCCCAAACAACCAAGAGCTTTCTTATTTCTATAAACAAGACCATCTTCACTATCTCCAAGTCATAACATCAGAGAGACAATTTGGGCCTCAGGAAATCCAGACAGCATTTTTCTCCCTTATACACACAATTTTTATAAATTCAAGGATAAGTAAGTACAAATACTGGTAGAAATTTTATCAATAACAGAAAATATCCTACTATCTTGCCAAATACTTCAACACCTCAATTTCTGACTCTTCCAAAAATGCCATACGAATATTACAAAGTTCCTCTCCACATTTTTTTCCAGTTAAGATTAGCATACTTGTAATTAAAATATACCTCTGGGTGAAGTAAAAATGTGAAGAGAAAAAGTAGAAAATAAAGATTCTAGCATTACCTTCTTGCTTGATGCTTATAAAAATTTTTTAGAAGATAATTCTATGGCAGAACAACTTTCCTTAGAATTAGATAAGCTGCTGAAGGCTAGTAAAACTATCTAACAATGGGAAGAGAGTTGTACTTCTGTATCATTTCATATTGGGAAATCTATACTACAAATCTGTATAGCCTTACATAGGTAAGGTATGTCCGAAACATATCTTGCAGACATTTAATACCATTCATGTCCCCTTTCAAGGCGTAATAGAAACTTCAGTTTGTTACTGTTTCTTAAAATCAGAAGATGCATGTTTAATGGGTTAAATTAATATATACTTTTCATTTTTTTCTTTAGTACCTTATCAAAAGAGATTTTTAAATGTTTATTTTTGGAAGCATGTTTCCTACATTGGAACTTTTCTTAAGAATAGCTTGATGAATTCAATCCAAAAGACTTTTTCTCTCAAGTAGTTAATCTGGGGGCAATATAAGAAAAATCTAGTTTGTTATCAACTGTCCAAAAATTCAATAAGTAGCTCCCTCTCCTGGAAAAAAAAAAAAAACAGAAAAAAAAAAAAGCGCAAGTTCCTCTTCAAGCTGTAAAACACACACTTGTACCCTTAAAAATAGTTTTTAAAAATACATGAACCCCAAAATATATAGAGAGCCAAATATGAGTTAGTTTTTCTACCATTATCAATTACTATCCCAATACTACCATAAACAGCTGTTAACAGTTTCACAGAAACCTGTATAAATACTAAAATTGTGTATGTCTGTCTAGCTAACAAAAAGTAATGAACATCATGATGTGACTTAGTGTTGAACAATCTTTGTACTTGACCAAAGAATTTTGAGATTCCTTTCACTTCACTGGTTTTATACTGTCATCAAATTTTAATTATATTGTTCATACTTAACTCATTAGTTTTTACCAAAGATTAAGTGGTTCTATAAAGTAAGTAGCAGCTCTATGAAGACCTTCTATTTAAAAATAAGTCTTCTTATTCTACTTGTTTGCTCAACAGTTTAAAAAAAATACCAATGACTGACTGGTATTAAAGACCCCAAATTTATATTTCACACAGCAGGTAAACAGCTATAGAACTAAATTAAAATTTCAAGTTACAAACATCACAGTCAACAATGTTGATACAGATATTTCCTCACATACTGAAAACAAACTCTTATCCTATAACCCACCTAGCCACCTGCTCACTGCGATTGTGTCAAGTAAGCTTAAATTACAAAAATATAACTGATTTTTTAAAAAAGTTTTTTTATCACTAAAGATGAAAACAGAAGAAAGTTTAAGCGAAGAGTTCATCAGAATACAAGATATACGTACACTTGACTGTCTCAACTATAAAGTAAACTGAAAATACCAAGACAACTTCAAGCTTCAAAAACATGTAAGTTTCCCAAATAAAGCAGATTTACTTTAGTGCAAATCAAATGTCAACGTTTCTCATTAAAATGCATACATTTATAGAACTGGATATACAACGTTCTTAAAATATTGGTTCTAATATAAGTAGAGTTAACTGATAAAAACCTTTCAATATGAAGCCACTATTTTAGTTGCAGAAAATGTGTATTACTAAGATAGCTCTTTACTAAATTGTTGGGTCCCAGAGAATTTGAGAGACTATCTGCTAAGCAAACCATACTGCTAGAGCTTTCTCCAGGGACTAACCTTGCTAACATAAACATCTATTTCTCACAGAGAAAAAGCAGCTTAAATGGAAAAAAACTTTCAAATCAAATGTGCGTATCATAAGTATGGACTTAAAATTTAGAGGCTGACTAGTTTTGGAACTACCGAATAATGTAATTTCTTCGAGGAAAGTTTAACTAGTCTTATATACCATTCACTGTTAAACAGAAGCATTTAATATACAATCTGTACTTTAAATGACCCGTTACATACATCCTAGGACGACTTAAAATTTACTACGGTTTTGTTGGAGGCAAAGTATTTATTTTGTGTTAAAATTATTTGGCTGAACTAATCAAACGATGCTGGCTTCTCTTAGTTAAGTTGGGCAGCGGCGAACTTGAGAAAAGCCAGCAATATAAATGAATACTGCACATTCCTATTGATGCACTTTAGAAATAAAAAAAATGCAACCCTGTAAAAACCCCCCAGCCATCAGTGACATTCTTAGCAGCGCCGAAAGGGCGTGAAGTATTCAAAATTACTTGTGATTAATTCTACGTCATGTTTTTTCCCCTTTGTATTTGAAATACAGCACAACTGTTATGGAAAATGAGCAAGGTAACTTTCCCTGCGGTTATCAGGCTAGATCAAAACCCCAACAGTTGTAACCACTATCCAAGGACACTGCACTAAAGGCGAGTGGGAATGTGGATAAACTCAGCAACTTTTCTCAAGGTAAACACAGTTTTGAGAGGTTCTGTTTTCTTTTTGGCTGTCACCACCAGTAAAAAGATTCCAACCTACTCCCCTAAACGGCTCGTTTGATTTCAAAATAAAGTCACAAGAGAACCAATAAGTCAGCTAGAAGAGAGATGACTCTCCTTTCCCTGTTTTCTAACCCTGGCCTAACATTTCACCTTCCTGCAGCCAAATTACCGCATGAATAGAGCAGGTCACAGGATCAGGATGAAAATGTCCGTCTTGGACTTAAAGCCTCGCAGCCCCAAGTCCAACGGGCCTTACTTTTTCCTCTTTCTAATCCCACTCAAAGCACGGCTCGCAGACTGACCCCACCCCGGACCCCGGTGTCCATTCTCTGACCTCATCCTCCCGAGTCTGTCCCCAAATTGGCGGCCCCAATGATGTGCCAGGTGAATGAGCTAAGGAATAAAACAAAGACAGACTTTGGGGCCGAAGTGAGGCCAGCCGCGCGGGGTGCTGAAGACGAGACCAAACGCGATACAGAAACACTGGAGAACTAAGAAAGGTCCAAGGGCTCGTGAACACACTGCGCCGCGGAAGCGCAAGCTCCGGCGGATCAAAGCAGAAAGGCAGGGAGGAGAGCCGAAAGAAACTCGGCGGAGAGACATTTTGCGAGCGTACAAGACGCGCTCCCTCTGGCGTTGAAGGATCCGCAGTCAGACCCGAGATGCGCCCGCGCCCAGCTGAGAAGAGCAGACTCTCCAGCAGCCGGGTCGCACTCCGCGATCCCTCACAGCGCCAGGGGTCCCCCAAGCGCCGCCCCCTCCCCACGCCCGCCGCCTCGCCTCGCCTCGCCGCGCCGCACCGGGTCCTGACCCGGCGACGGGCGCGGGAGGGGCCGCTTCTCCGGACTCCCGTTCCCCGGGCGGCCCTCCCGGCAGGACGCCCCCAGCCCGGGCTCCGCGCCTACCTGTAGCACCAGCGGCTCGGGGTTGAAGGCCAGGGTCAGCAGCAGCTGCATGCGCTCCGAGTCCTTGAGGTTGCGGAGCAGGAAGCTGCCCGAGTCCTTGGTCTCGGCGTAGCGGCGCACCAGGCGGTCGAGCAAACGCTGCGAGGGGCAGTGCACCAGGTCGGACCAGCCCTCCACCGCCTCCGGCGTGAGCAGCCGCACGTCGCCGTTGAGGCGCGCGAACTCGGTGCGGGGCATGGCCTGGAGCAGGTCGCAGCGGGGCCGGCCGGTGGCCCGCTTGCAGATGCTCTGGTCGAGCTGCGCCAGCTCGCGCTGCGAGCCGAGGCGCTTGAGGACCACTCGGCGGCGGCCGCCCTCACGGGGCTCGCCGTACTGCGCGAAGTAGACGTTCTTCACGTTGAGGAAGTCCAGCAGGCGCAGGCGGCCCCACGCCTCGAATACCACCTGCCCGTTGAGGAAGCGGCGGCACCAGCTCGTGCCGAAGCACGCCGGGCACTTATTGAGCTGCAGGAAGCGCCGGTCGGCCAGCTCGTTGCGCTGCCAAGAGGCGAGCAGCGACGGCGAGTGCAGCACCATCAGCACCAACAGGCTGCCCAGCGCCGCCAGCTTCAGCGAGCGGGACAGGCGGCCCAGCTTCGGAGGCACCAGGCGCCACATCCCGCCCGCCGCCCGTCCGCCCGCTCCCGGAGGGCGAGGGCACCCCCGGGGCGCCCCCGCCGCGCCGAAACCCGGAGAGTGACTGGCAGGGGCCCCCGGGCGAGAAAAGGAGCGAGGGCGCAGGCTGGGGCGGAAGGCGGAGTAGGTGTGTTAAGAAAGAGAGAGAGAGAGACGGAGAGCGGGAAGGAGCCGACCGGAGCAGGCTGCGACTTCTCCCAGTCACTAGTCTCCACAACTCTCGAGCTCCCTCCTCCGAGCTCCCCGCCCTCCGACTCCGGCGACGCCTCCTCCAAGCCAGTCAAGTTATACAGCAGCGGGAGGGGGAGGGAGCTCGGGGACCTGACGGCCGCGCGGCCGCGTCCGCCCGTGTGCGCGCACGCGCTCTTGTTGCTTGGGGCGCGAAAGCTGTTGCGCTGGTGGCCGCCCGTCGAGCGAATGGGGTCTAATAAGAGGAAAAGAGGGACTCACGGAAGGGGATGAGAAGCTGGAATGTCTCACATCGAAAAGTAGCAACTGTGTAGGAAGGTGGGAAGGATGAGGTGCCCGCACGTCTCTGACGCCGTATGCCCTAGTTCGTGCGCGAAGGCTCTCCTGAGGGAGGGAGAGGGGGGCCGGAGGGCGGGGCTGGCGGGGCGGAGCGAGCGCGTCGTGCACCGCCCGGAAAGCGTAAGCGCGGGCTCCCAGGGGCGGCTTTGGGGGGGGCGGGGCCCGACCCTATGGGGGCGGAGCTCAAGCTTTTTTGGAGGCGGGGTAAACTCGCGAGCTCCTGTGCTGTAATTACTTTTAGCAACAGTTACTCTTTTATGATTGTTGACTTTTACTGGGGCCTGTTTTTTGCCATTGTGGAAACAGTCTTCTAAGGGGTAAAAAAAAAAAAAAGAAAGGAACTGCGGAAACCTATTGCAACCCCTTGCCTCCGCCCGGCGCGCGCGCGGGCTGGAGGCAAGATGGGCGGAGCGGCGTGTCCCCCGAACCTTATACGGGTGGGGCGCGCGCCCGGGGGCGGGGCGAAGCGAGGCCGCGGCCGGAGCTCGAGTTCCCCCTGTGCCCGCACACCTCTCACTCGCGGGCGGCCCTGCGGAGAAAACGTGGGAAAAGGCGTGAGTTTTGGCGGGACTGTTTGGGGGCTTCACCTTTGGCGTCTGTCACGTTTGTGGAGGCAGCTTAAATTATCCTGCGTGGGCACGGAAAAAACGAAGTCTGCAAGGCACCATGATAAAAAAGGGAAAGGGAAAGAAGAATGTAGAGGGAACTGACGCGGCCTGGTGTCGCTGGGAGGTCTGCCCTAGCCATTGCGAAGAAGCAGGGACGAGCTTTTGGCTTGCTCCCCGCCAGCTTTCCCAGCCCTAGCCGTTTCCTTCAACTCGGGGAAGACAGTGTCCCGGCGCCTCCCCTGAGCATCTCTGAGGCGCGGGCGGGCGCCCTCGCCCCTCCCCGCGAGCTGGGGCCTGCCTTGCGGGACGCGCGACGCGTTGCTGTGGCGGTAGCCATGGGGACCCGGGGCCGCCTGGTGCGCCACACGGGCACCTTGGCTCAGATTCACGTAACAACTGCAAAAATAACTCGGAAATGCTGAACTACAGCGCCTTGTTTTGGTGGAAGTTTTAGGGGACCCAGACTCTAAAGTAGCTGGAATATGCTTTTCAGTTTTAGCGCTAGAATAATTAAAATGAGGACTAGTTGTTTTTCTGATGGACAAGTGATTCGTGATGTGACATTAAATATCTGGGTTTTAACTGAGTTAATGATAGGGATTGGACAATGATTTTTAGAAGAACCATTAACTGGCCTGTATACATGAACTCTGGAAGGCTTAATGAGAAACATCTATACTGGATTATCAAATTTATTTCTCCATGTTGTTCTCAATAGCTGTTTAATTGTAAAAGGCAGAGCCATTCTTTTGAGAAGTACTGTTGAAGTCAGTGTTTTGACCTTCATGATATAAGAATTCAAACTTTGAAAAAGAAAAAATAAACACCTTTGGGCTTCCCTGGTGGCGCAGTGGTTGAGAGTCCGCCTGCCGATGCAGGGAACACTGGTTCGTACCCCGGTCCGGGAAGTTCCCACATGCGGCGGAGCGGCTGGGCCCGTGAGCCACAGCCGCTGAGCCTGCGCGTCCGGAGGCTGTGCTCCGCAACGGGAAAGGCCACAGCAGTGAGAGGCCCGCGTACCGCAAAAAAACAAAACAAAACAAAAAACCTGTGTACAATTTAATAAATGTATTCAACACAGAATCGACTTTTTAATGGTGTTACATTGACTACAGACAAGTTGGACAATTTGGTCTTCCAATTTGTACAAAGCCTGTACAAAGTGCTTAAGAAATGTGATAAAGCTAAGGACTTTTTGAAGCCTTTGGCAGTAATTGGATTTAACTTACCTTCAAAGCATCCCAAAACTTCATAAAATGTAAAATGAGCAATATCTCAAATCAGGATTTCGTAAGAAAAGAGTTTGGTGTGATTGGTCTGGAGATGTCAGCTCTGCTGAATTGTAAACTAGGCAAGTTATTACTAAATGCAAATTTCTTATCCCTAACATCTTTTCTACCTGTCATTTAGATGTGTTCAATTAATAGTAGATAATTTATGTGGAATTGCTTTAAAACAAAGCACTACATACATTTTTATAATTTTATTTAGAATGAATGATTCCATTGGCACTTTTGCCAGTGATTAAGCTGAGAGGATTGAGGCGCAGTGAGACACTATTTACGGGCCTTGTAACAGGATTAAGGAAGTACTGCTTCTATGTATAGAAAAGATCTTTGGAGTTCTTAAGCTATTTTCAGTCTCCAAATCTTTGCAATTGTATAGGCATCATTTGAAGAATGGAAGTGAAAAAGATTACTAGCCTATATAAGTTGAATTTTGAAAAATATTTGTATCTAAATATATTACATGTGTTCAAAAGCCTTGATACTCTTTCAGTTCAGTTTTCTAGACTTTTACAAAGAAAGATAGTCTTCAAGAACTTATTACATTCCTCAAGGGGAAAAAAAAGAAGGCTTAGAGCTATATGAGATAAACTCAAGAGTGTTCTAAGGTACCTATTAGGGTTTGGGAAAAGATCTGTAAATGAATGTTAATGTACATTACCCACCTATCCTATGAACTACTGAATGCCTTTGGCTAATGGATTGTGAGCTAACATCCAAAGTTCCTCCCCATAAGTTCAGATAATGATAAATAATGTAATTTCCAGTATATCATAAAATGTAATTTTACAATCACTCACTCTTTTAAATGTATGCAATGGGATTAAATATAGTATTTTGATACCCATCATATATTTTTAAAAAATGAACTAGCTCTTTGATAAAGTTTTACATTGCATTGCTATTATATTCCCTACAGCAGTGGCACTCAATTAGGGAATATTGCCTCTCAGTGGGGTGGGGGGACATGTGGCAATATCTGGAAACATTTTTGGTGTCATAACTAGGGAGTAGGGGCTATTGGTATCTAGTGGGGAGAGGCCAGGGATATTGCAAAACATCCTACATTGCACAAGGCAATTCCCAACAACAAAGAATTATCCAGCCCAGAATGTCAATAGTGCTGTACTATTGAGAAACTCTTAACCTACAAAATGCCACTGTTAGGTAGTAAGGTTTTACGTATGGAAGTTTTATTGGTTATTGTTTTCTGCAGCAAAAAAAGTGTGTATATTTACATTTATTGCGTATCTTGTGATCATAATGTTCTGAACGTTGTCAATTCAGAGAAATTTTTTATCATTACAACTGCTATTAGTATACAGCTGATCAAAGTATAAATGTCACAATTTTGAGTATTATAAAAAGTAATATTTTATTGAAATATATTTCTTAGGAGATTGGGTTTTTTTATCATTTAGGTAAAGTTTTCATGGATGAGTATTATTTATTGCTGTAATCTGACAGAGTTCAACATACATTCTTTTTCTCTTTTTCAGTTTTAGAGATATAAAGGCCAAAACATCTTGTTCACTTAAGCTGAGAGGAGTAAAAGAATATTATAAAGTAATGTCATTCAATTCTTTATATTCCTTCAATGTTGTGTGCCAAAAATCATTACTGACAGTGATCTATCAGAATATTCTTAATGACATATCAATTAGGTTCTCCAGTTTAGTCTGGTTAAGAAGCAAAGCATTGGAATCTCGACTTGGAAAGTGATTCCTTACTGAGTCATTAACTTTCTTATTATTGAGTGTTTAGTCCCCTGGTAGTTATGTCCTGGGACAATGCATCATAGTAAATTTAGGATGCAAAAGAGGTATTCCTTTTGTAAAGGCCAAAGGGGCAATTCTCTGTGTACATAAGTACCCCAAACGGTGTCTGATATAAGTGGTTGTTTATTAGTAGTTGTTGGATGGGTGGATAGATGAACAGTTGAAGCAATGAACACTTTAGGATTAAATATTATTGTAATAATCCAAACTAGAAATGACAGCTGATAGCAAGGAAGCTGGTAAGAACATTCTGGTTATATTCCGAAGACAGATGTAACAGAATTTACTCAAGGTTTGGATGTGAGAGAAGGAGAAGCATCAGCTATCACTGCATAGTTTTTGTCCCAAACTACTGGAAGAGTTACCATTTACTGAGATGGGGGAGATTGAGAGGAAAAGAATGAGGAAGATACAAGTAAAATTTGCCATGTCCATTTACCTCAGTGCCACATTTGTGTTTCTAAGCTTAATTTAGCTGTTGAAACCTGTAGCTACCTATCAAAATATGAATAATAATAATATATATTACTTTCAGTCTAATTAAAAGACCTGTCATTTTCCCACAAAATGATGGGGTCTTTTCCCTGTTTCCAACTCCAATACCTAAAATTCAAACACTTGACAATGTTAACTGTAACTCTTCTACTAAGTAATGTTAATTATCTCATTTATGTGTATTAGATGTACCATAAGAACAGGTTTTGTAGTTAAAAGCTGTTCAGTGTTTCAATAGAATTTTAAGCACATTTTATTGTATTTTAAATCAATGACACTATACACAGGTGTTTTTAGGACAAGTTTAATATCAAACAGTTGGCTTCATTGGATGTAAAAAATAGACTTCTCAAACTAATAAACCTCAAAACCATGACTTTGTTTGAGATAACTGAATCATATAGTTTTCTGACTTGGTCAGAATAATTCAAATTAGCTCAACTGCAATTTATAATTATTGATGTATATTAATTCAGATTAACATGTAGTGTTACATAAGAGTTTTCTACCTTGACTACGCTAATCCAGAGAGGCACATTTTCTCTTAGTAAATTTTTAGTACTTCTGGTTTTTTCCCAGCTTTTTTCAGCAGAGAAAGTAAGATATGCAAAGACAAAAAAAATTAACACCATTTCAATGAGAGATCACTTACACACCCAGTTGTCAAGAACTTTTGAAAAGTTAAACCAAAACTTATGTAAATTAGCGTTTTTATTATCTACTTTATGAGTTGGCATACATACTGGAAGTGCCTCTTATTCAATTCCACCCAAGTACAAGATTCTGAGGGTTTGGGTTTTCAGAGTCCAGTGGAGAGACAGGTACATACATATTAACTTTATTACATGTTTGAGAAATATTGAGATATAAGTAAATATTAAAGATTCATAAATAAGGAAGAAATTCCTTATTTATGAATTTGTGCACTAGGATAATTTTGCTTCTTTTTCCCTTGACAGTCTCTTTTCCTCATAAGCCTCACATTTTATGTCTCCTACCCCGCTGAATCTACTGGCTTATGCACCTGATGTTCCTGCCACCTCTGCTGGATGCTGGCAGCTGCAGCCCATTGCTCCTCTTCAGCAAGCATGCCAGAAAGCTGGGAGGACCACAACTGCCCTTTTCAGAGCAACAGAATCTTCTGGGTAGCTACCGCTCGGACTTCTTTCTAAGTAAGGATCCCTTCACGGAAACCACATGTATAGGTAAAAGATCTGCCGTAGTCTTCAGCCTAATGGCTGTGCCCGTCATAAAGGTCAGCCACAGCTGAGGAAGGCCATTTATGTTTTGCACTTGGATATCAAATGTAGTATGTATTTAGTATTCAGAATTATGTGGTTGATGTATATCGACGTTTTTGGTTTTTTCCTTATAAAAGGGTTTATAAACCCTGTAGGTAAATAATTAAGAATCCCATTTTGGGAACCTAAAGATTCTGGTCACCAATTCCTGTGTGTGGGGTGTATGTGTATGGGAGGGCATTCCCCACATCAATAAGCAATTATCTGACACCGGCTGGATATCCTACAATTTGACTCAATTCTGACACTGTACGTCTGGAGAGAGCATCAGATTCCACAGGTTAAGGACTTAGTCCCACAAGACTGCTGTTTACTTCAGAAGAAATTTGTGAGCCCAGGTTGTTACCTGTGCTTCTGATAACCAGCTACAAATCAGAGGTTCCCTCGACCCCCTCTTTGGGTTACAGGTTAAGGGGTCCATCCTACAAGACTCCCCCTCCCACTTCAGAAGCCGGTCGTGTAAGTCCAGGTTATCACCTATGCTTCTTACCATATGCTCTCCTTGGGTTTGGTTAATTTGTGAGAGTGGCTCACAAAACTCAGAGAAACGTTTTACTCACCAGATTACTGGTTTATTATAAAAGGATATTACTCAGGAACAGCCACATAGAAGAGATGCATAGGGCAAGGTATGGGCAAAGGGCTCAGAGGTTCCATGCCCTCCCCAAGTGTGCCACTCTCCCGACTCTCTACATGTTCACCAACCCAGGAGTTCTCTGAATCCCATCCTTTTGGGGTTTTATGGAGGCTTCATTACATAGGCACAGTTGATTAAATTATTGGCCATAGGTAATTGATTCCACCTCCAGTCCCTTTCCTCTTGCCTCTCCCCTCATCACGGAGAGGGACTGAAAGTTCCAATCCTGTATTCTAATTGTTTCCCCTGGCAACCAGCTGCATCCTTAGGTGCTCTCCAAAAGTCACCTCATTAACAAAAGCCAGCTGTGGTGGAAGGGGGCTTGTTATGAATAACAAGATACCCACTTCACCTTGATGGCTCTGAAGTGATTTAAGGAACTGAGGACAAAAGACCAAATATTATAACAAAAGGTGCTCACATTGCTCTCTGCTCAAGAAATTACAAGGGTTTGGAACTATGGGTCAGGAACCAAAGGCAAATATGTATTTTTTTTTATTATAAATCACTATGTCACAGGAACTAACTGTAGAGATGTCTTATTATCCAGTATAATCTAATTACAGAGTATGGCCAGTAGAACTGAGTTCACAATAGAGATATACTTGATTCACTGGTCTATCCAATTTGACAGATCATCTACTACTTTTCTGTACTTCTTATGCTGCCTTATACTTTCTGTAGAAATTAGAGGGGATGCAGAAACAAAGGAAAAACAGTATAGCAAGAAAAGTAATGATAACCTAAACAATAGTTCAGTGAAAAAAAGGAGTCCTAGTTCCTCCTCAAGGGATATACATAACAAACTGATGCTTTTTCCCTTTTTTTTTTTCTTTTCTTCCAGGAAATAGTAAAGCTCTGGTTATTTTTTGAGAAGTTGCTACTGAACTGAATTTGAGTCTGCTTGCCTGCCTTGTAGCAAAGCCAACTTACTGACATTAGGTTGTGGTTAAGGAAACTACAGCATTTATTTTCAGGGGCCCAAGCAAGGAGAAATGGCAGCTCATGTTCAAAAGACCCAAACTCCCCAATGGCTCTCATGCAAGGGTTTTTAAAGGCAGCATTTGGAATGAGGGTTGCAGCTCAGGGATTTTCTTCTAATTGGTTGGTGGTGAGGTAACAGCATGACCTTTCAGGAATCTTAACTGTCAGCCTTCTGGTTCCAGCCAGTCTGGGGTCTATGTGCTTGTGGTCAGCATGTAGTCCACCTTCTTCCATCTGGGTAGGGGGTCTTAGTTTCTGCAGAACAACTGGAAGATATGCATCAGATCGTTATGTATCTCCCTGGAGAAGGAACTAGAACTCTTTTTTTTTCACTGAACTATTGTTTAGGCCAGGGGTCCCCAACCCGCAGGCGATACCTGTCCGCAGTCTGTTAGGAACTGGGACTGCACAGCAGGAGGTGAGCAGGGGGCAAGCAAGGGAAGCTTCATCTGCCACTCCCCATCGTTCGCATTACCTCCTGAACCATCCCCCCCATTGCTCACATTACTGCTGGAACCATCCCCCTACCCCGGTCCATGGAAAAATTGTCTTCCACAAAACTGGTCGCTGGTGCCAAAAAGGTTGGGGACCACTGGTTTAGGTTATCATTACTTTTCTTACTTTACTGTTTTTCCTTTGTTTCTGTGTCCCCTAACTTCCCTAATTAGTAACTATTTGAGTCTGTTCTTTGGAACTCAGGGAAGGCCTAGGAGACTAAAGTCTTTTTCTGCAAACAAGAACCAGGAGATATGGAGGGGTTTTTGTACCTGGGAGGGGCCGGAAGGATCCTGCTCAGTTTCAAAGTCAGGGATTAAAATCTTAAATCACATCAAAGGGATTAGAAATATTACATAATCCTTTATTATAACTAAGCTTCCTTTAAGATTTGCCTGATACTTAGAAAATAGGACTGAAATAATTGTATAAGTAAAACATGTGTAGTGATCTAATTAATGATAAAAAATTATTAGAACTTGTTGACAAAGTAAAAATAGCAACTTAGTGGATTAAACTGAAATGTAAAAATAATTTATATATTTATAAATGTTATATCATTCTAACATAAGGTAGTACCTAGTTGCAGCTATTAGTTTGCAGACTCAGTAGTAAATACAGTAATTGACATTCTAGAATGTATTTTAAAAGAAGCTTTAAACTCTATATAAGGGCAGATTTTATTTTATTTTATTTTTGGCCACACTGCGTGGCTGGTGGGATCTTAGTTCCCCTGCCAGGGATCGAACCTGGGTCCTGGCAGTGAAAGTCTTAACCACTGGACCATCAGGGAATTCCCAAGGGCAGATTTTAATTCTTTTTTGGACTTGGTTTTGATTCCCAAGTCTTTAAGGCACTAGTACTTAGTATGGAACTGTAGATAATGAAAGACAATTTAAAAAACAGTTAAGTAATCTTCAATATCAAGAGAGAAAAACTAGTTCAGTGTTAAAGTCTTAAATACCAAAGCAATGACCAATAGTAAATAGTAAAAACTTTCCTATAAAAATCATTAAATCATAACATGTATGTTTATTCATTTTTTGGAATGTTTGTTTCTACCAAAATGACTACCAGTGAATTACATTTTCTTTACATTGTTTCCTCTCTTAAAACTGGAAGTAATTTCAGAGAAATTACTAAGAAAAAATTTATTTTAAAAATTACTTTCAAATTCCACAGGTATTTTTAAAAGTCACAGCTCAATGTGCAGGTTAATCCTCAGCAAGTCTCTAGGTCAGCCTTCTACAGATCTCTGCAGTGCTTTCTATACATTATTATATCTCCTCAACATCATTATATCTTGCAAATTATAGAAAACTTGGCATCCTTAAACACCAAATTCCAATTCCCTAATTTAGTGTGACTGCTGATTTCTGTTTGGGTACCCTTTCATATGATGCAACCTGGAAACTCCAGAAATAAGCTTGGGCAAAATAGGGCTTACCTTCCTTATTTCCTTTTTAACAGGGTCATTGATCACTGTCCTGTGCTGACATTGCCCAGAGTCTGAAAACCATTGTTTCATATATTTTGTCCAATTTTCTATTTGTTATGGCAGGAGGATAAAATCTGGTCCCTCTTACTCCACCATAGCTGGAAACTAAACTTACTTCAGAGTGTTTCAAAAACTTTTTTGAAATTAAATTCCTTGAGAAGGCACAAACTTTCCAGTTTTACCCCTAAACTACTCACCACTAAATAGAGTTTCAGAATGAACAGTTTCACACACATTTAGGTCACCTGCTTGGTCTCTAAAGTTGGCTGAGTTTGCAACTGATTTCTGTGTCACCTTTCCAGTCAGCTTTCTCTTCTTAGAGTTTTCTTCTTTTACACCACTAGAGTTCCTACAACTGTTCAAAGAAAAAGGACAAAAATAATACACAGGGCAATCTAGATCCAAACAGAAAAGGATACTTTTGCCAAGGAAGCCACAAAACTTGTAGAAACCTGATACCTAGGTACGTTTGATTTACAAAACAAAACTCTTAGCTGCTCTAAGATATTTACATTCAAGATTCTTGTGGTTTTCTCAGGAACAATAGATAGATGACTTGATTTAGTTTACAGGCCCACTTTGTGGCTTTCTTAGAACAAAGAAACAATCTAAAGGTAAAGTTAACCTCTTAAAAGGCAGACATACTTATAACATTTAAATGGCATTTTTCTCAGTCTGTATTCATCAAGGATTCAAAAGCATCTTGTAGTCCAGTGTGTCACCTTTTTGCATAAATGTGGTGTAATAGAAAAATATTTGGTCTTTGTCCCCAGTTTCTCACACAAATCCAAAATTTCTGGAACTTCCTTAGTGGTAAGGCAGGCCCTTAGATGGCTTCTGGATGGGTTCTGGTCACCAGAAAGAGCAATCCATGATTAGAAACTTGGAACTTTTGTTACCTGAAAACAGGTTCGCCTTTTAGTGAGTGCCAAAAGACACAAACAAGCCAAAGAGCGGGGTAAGGATTTATTACTTGCAGCAAGTAACGAGAACACCAGGGATCTTTCCCAAAGCATTCTTCCCCAAACAGCAAAACTGGGGAAGTTTTAAGCTAAGGGTACATTCATATTCATGAAGGGGCTTGGGCAGTGTATGCATATTCATGAAGGGGCTTAAGCAGAGGAGAATTTAACATTGAATTGAAGCAAAGGTCAACCAAGTCCAAGCTTTAGTTGATTAAAGTCCTGAGGGTCAGAAAAGGTCAACATCATCATTCCTTAGGTTCCACCAGTCTGAGGTCTCAGCATGTAGTTACTATCCTCCACCTGGGTGTGGGCCTTAGTTCCTGTGGAACTCAAAGAAATGTAACAGAGTGTTCTGCATATCCCTTGAGGAGGAACTAGGACTCTTTTATCGCTGAACTATTGTTTCTTGACTGCTTTTCCTTTGTACCTACATTGCCTCACTTCTCTTAAGATCATTAATTACTGAGACCTGTTCAAGGGCAAACAGTGTGGCCAGGCTTGGATCACAAAAGGACTTAGGCCAAAAATGGTTTCTTTTATGTCTAAAAAGCCATGCCTGGTTCTCTTTCTCTGGGACCTCCTACCCTATCTGCTTACACTTTCAGCCCTACCCTCCAACCTCCAGGAAGGGAGAGGGGCTGGTGATTGAGTTATTTACCGATTATCAATAATTTAATCAATCATGCCTACTTAATGAAACCTCCTTTAAAAACCCTCATCAATGGAGTTTGGAGAGTTTTTCAGTTGGTAAGCTCATTGAGGTGCTGGGAGGGTAACGCATCCAGAAAAGGCGTGAAAGCTTCACACAACTACCCCCATACCTTGCCCTACACACCTCTTCCATTTGACTGTTCCTGAATGATATCTTCTATAATAAACCAGTAGTCATAAGTAAATGCTTTCCTAAGTTCTGTGAGTTGTTCTAGTGAGTTACCAAACCTATTGAGAGGGTTGAGGGAACCCTTGAATGTTTAGTCTGCTGAGCAGAAATGTAACTATTTTGGCACCCCATTTGTGGCCAGTGTTTCTAGTGGGGGCACTCTTGTGGAACTGAGACACTTGTGGATCCTGATGCTAACTCTGGGAGTTGGTGTCAGAATTGAATTGAATTGTTGGAAACCTAGTTGATACAGGAATTAGTTGATGTGAATAAACAGCAAGTATTTACTTTTACAGTGACAATTGTTATGGGCTGAATTGTGTTTCCCCAAAATTCATCTGTTGAAATCCTAATCCCCAGTATCTCAGAGTATAATCATAGTTGGAAATAAGGTCTCTAAAGAGGTAATTAAGTTAAAATGAGGCCATTAGTGTGGGTCCTAATCCAATCTGACTGGTGTGCTGGGGAGGTAAGACTGAAAGTGAAGCAGATAGTGTAGGGGGGAAATCCTTGGAGAAAGAGAACCAGGCATGGCTTTCTTGACATAAGAGAAGCTATTTTGGGCCTAAACAGGCATGGCTTTCTTGACATAAGAGAAGCTATTTTTGGCCTTAGTCATTTGCTTTTATAGAAGAGGAAATTTGGACACAAAAACTGACACCAGGGGGTGTGCACACACAGAGAAAAGACCGTGTGAAGAGGCAGCAAGAATGCAGCCATGTGCAAACCAAGGAGAGAGGCCTCAGAGGAAATCAATACTGTTGGCACTTGATCTTAGACGTCCAGCCTCCAGAACTTCGAGAAAATAAATATCTGTTGTTTAAGCCACCCAGTCTGTGGTATTTTATTATGGCAGCCCCAGCGAACTAACACAATTTATTACTCCTTCTTCATTTCTGCTGATTTTATATGCTTATTTCAGGCCTGAATCTTTAGCCTGGAAATTTTAGGAGCACATTAACTACTATCCCTATCTCACGCTGTCCCAACCCAAGGATTTGAATCATAATTTTTGAGCTTTAAAGCTCAGCACATAAAAAGCCAAAAACTCAGCACATAAATCATATATCAGAATTAATAGTATGAAACATCAAATGGTGGAAAATTGAGAGCACAGAACAAAAATACAAGTGGATGGAAAGCATAAAAGACAAGATCAGGGCTTCCCTGGTGGCGCAGTGGTTGAGAGTCCGCCTGCCGATGCAGGGGACGCGGGTTCATGCCCCGGTCCGGGAAGATCCCACATGCCCTGGAGCTGCTGGGCCTGTGAGCCGTGGCAGCTGAGCCTGCACGTCCAGAGCCTGTGCTCCGCAACAGGAGAGGCCACAACAGTGAGAGGCCCGCGTACCGAAAAAAAAAAAAAAAAGACCAGGGAACTGAAAGACACATACAGAAGACCCAACAGTGAGTAACAGGAGTTCCAAAGGGAGGAAGAGTAAAAGATGGAGTAGCATTTCATATAAAAAAATATAGAAAAAATGTTCCTGAACTAGAGAAAGACATTCATCTGCAGAATAAAAGATCTCAGTCAGGCAGGATTGATGAATGAAAACATTGTTGTGGAAAATAAGACTGTAGACTCCAAATTTTAAATAAGACTTTGTTATTTACTAAGAATGACATTGCAGAAAAGGAGGGGAGTTCCCATCAGCTATAGCAAAGCAACCATAACTAATGTCTTAATACATCAAAATTATCATGGTTTATATTACACAGCAGTACAATGAAAGCCCAATTCCAAGAATTGCATTATAGGCAAAAGAGAAGAAAGGACCTCAGTGACAATGAGAAAGGAAATATCAGCAGTCACAAATGAGCAAACAAAAATGACTACCTGAAAGATATGCCAATATCATGCAATTAGAAAAGGTCATAGAATCTATTCATTAATATCTTAAGAACCTGTCATTTTGTTGAGGTTTCAACTTTCTTTATTCACATGCTGACTTTTAATACTATCTTGTTATGGACATATTAGAAATAATCTTAAATTTCTAAGTTCCAAGGATAAAGAAAAAAGTTTGTCTTCCTTGGTAAAAGAATAAATCATGAAGGAAAAATAATCAGACCACCGTTTACTTACAATAGGAGAAGCAAGAGGAAAATTTAGTATCATTTATATTGAAAAAAAGGACTATGACCCAATAACGCTAATATAACTAAGATATCATTTAATTGTCAATTTCAAAGAAAGTTGTTTGGAAATATGTGAAGATTGATAGAATATATCACTCAGTAGTACAACTGAAGAAATAGTAAAGGAAAGGACTGTAATCAAACCACAAACAAATGAAAGAAAATACAGCCCTCAAGACATGGGAAGATGGACTAGATGAAAGAGTGATGAGCTCTGACACATCTGTT
Source organism: Aethalodelphis obliquidens (assembly GCF_003676395.1). Taxonomy (NCBI): domain Eukaryota; kingdom Metazoa; phylum Chordata; class Mammalia; order Artiodactyla; family Delphinidae; genus Aethalodelphis; species Aethalodelphis obliquidens. The sequence goes on along the minus strand of NW_020838016.1, from coordinate 11,006,667 downwards.
ACCTGAAGAGAAATCTAAACAGAGATGCAGGCTGAGTATGTATAATATGAGTACAGACTGTTGATTCTTGAAATAGAAGTGGCATATGTGAGGAATCCCTGATAATAGACTAACTAAAGGTAATTATCAATAAAATATGCTAATAAATCCTTGGGGGTGGGGAGAGGGGAAGTAAAAGTATTCTAAAGGGCTCATCCAGTGAAGGAGCAGAGCACCTAAAAACAGAATTAATTGGTTTCTTATTTTCATATAACCCTTTCATATGGGTTTCATTTTGAGTATATGAAAATGATAATCACCAGTTGAACGGAAAAGTATAATAAAATTTGCTGATTATAAAGAGGAAAAATATAAGTAATAGTAATGATTAGAGAGGGAACTAGTAAGGGAAATATTTAGAAGGAAAAAAGGAAAATGTTTAAAAATGCAAACAGGGCTTCCCTGGTGGCGCAGTGGTTGAGAGTCCACCTGCCGATGCAGGGGACACGGGTTCGTGCCCCAGTCCAGGAAGATCCCACATGCCGTGGAGTGGTTGGGCCCGTGAGCCATGGCCACTGAGCCTGCGCGTCTGGAGCCTGTGCTCCGCAACGGGAGAGGCCCCAACAGTGAGAGGCCCGCGTACCGCAAACAACAACAAAAAATAAGAATGCAAACAAAGTATAAGGTGAAAGGAATAAATGCTAACAAATGTTTAAATTCCCCATTGTGTAAAACAGATTCTCAGATTGAGTTGATAAAAACAAAACCTATCAGTGTATTCCTAAACACACACACACACACACACACACACACACACACACTTAAAGCAGTGAAGAAATATTGGAAATAAAAAAATAGGAAAAGAGATAAGCAACAGCATACAAAAAAAATGGAGGAAAGGCAACATTCATGTCAGATCAAATAAAAAGATTAAAAGTACTAAGATAAAGATGATGCAGTGATAAAAGTCACAGTTTACCAAGAATGTAACAGTCATAAGCCAGTTTTTAAGGTATTATCTCTCAGCTTCACATTGACCCTTGTATATTTTGCTTTGTGATGCTGGAACTAGACCTCTGGGAATTGCACTTCTGATTTGTCAGCTTGCTCCCTGTTAAGCTCTGGCGATAGGGAGAAGTATAGGGTGATCATAGGCCAGAAGGAGGAGGAAAGAAACTCTTCTTTTTCTCACTATTTTCTTCTTGTTCCTATTAGCATCACCCCAATAAAACTTCACTGTGGCACTAACATTTCCTTTCAGCAGCAGCAGTTGACTGTAGTGTGCAGTCTTTCAAATATCATGCTGATTATGCCCCCTCAGGGAAACCAACACGAATGTTGCTCCAGCTTCTCTTAGAGCTGGATCCCAACTCCATGAGTCCCCTCATCTGAACTCAGAAATGCCAGCACCAGCCAAGCAATAAACACTTCTCCAGTTTCCCAGTTCTAGATATGGAAACTGCTTCCTGCAGTTTCTAGCTCTGTGATATTCAAGAGTTCTTTTTTTTTTTTTTTAACATCTTTATTGGGGTGTAATTGCTTTACAATGGTGTGTTAGTTTCTGCTTTATAACAAAGTGAATCAGTTATACATATACATATGTTCCCATATGTCTTCCGTCTTGAGTCTCCCTCCCTCCCACCCTCCCTATCCCACCCCTCCAGGCTGTCACAAAGAGTTCTTTTTATGCTTTTTGGTTCTTTAACATCTAAATAACTTTTTTATATTAAGTCATCTCACTTAAATAACTGTGAGATTCTGAGAAGGTGGTAATGGAGATGGTAGCATATGTTTGAGATCTTTTGAATCCCCATATAAAAAGACATTGCAACTAGATGACAAAGCCAAAAACAAACAAACAACAGGCTGGCTGTCCTCACAAACCCCAGAATACAATCAGGTGGGACAATAGTCATAAGACCTGTGTCTTATTAATGTCTATGTAGCGGAAAGCAGTGTGAAGCCAAGGGACATCTGACAGAGCTGAGAGCAGAAAAACCCCACATAAACTAAAAGTATTCACTGGAAATCATGGCAATTCAATTTGAGAACAGCAGCTAAAACTGGGAGAGGTGTAGCATATTCCAGTAATCAGACCTAAGTCTTAGAGTTGGTTCATTCCCATAAATTCTCATACCTGAGACTAGGGCTTGCTTCAAGTACAAGGTCTCATACTGAAGAGAAACTGCTGGGATGACACAAAATTGTTAAGCATGGGAACAACTAAGACAAAGGAAAAAGAAGATCCAGAGAAAAGGGAGAAGGAAACGGAGCTGGTAACTGCACCAAGCAAGCACTTATAGTTTTACTAATATAATAAACTATAGAAAAGGGAGCTCATGAGAAGTTAGAAAAGCTATCTGAACCAAATCTAAGAAATTATGCAAATTAAATCCATGTAAAAATGAGCATGGGAAAACTACTGAAGTCAAATAACATACAAGTAACTATAAGAAAAATGACAACAAGGAACAGAATAACCCTGCAGGCAAAGAAAACATACTAGAAAGACATGCTCAACGTGTATGCAAACTGAAACATACCATTTCAAAATGAGCTAAGAGACTTATTGTTGCTTAATGAAAAGATACAAGATATGAAAACAAAAATTAGAAAAACTCAGAAATTAGCTAATAAAGCTCAAAAAACAAAAGAAAAAATATTTCAGAACTGAAGAATAAATTAGAAGAAAAACACTTAACACACACACACACACACAAATACAACAAATAATGCCTTACAAGAAATAGTAAATTAAAGGGAGGGAGTTTTTTAAAAAAAAATTAAGAAATAAAAAAAGATTTGAGGGAAAATGACAAATATTGAAGCTTTAAAAAGAAGATTCAGCATACGGATATAGGAGTCCCTAAAAAAAGAAACAAGAACATCTAGGGAATAGAACAAATATTAAAAACTTGCTGGGGCTTCCCTGGTGGCGCAGTGGTTGAGAGTCTGCCTGCCAGTGCAGGGGACACGGGTTCGTGCCCCGGTCCGGGAAGATCCCACATGCCGCGGAGCGGCTGCGCCCGTGAGCCATGGCCGCTGAGCCTGCGCGTCCGGAGCCTGTGCTCCACAATGGGAGAGGCCACAGGAGTGAGAGGCCCGCGTACAGCAAAAAAAAAAAGAACTTGCTGAAAAATATTACTGTGAAATACACATTAAAAGAGCACACTTTTACATGAGAATATCCAGAAGAACTAAGACCAAGAAATATTCTAGTAAAGGTATTGGACTTTAAAGGAAAAGAAAAAAAAATCATTGGGAATCTAGGCAAAAGAGTACATATTTCAGAAGGGCATCAAAATTATCAGATTTTTTAACAGCAATGCTTTATGCAGGAAGAAATGGAACAACATATTTAAGATACTTAAATATGGGATAAAAAATAAGGATAAAATAAATGAGCAATTGTGATATATTCTAAATCTGTCATTACTTGTGACCTTGAGAATGGGGATCCTCAGTGTGAAAAGAAAGATGCAAAATAAAAAAGGTTAATTAAAAACCCTGTAGTCCTGAATTTGAAAAATCCTAGAAAAAAGAAATCACCAACTAGTGATTTTTTATAGCAACCCTAGCTTCCAGACTACTCTTTTGACATATCATTTTCTTTTGAAGGAAACCATAAAGGCTTCTTCAAGATATGATTGATTCCAGGTCTACAGCAGAAAATATGCTAGAACATCTTGAAGTATTATATAGCAGAAAAACAATCAGAAATTACAAGGGTCATGTCACAAGGATTCAGAAGTCAAATTGAGGCTCTAATTGGCCATAGTTTGTATAAAAATTGCAATAGATTGAAGCCAATCAGATATGTTTAAACTTGTGAGTTCATAATAATATTAAATAATATTTTTTAAAGATTTCATTGGTCACTGTGGTAGGCCTCCAGAGATATACAGTTTTTACTGTATATGGAAAAAGGGTCTTTGCAGATGTGATTAAGAATAGTTAGATGGTGGGACTTCCCTGGTGGCACAGTGGTTAAGGCTCCACGCTCCCAATCCAGGGGGCCCAGGTTCGATTCCTGGTCAGGAAACTAGATCCCACATGCATGCCGCAACTAAGGAGCCCTTGAGCCACAACTAAGGAGCCCGCCTTCCTCATCTAAAGACCCAGCACAACCAAATAAATATTAAAAAAAAAAAAAGAATAGTTAGATGGGGAGATTATTCTCAATTATCCAGGTGGGTCTTAAACATAATCACAAGTATTCTTATGAGGGAGACAGAGATTTGACTACAGACAGAAAATAAGAAGGCCCTATGATGGAAACATTGTCAAAGAGCGAAGACGGAGGAAGCACCTGGACATGGGATTCTCACCTAGAGTCTTTGAAGTGAGTGTGGCCCCACTGAAACCTTGATCTTAGCCCCATAATACTCATTTCAGACTTCTGGCCTCCAGTATTGTAAGGGAACAAATATATGTTGTTTTAAATCATCGTTTGTGGTAATTTGTTACAGCAGCCATAGGAAACTATTATAGTCGCAAATCATTATCTTAAAAACCAATGAAAGGAAAACAGCAAGCATTCATGTCACCCTACCTAAGTGAACCATACCACTTGGTAAATAGTAAATAAGTTTGTGTCTTCTTATAAACTTATTTCAGCTAATAAAAACATTAGGCTATCACTATTTCACAAACACCAATGAATTAATGAATCTAGGCATTGAACACAAATGGCTGCACACATCAAAACTGAGTGAAAACAATCTATAAGTGCCTTCAGATGAAAATTATAGTCTTACCAAAGGGATAAAAAGGTAGTTTTATCAAGCTTCTGGATCCCGAAGACAGTTTGCAAGAAATAGAAAAAATAGAATATTTGAATTACACCATGAATACGTAATCAACAAAATTCATACTGTGAGAAACTGGACGGGACAAACAGCCCAGTTCTTCAACAGATAAATAGTAAAGAATAGAAAGGAATGAAGGGAACACCTGTATATAAAAAGAGACTTATAAGACAATTCAAGTTAACAAAAATGGGTAAGGGTCTAGGGGTGCCCACTTCAGTGATTGAAAACCATAAAAACTCCAAGGAAATGAGTATTTTAAAAGTTGGGAAACTAGATATGGGTGGGAGGGGGCTGTGAGAGGGAAACAGCACACAGAGAAGCTTCTAGGATGGCTGGTCAATTTCTGTTTCTTGGCGAGAGCAGTAGTTACAAAGGTATAGTCTTAGACTGTTTGGGCTGCTATAACAAAATACCACAACTGGATAGCTTATAAACAACAGAAGTTTATTTCTCACTGTATTAGAGGCCAGAAGTCCATGATCACAGCACTGGCATGGCTGGATGAGGGCCTTCCTCCAGGTCACAGAATTTTTCTTGTATTCTCAGTAGGCAGAAAGGGCTAGGGAGCTCTCTTTTGCCTCTTTTATAAGGCACAGTCCCATTTGTGAGGGTTCTACCCTCATGACTTAAGCACCTCCCAAAGGCCCCGCTTACTAATACCATCACCTTTGGTGATTAGGATTTTAACATATGAATTTGGGGGGGACACAAAAATTCAGACCATAGCAGGTATTTAACCTTATAATAATTCACTAAGATTCATTTTCTTTTGTGTTTTTTTTCTGTAATTTTATTTTATTTTACAATAAAAAGACACAAAAAAAAGTAAGTAAAAAGTACTAGACTGGCATACAACTGAAAAACTGGACAAAGTATAGGAAACAACTGTTTTCAGACTTCAGAAAACAGGCAGCACAAGGCTGTGATTCTAAAGAGAAGGGAAAGTACTTAAGTGAGTCCAGCAATCATTCTCCCTTTCTAACTGGAGGCACTTTCCAGAATGAAAAGCAGGAAGGTAGAGCATAGACAGACCTGGGATATATTTGAGTTCAGACCAGCCAAAGTGTAGTAACATTAGTGAACAGTCCAGGCATTCAGCAGAGACCCCAAAAGGGTACTACCTTAGTAACAAGGCTAAATTACATCCACATTAAGGCTAGTCTAGCACCTCACAAACAAAACTTTTTAAACAACCTCAAATGGATGAATAATTGTGTTACATAAAAAATGTCAGCATTCTTTAGAGGAAAACTAAAAATCCAGACTCAACAACATGAAAATTATCATATTCAGCATTGAATCAAAAATTACTAGACATGCAGGAAAAAGCAAGTAATAACTAGGAATGCAATTAGTTAATAGAAACAAACCCATAAATAAAATAATATTAGCAGACACATTCTTTAAAATAGCAATTAGAAATATTTTTTAAGGAATTATAATGAGGAAAGAAAGTTATGAAAAGAGAACTAAAATGAACTTTGAGACCTGAAAAATATATCCAATATGAAAGAAAAAAAAAAATACAGGAAACAATAAATGGGCTTAATGGCAGATTGTCCAGTGTAAAATAAAGAATCAATGAACTTAAAGATATAGCAATTAACAATTGTTTAAACTAAAACACAGAGAGCAAAAGGGCTGAATATAAATGAACATATTCACTCTGTGAGCTATGGGACTATATCAAATGATCCAACTTAAGTACAAATGGTGTTCCAAATGAGGGGAGCAGAAATTTTTTTGATGAAATAACAGTCAAATATTTTTTCAAATTTTAAGAAAATTATAAACTCACAATCCCATGAAGCTCAATAAGCCCCAAGTAGAGCAAACACAAGAAACCATACCAAGGGACATAAAATCGAATTGTTGAAAATCAGTGATAAAGAGAAAAATTTTAGTGAACCAAAGATTAAAAAAGGGGGGGGGGCATTTTCCATGCTTTGGAATTAATAAGAGTTAAAATTGACTTCTCATTAGAAACAATATCAGCTGGAGGGCAATGGAAAAAATCTTCAAAATAATGAAAGAAAAGGAAAACTATTGATCAGATTCCATATCTAGTTAAAATATCCTTCAAAAATAAAGGCAAAAATAAAGACATTTTCAGACAAAGCTAAGAAAATATATCATTAACAGTCCAGCACTACAAGCACTACAAAAATAAAGGAAGTTATTTTTGGCTAAATAAAAATTTAGATGGAAATTTGGATCTACACAAATATTCTTACAGTCCAATTAAAAGGTAGAGATTTTCAGACTGGATAAAAAGGCAAGGCCAAACTTTATGGTGTCCACAATAATCACTTTAAATATAAAGACAATTATAGGTCTTTAGTCATAAAAAAGATAAAGTGGCTATATTAATATAGGACAAAATCAATTTCAGGTCAAACAATATTACCAAAGTGAAGAATGTCATCTCATAATAATTAAAGGATCATTTAATCAAGAAGACATAATTCTAAATGTGTGTGTGCCTAATAATGAGCTTCAAAATGCAAGAAGCAAAAACTAAGAGAACTGAAAGGAAAAATAAATTAATCCATAAATGTTGTTGAAGATTTCAACACAGTTTAGTAATTCATAAAATAAGTTGCCAGAAAATTTCTCTAAGATTATAGAAAACATGAATAACAATAGCACCCTGATTGTCCTAACTGGAGTTATAGAAAACTACACCCAACACAGAATACATCTTATTTTTGAATGGTCAGGAAATATTCATCAAGATAGATCATATGTTGAGCCATAAAAGAAGTTCCAATAAATGTAAAATAATCAAAGTCATACAGCATGTATTCTGTGACCACATGAAATTAATTTAGAAAACAATGACAACATTTATCTTGAAATAAATATCTAAATATTTTAGAATTAAATTACACAGTTCTACATACCCCATTGGTCAATGAATAAATAACATGGTAAATTAGAAAAAATGTTGAACTGAATGAAATGATATTATTTTTGAACTATAATGAAAATAACACATCAAAATTTGTAGGGTGCAACTACAGTAACTTACAGGGAAATTTATAGCTTGAAGTGCTGATACTAGAAAAGAGGAAACATTTAAAAACCAATGATCTAAGCTTCTATTTTAAAAAGTAAAACAAACAAACAAAAAATTAAACCCACCATAAGTAGGAGGAATGAAATAAGGAATAGAATAATAAATTAAGTGGAAAATAAACGATAGAGAAAATCAGTTGAACAAAGAGCTACTTCTTTGAAAGGATCAATAAAATTGATAAACCTCTTGCTAGACTGATCGGGAAAGAATGAAAAAAGACAAAAATTACCAAAGACAGGAATGAAAGAGGAGAAAACGCTATGGAGCCTACATACATTAAAAAATTAGTAAAGACATATTTTGTTAAAAACTATGACTACTTAGATAAAATAGAATACTCTGAAAGGCCAAATTAAAACTGGCATGGGGGGAAAAACATGTTAAGTCTCCTATTTAAAAAATTGAAATCGATTATTTTAAAACTTCCCTTTTACAAAGGAAACAGCAGTCCCACACGGTTGGATTGGTAGATTAAAACAAATATTAAAAGGAAAACATCACTAATCTTATACAGACTCCTTCAGAAAATAGTGGTAATGAAACTATTACCAATATCCAATTCATTTTATGATGCCAACATTATCCTAATACCCTAAAACCAGACAGAGACATTGTAAGTAAACAGAACTACAGACCCATATCCCTTAGGAACATAGATTCAAAAATTCTTATCAAAATATTATAAATTCAGCAATATATAAAAATAATACATCATAACTGAGTGGAACTTATTCTAGAAATGCAAGATTGATTTAATTTTCAAAAACTACAGATACTTAATTTGAAATGGGTCATTGATCTAAACATAAAAGCTAAGACATCATAGAACTTCTGGAAGTAAACTTAGGAGAAAAATCTTCACAGAACTGGAGTAGAAAAAAGTTTTTGAGATAAAACACCAAAAGTTCTCATCATGAAATCAAAAACAATGATAAATTTGGGGAATTCCCTGGTGGTCCAGTGGTTAGTACTTGGTGCTTTCACTGCTGTGGCCCCAGGTTCAATCCCTGGTTGGGGAACTAAAATCCCACAAGATGCAAGGTGCGGCCAAAAAAAAAAAAAAGAAAAAGGCTAAATTTATTTTATCAAAGTTAAAAACTTTGTTTTAAATGCTTTTATTGTAAATTTTATAGTTTAACAAATAATTTAATAAAATATATTTTATGAGGTAAGGAACTAAAGTAACTGGAGAACTGGTTACAAAGGTTATTGAGAGAGTGGGCATGTGGATTCTGAGATCTAATTGTCTGAATATAAATTGCAGGTACTAATGAGGAGAGCATCCTGACTCCGTTAACATCCTGAAGTAATTCTTCATACCAGGAAATTACTGCAGCTTTTAAAACTATTTGGCAGGGTAAGACCACACTTCATCCCAGGGTAGAATGTGAGAGCAGCTATATGTTTTAAGACTAGTTTGAAATCTACTAATATTCTTTTTTTAACATTTATTCTATGATTCTGACTTTCCTACTCCTTTTCTCTTTTCCAGTTCCTTCTTAATTATTAGCTGTTGGTTTACAATGCTCACCCAGTTTATCCTTACTTGTTTTTCCTTGCTTGATGTTTTTTCTTCCTTAAATGACATGTAAAGATGCCAAAAGATCTCATGGTGATAACTGCCCCTCTTCTTTTCTCCTGTGCTTCCCACCCAGGGTTGTTTTATTATCCATTTTCTAGGTGTAAACCTGTATTACTATGTGTTTTGTTATGACACAGTCACAGTCTTGGTTCCTTTTGGAGTGGTTTTAATAAATGAGTTATTTTTAGATTTTGTAATAGTATCTTTGTTATATTTTTCCAGTTTTATTGACATATAACTGACATACAGCACTGCATAAGTTTAAGGTGTACAGCATAATGATTTGACTTACATGTTTGTGAAATGATTACTGCAATGAATTTAATTAACATCCATCATCTCATATAGATACAAAAAAAAAATTGTGTGTGTGTGTGTGATGAGAATTCTTAGAATTTACTCTCAACAACTTTCAAATGTGCCACAGAGCAGTGTTAACTATAGTCATCATGTTGTATATTACATCCCTATTACTTGTTTATCCAATTACCCTCACAGCCCCACCTCTGGTAACCACAAATCTGATCTCTTTTACTATGAATTTGTTTTTTGTTTTTGTTTTTAGTTCCACATATAAGCGAGATCATATAGTATTTGTCTTTGTCTGTCTGACTTATTTCACTTAACATAAATGCCTCAAAGTCCATCCATGTTGTCACAAATGGCAGGATTTCCTTCTTTTTATGGCTGAATAATATTCTATCATATATATGTATATATATATATATATGTGTGTATATATATATCATAACTTCTTTATCCGTTCATCTGTCAATGGACACTTTGGTTGTTTTCATGCCTTAACTATTGTAAATAATGTTGCAATGAACATTGGGGTGCATGTATCTTTTAGAATTAGCATTTTCATTTCCTTCAGATATATTTCCAGAAGTGGAATCGCTAGATCATATGATAGCTCTATTTTTAATATTTTTAGAAAACTCTATACTGCTTTCCATAGTGGCTATACCAATTTACAATTCCTCCAATAGTGTGCAGGGGTTCCCTTTTCTCTACATCCTCACCAGCATTTATCTTTTATCTTTTTGATGATAGCCATTCTAACAGGCATGATGTGCTATCTCATTGTGGTTTTAATTTGCATTTCCCTGATGATTAGTGATGTTGAGCACCTTTCCATGTACCTGTTGGCCATTTGTATATCTTCTTTGGGAAAATGTCTATTCAGGTCTTTTGCCCATTTTTAATTGGATTATGTGCTTTTTTTACTCTTGAGTTGTATGAGTTCTTTATATATTTTGGATATTAGCCCCTTATCAAATATACAGTTTGCAAATACTTTTCCCCATTCTGTAAGTTGTCCTTTTACTTTGTTGATCATTTCTTTTGCTGTACAGAAGCTTTTTAGTGATGTAGCCCCACTTGTTTATCTTTGATTTTGTTGCTTGTGCTTTAGATGTCATATCCAAAAAATTATTGCCAAGACATATGTCAAGGAGTTTTTTTCTTATGTTTTCTTCTAGAAGTTTTATGGCTTCTGGTCTCATTTTGAGTTAATTTTTGTGAGAGGTATAAGATAGGGGTATAATTTCATTCTTAGAAATATTCGATTTTCCCTGTGATATTTATTGAAGAGACTGTCATCTCCATTGAGTATTCTTGGCTCCCTTGTCAAATATTTGTTGACCATATACGTGTGGATTTATTATGTTTCTAGGCTCTCGATTCTGTTCCCTTGGTCATGTGTCTGTTTTTATGCTAGTATCATACTGTTTTACTTACTTTAGCTTTATAAGATAGCTTGAAATCAGGAAGTGATGCCTCCCACTTTATTCTTCTTTTTTAGGATAACCTCTACTCTTTCAAACACACGATTAAGAAAATGAAAAGGTAAGCCATATTGGGAGAAAATGTTGTATCTATCAAATTTTATATATGTGTGTATAATTATACATGTATAATACACATAATATATATTTATATTATATTTTATATAAAACTATATGTATTACATAAATATGTAAAAATATAGGTAGTCAACAAACACATGAAAGAATGCTCACTATCAATAGTTGTCAGAAAAATACAAACTGAAATGCAAATGAGTTATTACTACACATCGTTTCACATGGCTAAGATTAAAATAACTAGAAATAACAAGAGTTGGCAAGGATTTGAAGCAACAGAAATAAATAGCCTGAATTACCTTATTCCAAAAATAAAGAGAAAATTATATAGAAATTCATCCCAGTTACAATCAGTGCTAGAAGATGATACATTATTTACATTTTCCTCAGGAAAAGAAAGAACATCAGAAGAATTTACTACAAAACCAAATTATTATACATGTTTAAAGCCAACAGAGTTTTCAAGCCTAAAAAATCAGAGGATAGATTATATTCATTTTAAAAAGAAAACTGTTGAAATTTTAGGAAGAAAATAAGCTTAAAACTAAACCAAAGAAAAAAGATAACCTTATAGTAAACATTAACAAGTTAAAAGAAGAAAACAAAACAATTTGACAAAACTAAGAACAAACATAGCTATCAGATCAATAAATTTAAATTAAAAAACTCACCTAGTGAAAGAGGAAACTCTTAGGTCAAATCATAGAGCTAAAACCAAGTATAAACTGTAGATTCAAGAGATTCATCTAAAGCCAATCTAATCCAGAAAGGCTGAAAACTAATAGTTGGGCACAGACATACCTGCAAATGCCAACAAAATGAAAATAGGGGATATTTGTGCATGTATCAGTTTTTTTTGCAGAAATTGCTAGGTGTTTATCAATCCCACTTCTCCTTCCACATAGGAATACTGCCTTTCCTGGCCCAAACTGCAATATGAATATGGCCTTGTGACTGGATTCTAGACAAAGTAGTGTGGTAGATGGGATACATCCACTTCCAGGGTTGACAGCAAAATGTTTCATGCAGCCTTCTCACTTTTTCTCTTAGCCAGCTTAAAGCAAAAGATCCAGCATAAAATTCTGAGAGGGTCATAGTAGGTGGCTTGAACTAATTTACTCTTTTCTAAATATAAATATATAAAGATGATAGTTTATACTTATTCCTCTAGAAAATATGGTCCTCCACACCAGAAGATAGCATCTCTGGGGGTGATTTCCTAGTTCTGGGGCCTTGATCTGCTCAAATCCCAACTATCAGATATCCTTAAGCTTCAAGGGAAATGTTGAAATGTTGCTGGGTAGTGCAATATAAAAACCATTGTTTTTAATGGAACTATAGCTGATTTACAGTGCTTCAGGTGTACAGCAAAGTGATTCAGTTATACAGTTATACATATATAATATACAGATTCTTTTCCATGATAGGTTATTAGAAAATATTGAATATAGTTCCCTGTGCTATACAGTAGGCCATTGTTGTTTATCAGTTTTATATATAGTAGTGTGCATCTCTTAATGCCAAATACCCAATTCATCCCTCCCCCGCCTTTCCCCTTTGGTAACCATATGTATAAAAACCGTTTTTATTCACCTACTTTCCACCATGTAAAGGTTCTAAATCATCAAAGCTTTGTCCAACTATTAATATTTTCAAGTCAGTCCAACCATTTGATGAGAATGATCTAATTCCTAGCATGTCCCTTTGTCTAAATAATTTCTTTTTTTATGTTGTGTACTTACTCTTGACATATGGTTATGATTTTTGGTTCTTCCAGCAGCCTTTTCATGATCTTTTAACTAAAAAGTTGTTGCTAGCTTCTGGTTACCACTTTTGTTACTGAATATATCTTTCTTGTTACTATCTCCTGGAACCACTTTTCGAATCTCTCCTTTAACTCAGATGCCATGATTTTCTTTCTCACAAAATGGAATTTTGTTTTTTCTCTTGAAGTTCTAAAGAATTTCTGACTATGATATTTATAGATTTTTTTTCAGATTTTCTGGTGGTTGTTAACTAGTGATAAAGTACTGAATTATATCAATGTATTAAAATGTGTTTTGAGCAGTAAAATAACACCACATTTTAGATTTCAAAGTCCAATTGAACTGCTCTAAAATCTCAGCCTTAACCAGATCACTGTTGACAAAATGATGGATGTTATACTCCTTTAAAAGTTTCCTTCTGATATTATTTAAAATTTCCCGTTTCCCTTTGCCCATCTATCTGGAGTGTCTGTACTTCTTTGGCCCAAATCAAATATTGCTCTAGGAGTTGAGACAACATAAATGACCTCTCCTGTCTTGTAGACCCTTGGCTTGCATAAAGTTTAAAAGTACATCCTTGGACGTTAAATCATCCTCTGTTACTTATAAAACTGGCTCATGTTCTCCAAGTCTACTTGCCAATGTTGTTACATATCTAGAATCTTCTAATGTTGTCTTAAATGTTGTCTTAAATCTTCTAATGTTGTCTAATGTCTTAAAAACATTAGAATCTTCTAATGTTGTCTTGAGAAAAATAAAATGTGCTTTATTGTGGAGAGCATGAACATTTTTTTTTACTTAAAGATTGTACTACCTGATTCGATTTACCTTCTTGTTCCTTCTTAACTGCTTATGAAAGACAGGAGACATAGCCCCTTAGCTAATAGTTCCTAGAAAATAGTAAATCTTTCTAAACAAGTTCTGTGCCCTGTTAAATCTAGAAGATTTATTAAAACAGTGGCTGTCTCACTTTTCTAAGGCTGCCATAATAAAGTACCACAAACTAGGTGGCTTAAAAAAATTACCCAAAAATCTATTGTGTCACAGATCTAGAGGCTAGAAGTCTAAAATCAAGGTGTCTGCAGGGCTATGCTCTCTCTGAGACATACAGGGGGATCCTCCCCTGCCTCTTCCTCGCTTCTGGTAGTTTACAGCAATTTTTAGCATTCTTTGGCTTGGAGATGTGTTACTCCAGTTCTCTGTCTTCACATAGTTTTCTACCTGTGTCTGCTGTTGGAAGCATTCCTCCCTTTGAAACTCAGCCCTGTAGATCAGAGTGTAAGGTTGCAGGTATAGGGAGCAAAAATTTTGCTAGTGGATCACTAGGAGTAATAGTAAGTGGTGCCACTCTCATATTCTTCAGGAGGCTATTCACGTCTGAATCAGCACCCAATATATGGTATTGTTCCTTCCATAGCCAGTATTCACAGGGCCAGGTATCAGAGGTAGAAATGGGAATGAATCCTATTGCTGTTTAATACAACTGTTTCCATACTAAGTTGACCAGTAATAGTGTTTTGATGATTAATTAAAATTAACTCTCTTAAAAAAGCTTTTAGCAATACTTTAATCACTAATGTAAACACATAATTATATATTGCTTATACTATAAATTTTGAAAGAGAGCTGAGTTGAAGTTTATTTGTGCCTTATCTGAATTCTTCATAGTTCTCTCCTTTCTCCATCTGTCAGTGTTGACTCCTTAATGTTACCATCTCAAATTCCTCATTTATCCTTATCAACGATAGAGAGGAAAAAAAAAAGATAAACTCAGTCACCTTAACAACTCAAGAAAAAGAAGTAAACTTATAACACGAGAGAAGTTAAAAAAAAAAGAGGTAAGATTTTTAGACTTATATTTTTGAGTTTAAAACACTTTGTGACTAATTTTTCACAGCAACGTTATCGTCATTGCCATCTGCCTTGAGTTCTTAAGTACTAGATGTGTGATATTTATTAATAGAAAAGAATGTGGACAGTAGTCCATGATTTATTTACAGTTTCTTTCATGTATAATTTTATTATTTATGAAATATTTTTACATACACTATTTCACCTAATCAAAAGCCCTTAGAAGTAGCCTTTTTTTCAAATAAGAAAACTAAGTTTCCAGGCAGCTAAACAATTTGTGTTCAGTCATATAACTAGTTTAGTGGCAAATAGGAAACTCAAAATCCTTTTTTTCTACTAAATTCAGTTTTCCAACAACATTACAAACTGAATATTCTCTAGTGAATATTATAATAAAGATTAGTTGGTATATTAAAATTCTCCTTTTAATCTATCAAAAATTATGCTACTTCTTTGAACCCCATTCTAAAAGATATAATGGTATAAAAAATCTAATTTTTATTTATAATTTACTTACTATTTTAAAAATACCACTGGATTGTTTGAATATTAAAATGTGTGATAAAACAATTTCAAGAAAAAAGCAGTTACAGCTGAAAATTATCATTTCTTAGTCATGAGAGGTTTTTTTTAGTTATAGTCTAAAAAGGCCTCATGCATTATCCAATATAATTTTCACAATTACTTCTTGTGTTCATCCCAGGGACATTTAAAAAGTTATGGGGGCAATGTTTCCTTTTATATACACTTTCTGTAGTAAAGGATTATAAGTCATCAGGTGCCAGTGTAGTTGAGAAGGTCATGGGTATAACTCCTAGAAAAAGTATTTCACTTTGAAAGGAAATGACTGCACCACTTTGTTTAAAAACAGTACAATGTGTTAAACTTGAGAAAAATGGTACACTTGCATGTACTGGTGATGATCTAATTTATATCTGCAGCCTTGATTGCTTCTCTGAGCCCCATACACACATATCTGCCATTATGGCCTATCCACTGGGATGAGCATTAGGCACCTCAAGTTTAACCTGGCCCTAACAGAACTCTTGTGTCAGCCTTTTAAGCCCCATCTTTGTAGATGGCTAAAATCTCAGACAGTCTTGTTTCCTCTTTCCTTCACACCTTACATCCAACCTATCTGCAAGAACTGTTGGTTTATTTTCAGAATATATCCTGAGTCCAATGACTTCTTGAAACCACTACCCCTGCCATCCTAGTCCAAGTTGCCATTATCTCTTATTCAAACCACAGCAGTAGTCTCCTAAATGTCTGCCTGCGCCTGCCAGACCATTACCCTACCATCCAGTCTCTACATGGAAGCCAGGGTGATATTTTTACATTGTAAATTAGACCATGTATGTTGCCCCGTAGCCCAGAATATGGCCCAATGTCTTTACCTTGGCCTAAGGGCCTACATACCCTTGTCTAGCCTCATTTGATATCACTCTCCCCATACCATTGCTTCAGCCACACTATCCTTCCAACTCTTCCTACAAATACACCAAGCTTTCTCTGGCTTCAGGACCTTCCTACCTGCTATTTCTTTTACTTTTCACTGGATATTTTTGCAGATTCAGTCCTTCACCTCATTCAGGTGTCTGATCAAATGTACCCCTGAGAAGCTTTTCCTGATTGCTTTATTGTAAAATGCTACCCTTCTCCACTACTCAATTTTTTTTTTTTATATTCCTTGGTTCTTTTTCTTCGGAGGAAGTATTTGTTTTTTGTTTCCATATTAATTGTCTGTCCCTCCTGTAAGAAGAGTAGCTTTGTCTTTTTCATGGCTTCATCCCCAGTGCCTGGTACAATGCCCAATGCTTAGACAGAAATAACTATTTTTGAATGAATGTATAAATGCATTTATTTAAATACTCATAGTTTTAAAATTGAGGCAAAATAGTTTAATTTAAAAACGTATAGTGCTTGCTTAAAAAAGTTATATTGCTTTGGAAAAATCTCAATTAGTTAAAATTGTATGCAGTTTGCTTCTATGAAGAGAGTTGATATGCTGAGTGAATCAAGCATTAATGGACACACCTGGTGGCAGGTGCTGGTACTGCAAAAATAAAGACTAAAACCGATTTGTCTCCATCTACAGCAGTGGTTCTCAACCTTGGCCATACATTAGAATCACCTGGGGAGGTTATACAAGTCTAATGACCAGGATGGACCCCAGAACAAGTAATTCAGAATCTTTGAGGGTTGTATCCAGGGCTCTATTAACATGTTTTTAAAAGTTCCCCAGCTGATTACAATGGACAACTAAGAATGAGAACCACTGATCTATAAGGTAGGGGATTTTTGCAAAACTATTCCCCATGCTGACAATAGTATAGGAAGTATTCAAATACTTGTTAAATGAATTAATGAGTGAGTGAATGAATGAATGGGTGAATGTAAAGGGTGTTGATAGCCAGCTGAACTCTTGAAAACCATTCAAAGCCAGATTTAGCAAATGAAAATACCGAATTCCCATTTAAACTTGAAATTTAGAGGAACAAGGAACTTTCTTCAGTAATCCATGTCCCAAATATTGTAGGGGGGGCATACTTATACTAAAAATATATATTTATTATTTGCCTGAAATTGAAGTTTAACTGGCATCCTGTATTTTATGTTGCAACCCTATCTATTGATGAGGGAACAGTTAAGCTTCTCTTGTAAAAACCAGCATGTTATTAAAATATTTAAAACAATTCACTGTTTTTTTAAAAAAATTTATTTTATTTATTTTTGGCTGCGTTGGGTCTCCGGTGCTGTGCACAGGCTTTCTCTAATTGCGGTAAGCGGGGGCTATTCTTCGTCGCGGTGAGCGGGCTTCTCATTGTGGTGGCTTCTCTTGTTGCAGAACACAGGCTCTAGGCACGCAGGCTTCAGTAGTTGTGGCTCGCGGGCTCTAGAGCACAGGCTCAGTAGTTGTGGCTCGCGGGCTCTAGAGCACAAGCTCAGTAGCTGTGGTGCACGGGTTTAGTTGCTCCGCGGCATGTGGGATCTTCCCAGACCAGGGCTCGAACCCGTGTCCCGTGTATTGGCAGGTGGATTCTTAACCACTGTGCCACCAGGGAAGCCCAACAATTCACTGTTAAAGTGGTAATTTAATCTCTCCTATCTTCAGCTATAAAAAGCTACCATAGAAACAGTCTATTATCCTTAGGAATAAACTTAATTTTGCACTGTTAAGCTATTGATAGAATAATCATAAAAATGAGGTGAGTTCTTGTGCATTATATATTTTCCAAATGAACTTAGAATTTAAATTCTTCAGTATCTATTTTCAAGCTATCAAATCTTGTACCATAGAGTAAGAAAAGCAAAATTCAGACACTTTTTAAGACCTATGAAGTACATTCTCAGCATGACTTCTAAATCAGGGGCTACATTAAGGTGCTGTGTCTTGAATTCTCCACAGGTCCCTAGGAAGTGTGAGAAAGAGAGGAATCCTTCAGGCTATAGACTTTATTTCTCTCTAGCTATTTTCTGCTCATTATACTGACTAGCTAAAACTAAGATTAAATGATAATAATGAATAATACTTGACTTTAATTCTGGAAAAAGAAAATTATTGAAACAAATCAGTTGAATAATTTGTCATGCAAGCAGAAGTATCAAGGACATTGCCTTTTTCTTGAAGGATCCGTGAAAGTTCCAATCCTTTGTAAATGGCAGATAAACACCTTTCACCAGAAGGTGGCATGCCCATATGTTCAGAAACTCTCCAATGAATGGGTGACCCAAAAAAGGATCAATTACTGTTTGATTATCAGTGTGGAAAGAATGGAATGATGAAAAGACAGAACAGAAAAGGCTGTTCACATTTGTAATGTTTTCTGTCCCCAACTGAAGTGCACAGTGTGGACTGGTTTCTATGCTTCCTGCAGAATTTGCAGAAAATGGCTTGCTGAGAGTTAGGTGGTCAAAATTTTTGATTTTCTTGGAACACTACCTTTTATTGTTTGAAGACATCTTCTTCAAAACTTGCCCAAATGTTGTAATAAAAACCAAACTTTTGCTGCACTTTTCTTGGTTATATGCCATTTCTTTGCAGATATGTTAGCAGGCAGCCATCCCTAAATCCAATGATGGATTAAAAAAAACAAAACTAAAAAATCAGGAGGGGAAAAGGTCTCTCTCAGATAGAAGTTTTAACCTGTTTATCCCACAAGTCTGAGACTATTTCGGCAAGGGCAAACTCAGACAAGCTATATATTTTCTGCATATCACTCTGGCTGACAATCTGAAGTGAGGATACAAGAACATAGGGACTCAAGTTGATTTTTCTGACGTGGACTGCATATGGCAGTATGCTCTTTCACAAACATTACTGCACCTTACTTTCTCAGAGCTTGAGATGACATAATTGCAGGCTTTATCACTTTTCAGCAACACACACGATTTAAGATATCTGATGCAGATGTGAACATAACTTTGGAATTCAAAATTTCAAATTCTGTTTCTTAGAAGGATTGTCCTGGGAAAGTGGATTCAGGTGTGGAGTGCTTCGTGCTTAGCTCTATTTTGACTTTTAGAAGTTGTCCTCATATTTACTTTGCAATTCAGTACAAAGATAGATGCTCTCAATTCAATAGGTTATACCTGAAACTATTTGATTCCCTAATTACATTTGTCAAGTTTCAAACATATGCATAGGTGTATCTTTTTAGTACATTGATTTTATGTTTATTTTTTTAAACTGATACCTATGGTAATAATAATAATAGCTACTTTTTGCTGAGGTAGTACAGTAAAGGTTAAAGGCAATGGCCCTGAGGGGTTTTCTTGGGCTCTGACCCTAGCTCTGTCTCTGATTAGCTGTGTAACTTTGGCAAACTATTTAATCTCTCTAAACCTTAAGAGAAAATAAATGCCAAGTCTCCAGCATGTAGTAGGCAGTAGATGGTTGGTAGCTGCTCTTCTAAGGGTAGAATTTGTAAACTGGAAGTTAACATTTCATTGAACTCATCTCTGAAGGACAGATAACAACAGTACTTACCTTTATGGCTTTTGTGAGGATTAAATGATGTAAAGTATATGACATACTGAGTTTAGTGGCCTGCTCATAGTAAGCAAGTCAATAAATGGGAGCGATTGTTTCATTGTTATTATTATTCTTTTTTCAGGTACCATATACACTATATCTATCACCAATAAAAATATTATCCCCATTTTATTAAGTAGAAACTTTGGCCCAAACAGCCTAAAAGGAATTCGAGCCAACAGTCAAACCCCAGGCTGGTTCCAAAGCCCCAGACACTTTCATGACAATCTATTTGGCTCTAACCAATGGCTATTCTGACATCAAAAGAGCTGACATTGAGCCACCAAGGAACAAGTTTTATTTCAATTTAATTGTTCAGAGATGGTAAATTCCTCACACCACTTGCTGATACTCTACTATATAGTTACTGAAAAGTACATTGTTTACTCTAAGTTTTGAGGCCTTTTTAAAAAACATCATAATGATATTATCTTCTATCATTCAGACAATGAGATTACAGAGATTTCATAACCGAATAAGATATAGAGAAAAAGACAATATCATATTCTTTAAATTCTCCAAAATCTCTGACAGAATTATAGACTTCTTTGTACTTCTTGGTGTATTTTAAAAGAACAAGAAAGCCAATGTGAAGTATTTTGTATAAGGGTGTTATACGAAATTATTATTTTTTACCTCTAATGCTTAGTTTTGACTGCTAGTGTTTACAAAATGCGCCTGGCTAAACAAAATGAGTCAATCAGTTGGTGTTCCAGATGTTTGGGGGAATATCCAGATGTTTGTGATCTTAAAGAAGGATATTTTCAAAACAAACATTTTATTTTCCCACTTTTCAGCTGCATGTGCTAGCCTAGCTATTATCAGACTTAACTATAATTTGCTTTTTAGTGTAAAATAACCTGAATCTTTTCACAGAGAAAATCTGATTTCAAAAATATAAACATTAAGTCACTTTGGAAACACTTTAGAAAATTTGAGTGGAAAGATTGGCAAACTTTTTCTGTCAAAGACCAGATAGTAAATATTTTAGGCTTTGCAAGCCTAAAATCATTCTTGAAACTATACATCTCTGCCTTTTGTAGAGTTGATAGGCGTGGTTGGATTCCAACATAGATTTATTTACCAAAGCAAGCAACAGTGGGCTGCATTTGTTTGGCCTAGGTCTAAACACACCGAAGATACTAGATATATTCTGTTTTGGGTAATAAGTAAACATCTGTCAACATAAATTCAGGAGAAGAAATTTCAAAATGGTAGCATCTATCACTGTTTAGTTGGCCTTGAAGATGTGCTGATTATGCTTCATCTTCCCTCACTTCCTTGTTCTCCCTTCTCTGCCCTCTTCTGTCTCCTGGGAGGCTGACCTTAACAGACTACATCACCACTGGACATTTGGGTGACACCAATAGGAGATGAGAAGCTAGAAGGAGGGAGAAATTCTTGCAACTTTGGAGTGCCTCTCCCAGACACAGATAATTCACTGCCTACCAAACCTGACTGCTGTGTTCTAAGGGAAACCCATACTGTGCACAAATCTTTCCCCTCTCCTCCAAACACAAGTGTCTTGCTTCTCTATATATTCTCTCAGGGCAAGCTTCCTGCTGATTGTCACTTAGAAAACAGCTGATAAATCTGCTAAGTATTGACTAAACCCAGGGTGTGTGGGTGGTGGATGTCTCTTTATTAGAGGACTCCAAGAAATGCCTTAAAAAGTAAATAAGAAAGGAATTTATAAAGATGGTACCAAAAGCTGCCCTGTGGAAAATGAGGGCAAAAGAGCCATTCTGGCAATTCCTACCATAGAGAAAATTCATTATTCATAAGTTCAGCCTTGATACTGGCAATGAACCAAGACTTGGAGGCACAGGTTTGTTGTGTCATCTCACCAAATGCCATTAGGGCTTAACAAGTGGTGTAGTTTTTATTCACGTTTGGTACCACCTTTACTACCATTCTAGAGATACTTTATTTTTTTCTTTTAAGATTTTTTTTTTTTGATGTGGACCATTTTTTTTTTAAATGTCTTTGTTGAATTTGTTACAATATTGCTTCTGCTCTATGTCCTGGTCTCTTGGCCCCAAGGCATGTGGGATCCCAGCTCCCCAACCAGAGTTCGAACTCGCATCCCCCCACACTGGAAGACGAAGTCCCAACCACTGGACTGCCAGGGAAGTTCCAATTCTAGAGATATTTTAAATTATTCTCAATTGTCAGGTGTTATACTACCCATGATATAATTGAGAGATGATGAAGTAGAACTAAAGAGGTGATTTTTTTCATGGTATCTTAATGACATTTAGAGATATTACTGTTTTGACTAGGTATGTGTCTACAAAGAATCTGTTGGGAAAAAATCTCTTTAAAACTCTTTTAATGAGCCACTTGTACTTTTATAATTCCTGAAGTCCACTTCCTGGAACACTAATTCCTATGAGTCTCTGCAAAAGAGTCATGTTATAACCTGCTCTTAAAGGATCACAATGCACAGGAGAAGATTAAAGCCTCTGGGAAGTATTGGCAGTAACTAACCTGTTTAACTTTCTTCACTAAATGTTTCCCAAGCTTACTTAACCATGACATTTTATTTTGAACATGATTTATTAACACCCCATGGAACTTACTTTAGGAAATGCTGGTAAAAGGTATTAAGATATTTGGGCTTAATCACTAGGAAAACTGCTACTATTTCACTTGATTATTTTTGTCATCTATCAAGATTTGAATATTTATTTAAAATTATTACCTCTGAACAGATTTATAAGGAAAAAATAATAAGGCATTTCCCAAATTTTCTGGTAAATAACTTTTGCCTGCCTCAGAGTGTTAGATCTGCTGAAGTCAGGTCACCAATAGTGCTTGAGAGGAAGTACATCTTACCTGTGTCCAACGTTCAACTCAAGTATCACCTCCACTTGGAAGCATTTCTGACCCATGATCCGGTTACTTGCTTCCTCCTTTGCATTTCCCTTACTACGGTTACTTGCTCCCTCCTTTGCGTTTCCCTTACCATGGCATTTACTAATCGTATTTATCGTCTGTGGCTTACTTATCTAATCCCACTCTCATGGATTATAAAATCCTTGAGGGTAGAGACTATAATTAATCTTCTTTGTTCCTAATATCTAACACAGTACTTGATTTTTAGTAGATGCTTAATAAAGTGAATTTTTTGATAATTCTACATGGTTTGAAGCTGCTATAGAAATAATTTGCATTCTCAACAGATATTGAAGCAGTGGTGTGCCAGAACTGGTATATACCAACTTATGAGAGCAGGTGGTCAAAATTGGAGGAATTTTGCCAGCCACTTGATTTCATATTAGTACCTTGATATCAGGCCATGGTGAGAGTATTCACAACATAGAAATTGGCAAAAGCTACAAATCAAGGCTTTTTCATTTTCTTGGAGAGCCAGTTGTTAAACATTTACCAGCATACCACTATATATGATATCTTTTATCATTTTTTTCATTAAATGATAATTTAATAATAATAAAATAAAATAAATTTTAAATGTTTTAAAAGTAATGATTTTTAAATGAGTTGTTCTGTCTCCTCATTTAGATTGCAAATTATCTGGGGAAAGGGTTTACTTTCTTTCTTACATTACTTTCTTTACCTTTATTGCCCCAGTGCCTAGGAACTTATAAGCACTGAATAAATAATTGTATGTGGAAGGATTGATGTCCTAAACAGGCTTTGCGTTTTGAGGAGTAGGAGTGGGAGTGTCAAAAAGGAATGAAAAAAACAAAATCATGTTTTGAGTTGATCCTAACACTGAATTTTGTGTTCAGAATTTTGGGTGTACCATATATTATTTTTTCCTTCTGATTTTGTATTTATTCTCAAAATTTAACTATATTGAAAGAGTTATATTACAACCAGTGACATAATCATAGCCACAAGATTATAATCTCAGGGATACAGGATTTTATGGTGGTTGGACTACAGACAAAGATGTATTTTCACTGCTGCAAAACTGCAGCAAAATTAGCTGGAGTTGCAGGATTTCCTTATTTACCATTTAAAAAAAACTACCTTAAAAGACTGTTAATTTCCAGCGATATTAATCAAGCTCAGGAACTAATTTATTGTGTGGAATGTGATGAGAATTTCAACAGGAGTTTTAGACCATACGTGAAGAAAATGCTGCCTCTGCAATGTACCATGTAGTATTTCTGCTCATGCTGTTACAGATAAAATGAACCTTTGAAGCCAAAAGCATCTAAATCTAGGATTTCACCTAAGCAAAATACATATTCTAAAAATATTTTAAAATAAGATATCTTTTATATACAGTAAAATATACAAATCTTAAAAGGAAAGCTTGATGAATTTTCACAAACATAAACCGCTGTTACCATCACCAGATCAAGATATAGGCATTTCCACCCTGCCAGAAAGTTCTCTTCTGCCCCTTCCCTGTTGATACCCATCCTTCTCATATTATCTTTATGACTTCTACCACAATAGATTAATTTTGCCTGTAAAAGACATATTTTATGTCTATTTTTTTATTGTTAACAAATATATAAAATGGAATGATTACTGTTTGAGGACTAGTTTGGGACAAATGAATATAAAACAGATTAGTGATTATATATTTATTAATAATAATGATTAGATATCACTTTCAGGCATCTAGCCATGCTTTCTTAAGGTGATTTTTAAAATACCTTTAGGAACCTCTTAGGACTTGTCAGTTAGCTACTACAATTTTATTTACTCTTTGCCTACAGTTCACTTAAACAGCATAGCCATTCTGTATGAAGAACTTTTCATAAAAAGAAACATTTTGTATTCTTTGAGCTCATTGTTAGAGGACCAAGAGACCAAATTAGACAGACAATTCTGTCAAGAAGTTTATGATCTAATGTCTATAGGATGTACATATCTTTCATCATTCACCACTGCTTGCTTTATTAGGCTTTCTCTCCTAAGCAGTATGTTTAAAGCCAGCTGAGGATTGGAATCTGGTTCTCCACAACACTTACCCTATGGTTAGTTCAGCCTAGTCAAAAGAAAAAGAAAAGATGTTTCCTTTGACAGTGGGCCACAGGGATGTAGCCACAAAGCCAAATGCTCTTGCTCAAGTGGAACATTGTAGGCCCTGAACATATGGTTTCTGGGAGAAGCCTGAAGGGTGTGATTTTCTGTAATGTGTCTGCGCAGACAAGATGGACTTCAGAGGCTGGAATGATAATAATTATACTTTGTATGGTCTAGAGTTTTCTTGCTTTCCAAGTTGCTTTTTTTTTTTTTTTTTTGTGGTATGCGGGCCTCTCACTGTTGTGGCCTCTCCCACTGCGGAGCACAGGCTCCGGAAGCGCAGGCTCAGCGGCCATGGCTCACGGGTCCAGCCGCTCTGCGGCATGTGGGATCTTCCCGGACCGGGGCACGAACTCGTGTCCCCTGCATCGGCAGGCGGACTCTCAAGCACTGCGCCACCAGGGAAGCCCTCCAAGTTGCTTTTGAGAAGGGGCAGAATGTGAATGGAATAAGTTCCTCAAGACAGCATTCTTATGGTGCTGCTTTCCTGGCCTGCTCTCCAACTCTGAACACAACAATTCTGTGTATAATTGTCAGCTGGGGTCCTGGCTAGAGATGGACTATACCCTCTGCAACTTTAATCCCTTCAGCAAATATTCCATACTGCCTATTGCTGTTGGCAGTCAGCATCCCACCTCACTATTCCCCTGGTGGAGTGTAACAAAAGCCTCATGAAAGAAAGGTTAATGATTTCTATATCTTCCCTTTACATTTTTTAAAAAAATATTAATCTATCCAAGAGACTCCTGTTTTCCTTGAAAGATATTTCATTCAGCCTAGTCCCCTAATATCCCAAACTTAAAACTGAAGTTAAAAAAATTTAATCTGAAATTTTGCCTAAATACAATTTCTCTTTTCTCCTAATTATTCTTTCAAACTTAATTCAAATGAACTCAATTAAACAAATATCTCTTGGGTTCTATTGTGTGCCTGGCACATATCCTAAGTCTTGGGGAAGCAACAACAAATAAGAAGCTCACAGTTTATTAGGCAGAGGTTCTCAGAGTGGCTGGGGTTACAGAGAAAGGGCAGACCTGGGAACATTTTTCTTTTCTTTCTTTTTTTTAAAAAATTCCCAGTGAATGAGAATTTTGAGAATCACATGTGGTGAATATTGTGGTGTGACTTTCTCTCCAGCCTCTATTTTTCTTTTCTTAGAAACTTCCCTGAATTTTCATTTTGGTAGACACAACGACTTCATACACCCCTGGCTCTAGGGTGAGGCATGAAGTTCAGGCTTAAAGTAGATTTTATATTCTCATGTTTGGATCTCAGTGATTGGTTAATGGTTGTACCACTGTAGGAAAGCCAGACTCAGAATGAGGCTAATACATTGAAGACTGAGACCTAGAAAGGAATGACTCCTTGATCAAACCAATCCTGAAGCCCACAGAAACCCTAGACTTTCTAGTTTCATTAGTCAGTAAATCCCTTTTATTTTTAAATTTGTTCTGTCTTAGGGTAAATATTAAGCTGCTATAACAAATAGACCAAAAAAAAAAAAAAGAAACCCAGAATTAGTTGCTAAAATAAGATGGTAGTTTATTTCTTTCTTGTGTTATAGTTTGACTTGACCATCTAAGGCTGAGGAAGCAGCTCTGCTCCATGAGGCTGTCCAGGGACCAAGAACTCTCCATTTTATTCCTCTGCTATCACTAGGATTACCTCTTTTTGGGGAATAGTTGAAGCTGGGTCACTGCCATGTCTATACCCCAGCCTATAGGAAAAGGGGAAAGAGAAGCTGGAGAGATATATCCCTAGTGTTTTCAAGACCAAAGCCTAGAAATGGCAAACGTTATTTCTATTCACATATTGGTCTAAATTTAATCATATATTGGTCTAAATTTAATCACATGGTCCTATCAAGCTACAAAGCAGACTGGGAACTGTAGTCTCTATCTGCATGCCTAGCTAAAACTTGATTACTAAGCAAGAAGGGGGAGATAGATTTAGGAGACAACTAGCAGTGTGTCACACGGTTTACATCTAGTTTTCTGTTACAACATCAAAACTTCTGAGACATCATTATGATAAGAGGAGAAATTCATGTTAACATTTTTATGTACTGAGGTAAATACTATAGAAACACAAAAAGCAAAGCATTTTTCCCCCCTTAGATCTTGCTTTAAGGATAAAAATTACAGATCTATGAAACTATTTGTAGGGCACATGTAAGCCATTAGAAGGTTCTTGGGGATGTCCAATAATTTTTATTTGATCCTTTGTCTCACAGTTCCCTCTATCCTGGTCTGTTACCTGCTTTTCATTCAGTTTTCTGCTTTACTTCAAAGTACAGTCTCCAAAATGGTCTTTTATTGAATATTTTGAGTTGTCTTTCTGAGCCCATACAAAACTAAAAATGTTTTCCAATTAATTGTTGCTTTTATTTGTTCAAACTAGAGTACGGAAAAAGTCAATGGCATTTATAGAAAGGTACTTCAACCAACCAAAAGTTGGTCAATATTTTTTACACTCATTGGGCCATCTATGTGTAAAATGGCTCATTTTAGTAATATAATTTCATTTAAAAATCACAATAGTGGAATGTTTTAGTTAAAACCTGAGGAAACAATATTACAATTTTACTTGAAAAAATTTACTTCCTTTTAAAAAATGGTAGCATCCAAGAGCTTATAGATTTTTTAAGTAGGCTTTATTTTTTTTAAGATTTTATTTTTTTAGAGTAATTGTAGATTTACAGCAAAGTTGAGAGGAAAGTCCGGAGTTCCCATATACTCCCTGCTCCCACACATGCATGGCCTCCCTCTTTATCAATATCCCCCACCAGAGTAGTACATTTGTTGCAATTGATTACCCTGCAGTGACACATTATAAGCACCCAAAGTCCATACTTTATATTAGGGTTTGTTCTTGGTGTTGTACATTCTACAGGTTTAAACATATGTGTAATGACAAGTATCCACTATTGTGGTATCATACAGAATAGTTTCACTGCCCTAAAAATCCTCTGCACTCTGCCTGTTCATCCCTGCCACCCTCCTACCCCTGGCAACCACTGATCTTTTTACTGTCTACATAGTTTTGCCTTTTCCAGAATGTCATATAATCGGAAACATACAGTATGTAACCTTTCTAGGTAAAGCTTCTTTCACGTAGTAATATGAATTTCAGTTTCCTTGAGATCAAGAGAGCTCAAATATAGCCATCCCCTTTTTTAATAGTCCAGCTAAAAATTTTCACTTGAAGTAATGTTTTTTCCATTTAAAATATTCCGATTCCACATCAGATCTAAAGTGAGGCTTTTAAAAGCTTTGGGGATTGATTACTAAAGTTTCTCAAGGAGCTGTTTTCTCCCTGTTGACCTCCACTATTTTATTTTCATACTTAATCTCGAAGATTTGCTTTCCTACTAAGGGAATTTCCAATGTAGCATCACTTCATTCTCTTTACAAATCCTATGGTTTATAGATACAAACATACACAAATATACATTTATTTACAAATATGTATATAATTTTAAATTTTAAGATTTTAGTATATTTAAAAAATGACAAGAAGTTTCCCTTTACCCAACACATCCTTAGCAATTAGGCCTATGGCTGTTGCCTTTTTTATTCATCTTCTGAAAAGTCTTTCTTAAAACAGTTATTAGTGCAGCAATAAGATGAGTTATGACAACAAGTAACAATACCTCCAGTATTTGCTAAAGAAAAATTTAGTAAAGAATCACAATTATTAATCAGTTAATGTCTTATTTGTTTACAAGATTCTGTGTAATGACTATATTATATATTGTATTGGCATGTCATTAAATTTAATTCATATTAATACAGAGGTAAAGAAGTAGAACTGTAAAATAAAATATTTATATTATCTGTCTGAATTCCAAGTTGAGATACTCATTTCATGCCATGTATTATTTGTTACCAATCAGAAATCATAACGTAGCATAATTTTATGTCTGGGAAATTGCAGAAGTTTGAAGAAAAATATATTTCTTCTTAAGTTGTTTTCCTACATTGACATATAATTCTTAAATTCACATAGCATTTTGAAAGAGGTCTATTCATCTGTAAAATAGTTCAAAACATATACTTCCACTTTACAAATTCACTATTTCAATGTCAATGACAGATGCATTGAACATTGGTCAACAGTTTCAATGGTCTTCAAAGTAGGGCACCGCCACACCTTAATTGCTATGCAAATTGGTCCAGTGGTGTGTGGGGAGAAAATGTTAGAACATATATTTCTTGTTAACTTTTGAAAATCTGATCCATTTAAAATGGCTATTTTTATGAATTCTTATAATATATACAATATTAGTACAGGAACACATGTATGTTACTTATAAATAAATAATGGATGTACTGCTTCTTTTTTCCTAATAGTATTGCTCAGTTTAAAAATTTTGTAGACACTGTCTCTAGATATAAACTTCATTGTTCTCTTTGGTATGACTTTTACCTCATACAGTGCTTGACAGAGTAGAGATGCTCAGTAAATATTTGTGAATGAATAATTAATCAGAATGGGTAGAGAAGGGCCCCATGCATTACTTAAATCTGGGAATGCCATGGAAACAGGCCCAATATATAAGTAGGCAGAGTAAATGGTTTTTTTTTTTTTTTTTTTTTTTGTGGTACGCGGGCCTCTCACTGTTGTGGCCTCTCCCGTTGCGGAGCACAGGCTCCGGACGTGCAGGCTCAGCGGCCATGGCCCACGGGCCCAGCCACTCCGCGGCATGTGGGATCTTCCCGGACCGGGGCACGAACCCGTGTCCCCTGCATCGGCAGGCGGACTCTCAACCACTGCGCCACCAGGGAAGCCCAGAGTAAATGTTTTCCAGACCTTTTTTTCAGGACACTTAGACTTAGTGATTGCTGTGATACTGCATTGCCCCAGGAAGCACAGAGCCTTCTAAAACGCATTCCCCCCCATTTTTAAACTTTATGCAGAGTAAGAACAAAAATAAAAACAAATAAATAAACATAAGTGGTTGATAGGCTAGAATTCCGTTTGGACTTAATGAAGAGGAGATTAGGGAAGAATTTACTATTGACTCTAAAAATGTGGAAAGGGAGCAAAATGAGGTGTTGACACAGATAGAAAACCATATCTTCTGCTAATGTTCAAAGCCTAAACCTTAAGAAGGAATATAATTTAAATTTGTTATAGATCTTTATACCTTTAAGTTTATATAGGTTTCTTAGAGTCTTTAAAATTAAGTAATACGGAGAAATAGAAATTTAGGGGAGAGTTCTTTTTAGAAAGGAATGAGTGACTGCATAGCTTCTCATACAGAAATTATAGCCCTGCTGTTTAGGAGGGAATGCGAGTATTTTCTCAGGCACCTGCACTGTGGTCCTCAGCAAGGTGTAGGAAAGGAAGGAAATAAGATTGCTTATGTACAGTTAAACTTGATGATCAAAGCAGAGGACATATGCAAAGTAACTAGAAAGACAGGAGTCTTGGCTGTCCCCAGACTGAATGAATCACCATGTCCAAAGAAAGGCTTGCCAATAAGGTGGGGCTGTTCAGTCAAGGAGCACCCGCTGACCTAGCAGCTAGACTTCATAGTGTTTGATCTCCAGTGAGTCCTGGTATAGTTACGGATGCAGGGAATATTACCAGTGAACTTTAAAGGGTGTGTTTTTGCTTTTTTTTTTTTTTTTTTAAAGCAAGACCTTCCCCCTTCTGAGGTTCAAGTTAGTGTTTCTGCCTGATCTGATTTCATCCCAACAAGGAGCCTTCTGAACAAAGGTCCTTTTTCTGATTTGGCTGCTCACAAGGGCTCACTTACAAGGAGAAAAATATACTGATTATATGAATTTGGGTTTTTCCTGATTCCTGTGATAGTGGTTTCTTAAACTAATTAAGTGGCTTCTGATGATGTTTGGAGTTCAAGCTGAGAAGGTGACCATGCTGAAGAGCCCAGCAGTCCAATCTAAGAGAGTTCTTACTCTGCATGAACTGGTGTCTTCTTCTAGTTCACATTCATTTTAGGAACCATGAATCTTGCTCAGGTCTTATCATTCCTCAGTGAGGATAAAAGTGAAATATTTGGCATTGCAAAATGTTGAAAGGCTGGACTGAATCCAGGATTTGTCTGTCCGATGAACCAGCCTTTGCTTAAAGAACTTAGCTTGGCTACCTCTTCTGTGCTCTCTCTCCCTTACCCGGGAAGGAATTTGAACACAAAGCACCAAGTCCTTTCACCTCTGTGTAAAAGAACAAAGAAACTACAAAAAACTTGAAGAATAGCTTGGACATGTGTTATGAGTTTTCTTAAAAGGGTGGCACAGTTATTTCACACTGTGCATCATATAGCAAGCCACCCCCCCACACACATATCTATTAGCAGCTCTCCTTCTCCACGTTTTCACCCTTGAGCAGCTATTTAAAAATGAGTTTCTCTCCCCAGCCTTTCTCTGCAAGTAGTTCTATCACCCACATAGCCTGAATTTCAGTCCTCAGCCCAGACCCTTCCAAAATCCCACCTAACATCTGGCTTGCCCTCTCCTGAGAATAGTGCATTCCTCATGCTGAGCAGTCCCCCTGAGATGCTGGAGAAAAAAACCTTTTACCTCAGCTCAGCAGGGAAAACAAAAACCTCCTTAGAAATAGTCTTTGACATGATGTTTCACTTTTGTGTTAAAAATAAGCAAGTATCAGATGGATGATTTCTTACCTTAGCATAGGCACAAATTCTTTAAAAATATGAAAATAGCATATTGAGAGATTGATTATTCAAACCTTTGAATTTGGTAACAAATGACCCTATCACAGGAAAAAAGAAAAGGGCTTTGAAAAGAATTCCAAAGGATATTTGAAAGTATTTAGTAATGAAGAAATAAAAGAATTGTGTTTTTTTCTTTTTGCGGTACGCGGGCCTCTCACTGTTGTGGCCTCTCCCGTTGCGGAGCACAGGCTCCAGACACGCAGGCTCAGTGGCCACGGCTCACGGGCCCAGCCGCTCCGTGGCATGTGGGATCTTCCCGGACCGGGACATGAACCCATGTCCCCTGCATCAGCAGGCGGACTCTCAACCACTGTGCCACCAGGGAAACCCAGAATTGTGTTTATTTTTGATATTACAGAGGTAATTGCTAGAAAAACCTTCCTCTTAATCTCAAGCCATTACCCAGGTTACTGTAGTTTTATTTTTTTATTTTTAATTTTTATTTTTTGAGTTCATTCAGTCAAAATTTACTGAGCAGCAGCTGTGTGCCCAGCATTGGGAATACAGCAGTGAACAAGATGGACACGATCTCTGCCCTCATGAACTTACAATCTAGCAGCCAGCCAGCCAATTACATCCATAATTTTAACATTATTATTGTAATAAGTGCTCTGAAATAGGCATGGTGCTAAGAGAAGATTTAACAGAAAGTCTTGACCTGCATCAAGAAATCAGAAAAGGTCTCTTTGAGGAAGAAACACTTAGGATCAGCACGGTGGGAAATGGAAGAGTGTTGTAAGCAGGGAGAACAGCCTGTGTGCCGGCTCTGAGGCAAGAAAACCTTTAGTGAACAGAAAGCCAGGGAACAAAGAGGGGTGATGCAAGGTAGAGGCTGATTTATGCAAGGTCTTTGTATTTAGGACTTTATTCCAAAAGCAACTGGAAGCCACTGAAGAATCTGAAGGAGGAAAGTTAGGTGTTTAGGTTTGTTTTTCAGAGCTCACTCTGCTGTGTGTGGAGGACAGAGTGGAGTTGGGAGGACTGGTTAGGAAGTTATTGCAGCAGTCCCAGACCAGAGGTGATGATAACAGCTTCGAGAAAAGAAGATGGATTCCAGAGATGTTTAGGACATAGAATCTACTTGGAGAGTGACTGGGTGTGTGAGGAGAGGGATGTGTTTCTAGCAAGAGGTACTAAAGTAGGAAACTCTGGAAGAGGGATGAGTTTGGGCAGGTCCCATAGGCACAGGCCCTGTGGCTGGGGTTACAGTAATAGCATATTTGGTTCTCAAATAGTTTAGGGTTTAGTTGAGCAAACGAGATACACATGAAACAACTGCAGGTGGATACAGATGTCTCCACCTCTGTCCATGCCGTTCATAGTCAGCCCCTCAGCACACTCCTCTGCAGCCTACCCAGTGTCTCATAGGGGGCCACCTTCCACAAAGGTGTGCTCACATCTCCCTGCTTTTTTGCCTGCTACTGTCAAGAAATTCACCTGTGATTCTCATTCCCCTTCCCTGCTTAGGTCATAGGGGACCAAATCTGGCCACTGCCCTCCATGGTTGTCCTCTTTTGAACACCAGAAGTTTTCTGACTTAATTAGCACTTCTCTTTACATCACCTCTGTCAAGCCCCTCCTTGTAGAGTCACCATCTGGCAAAGTCGACCCTGTCTTCCTCATCTTCCCTTCAGAGGCCCAGGCTTATCATGAATATACATGCTGTTGCCTCCTTTTTGCTCCCCCTTCTAAATGGTCCCAATCCAAAAGCCCTTTCCCACTTTAACTTTCCTGGAGTCAGTATATACCCACCTCTTTGCCTCAGAAAAGTCAGAGGAAAGTTTTGCTATGGGATTAACCACGAAGTAGCCTCAACAGCTATGACTCAGCTGACACATTGCCTTCCCTGTGTCCTCTCTGCCACTGCAGAACTCTGCTATGTCCCTTGCAAAGACAATAACTAAAAAAACAAAACAAAAAAGCACAACACCACAGCTGACTACACAATAGGCCTGTAGGTTCCCATTGTGCAGTGAGCCTGGTCATTGAGAAGAACATAGACTTTGGAATTGGGAAGACCTGGGTTTGCAATCTGGTTACTAACTGGTGTGCCTTTTGTGCTATTATATCTTACTAAGCTTCAGAATATTTATCTGTAAAATAGTTGTAATGGTCTTATGGGTAGTTGTATTAAATGAGGTATATAAAACACATAGCATAATATCTAGCCTGAATTACCTGGTGACCATTCACTTCCTTCATTCCTCTTGGGTTTCAGCTGCCAAATACTGTTCAGAAGAGAGATTAGCCAGTTTTATATGGCCAGTGATAGACATTTCCTATTCCTGTCTTTGTAAATCCCATCTTCCTGCAGCCACCCCATTTCCATCATTGCCAGAAAAGTTCTTCCATCCCTCATCCCTGTGTTGGACTTCTCTTTCTCTTACTATTGAAAAGTTCTGCCTGAGCTCTCTCTGACTATCCTCTTCTACATCTCCCTGATCTAAGATACTTTATTTTCTTGTATCAGTCCTAAAAATTAATTCACTTCTAGCATTATTCCTAACTTTCTCAGAGTCAATTGTAATTAACCCGAGGAATAGGACCTTTACACTTCAGTCGGGCATGGGAACCTCAGGCCAGCTCCCAGAGCAGAATGGAGGTCTAGGTCCAGGTACTGCCCTCCCCTGATCCCCACTTCTTTTCCTACAGGGCACAGAAACAGCTAAACTCAAAATATGTCTTGAGCCTACGTGAGCATACATCTCCCTTTCTGTAGCTCTGTGAGGTCATCATTGAAGTACAGCAGTACTGCAGGTGTGTAGAGTGTACTATCCATATTGAGATAATCAAATTCTTCTTCCTCATTCCAGATGCCATTCTCTTCCAGGGTATAATCCATGTCAGGTTCTCCCCTTCATATTTCCATGTGTAGCTGGCAGCATGTGCAGCATAGGGGAGATAGCTGTGTAGGATTTCCCACATTGATTCCCGGGCCCCCACCTCCAGTGTGTGCTCTTGCGATGTGAGCGTGTTAATGATGCAGGTATTCCGGGTCTTGGCGGACAGCCGCCCCACCTCGTAACGCGACCCCTGCCACCAAGGCTTCCTGAAATCATTGGCCCAGTCCGCAAGGGGCAGCTGAGGCGGCACGTGCAGAAAGCAGCCCCGGGGGGTGCGGTATCTCAGGGAACCGGTCAGCGGATCTGTGTGCTTTGCCGATGTCTCTGGTGTCTGGATCAAACCAGTGGCTGATGTCCTGGCCCGCAACTTCCACGATGGGTTTCGGCAGCAGGTCTCCCTTGTACTCCTGTAATAACGGCATTAGGTCGTACATGTTTCCCAGGTAAGACAACCCAGAGGTCTTCCGGCTGGTTATGTTGGGCCACCTCTGCTGGCGTGAAAGAGTGACGCTGAAAATATTCAAAGTCTGGCCTGGCCACTAGGCCCCGGCATGGCATGGCTCTTGCTCTATCTGTCATCGACTCCTTTAGTAGCTTCCTCGCTTTTCAGCACGCAGTCACTGCTGTATCCTCCCTCTCGTCCAGGAGCTAAGGTGAGCGCGTTTATCCACTCCAGGTTACTGTATTTTTTAAAAATATATTTAATTTGGAGGTCTTTTATATTTCTGACATTATAACTGTACTATGAGTTCATTGTACACAATTTTTCCCCCCAACTTTAGAGATATAATTGACATATGGACTTGGAGATACATGTATATATTGCAAAATGATTACCCCATAGCATTAGCTAACAGCTTCATCACATTACATATTTACCATTTCTGTTTTGTGGTGAGAATACTTAAGATTTACTCTCTTAGCAACTTGCAGAGGTCCTTGTATTTTGTTTTTATCGTATTCTAGGGAAAACCACTTGGCTAGACTTGGCCCAATGTCAAGCCATGTGATGCTACATTTCTTGGAACTTCATTTTCTTCATCTGTAATGTAGGATTAATATTTGCCCTGCTATGGAGATTAAATGATATTATTAATATATGT
Organism: Aethalodelphis obliquidens; assembly: GCF_003676395.1. Taxonomy (NCBI): domain Eukaryota; kingdom Metazoa; phylum Chordata; class Mammalia; order Artiodactyla; family Delphinidae; genus Aethalodelphis; species Aethalodelphis obliquidens. Next base: position 10,971,037 of record NW_020838016.1, on the reverse strand, counting down.
GTAATAAGGAAAATTTTAACAACTGATACCACAGTCCTTCCTAGGGAGAAAATTAAGGGACAGTTGCTTATATGCTAGAACCTAAGGTGAGAGTTTGAGTTTTTTTTACCCTCAAAATTATTTATCCCTCCAAAAAAGACAGCAACCTTACATTCAAATCTCATAGGACATTATTTCAGTAGTATCATGTTGGAGGGCAAAAACTATTTGAGGGAAGATCAGCCTGAAACCACTTCAATCAATGTTAATTTCAGTTGTTTATAAAGGTCACTCAAGAGAATTGGTTACAAAAAAGGACACAAGGAAATTTAACCCAGCTGTAATCATTATTCCCCAGTACAAGCTCTCACTTGCAAGTGTTGAATGTCATTGTAAATAAGGCTTAAAGGTCAATTTAAAAAGCAGAAAATTTAAGTGGTTACATTATGGAGAACATAAATAATAGGTTGATTTTTATGGCTTGGGCTGACTGGATTAAGTATGCTGTACTTCAAATTAGTGAGAAAGAAATGAACTTCATGTGTTTTAGAGAACTGTGTTAGATGACTCAACAATGGCTCTATTGATGGCAAAGACACCTATGTCAAATATGAAGAATTTGTTTCCCCCCGTTCTGTGGAGCTCCTGCACTCAAGCCCTGCTGGCCTTCAAATGCAACTGCTTTGGGGATTCCTCCTCCGGATACCAGACCCTCAGACTGGGGAGCCTGATGTGGGGCTCAGGACTCTCACTTTTGTGGGAGAACCTCTGCAGTCTCTTCAATAAATGGTGCTGGGAAAACTGGACAGCTACATGTAAAAGAATGAAATTAGAACACTCCCTAACACCATACAAAAAAATAAACTCAAAATGGATTAAAGACTTAAATGTAAGGCCAGACACATAAAACTCTTAGAGGAAAACATAGGCAGAACACTCTTTGACATAAAATTGCAGCAATATCTTTTTTGTTCCACCTCCTAGAGTAATGAAAATAAAAACAAAAATAAACAAATGGGACCTAATGAAACTTCAAAGCTTTTGCACAGCAAAGGAAACCACAAACAAAATGAAAAGACAACCCACAGGATGAGAGAAAATATTTGCAAGCGAAGCGACCAGCAAAAGATTAATCTCCAAAATATACAAGCAGCTCATGCAGCTGAATATCAAAAAAACAAACAACCCAATCAAAAAGTGGGCAGAAGATCTAAATAGACACTTCTCCAAAGGAGGCATACAGATGGCCAAAAAGCACATGAAAAGATGCTCAATGTCACTAATTAACAGAGAAATTCAAATCAGAACTACAATGAGGTATCACCTCACATGGGTCAGAATGCATCATCAAAAAGTCTATGAACAATAAATGCTGGAAAGGGTATGGAGAAAAGGGAACCCTCCTACACTGTTGATGGGAATGTAAATCGGTGCAGCCACTATGAAGAACTGTGTGGAGGTTCCTATAAAAGCTAAAAATAGAACTACTGTATTATCCAGCAATTCCACTCCTGGGCATACATCTGGAGAAAACCATACTTTGAAAAGGTACCTGCACCCTAATGTTCATTGCAGTGCTATTTACAATAGCCAGGATGTGGAAGCGACCTAAATGTCCATTGACAGGTGAATGGATAAAGAAGGTGTGGTACATATATACAATGGAATATTACTCAGTCATAAAAAAGAATGAAATAATGCCATTTGCAACAACATGAATGGACCTAGAGATTACAATACTAAGTGAAGTAAGTCAGACAGAGAAAGACAAATATCATGTGATGTCACTCATATGTGGAATCTAATTTTTTTTAAAAAGAAAAGAAACAAATGAACTTATTTACAAAACAGAAATGGACTTACAGGTATTGAAAAGAAACGTATGGTTACCAAAGGGGAAATGTTGCAGGGAGAGATGAATCAGAAGCTTGGGATGAACATATACACACACTACTATATATAACATAGATAACCAACAAAGACCTACTGTGTAGCACAGGGAACTCTACTCAGTATTCTGTGATAAGCTATATGAGAAAAGAATCTTAGAAAGAATGAATATATGTACATGTATAACTGAATCACTTTGCTGTACACCTGAAACTAACACAACACTGTAAATCAACTATACTCCAATTAGAAAAAAAGCAATATAGGTCCTCTATAATGCATTCTTTTAAGTATGGTTGTGTGATTAAATTGGTAAATTCAATAATGTAAGAAGACATATGACGGGTTCTTCTATATCAATCATTTATATACATATTTAAGTTGGCTAAAAACTCTTTAAAGGGGATATTCTCTTTTGGAAAATACATTCTTGGGTCTCTTATGTTCAGGCATATTTAGTATCTTGGTGAGCATCTTGTTGGAGAACTTGTGACTCTGGAGATGGAGAGACAAGTTTGTTTATCCCTGAGGGAATGAGGCAGGAAGAGACAGAAGCAGGAAGCTAGAACCTACTGAAAGTATGGGGCAAGAATCTCCTTGGGGAGGACCTTCTGTATGGCAGAGGAGTAAGACATGGAGATCACCTTCCTCCCCACAAATACGTCAAAAATACATCTACATGTGGAACAACTCCTACAGAACATCTACTGAATGCTGGCAGAAGACCTCAGACTTTACAAAAGGCAAGAAACAACCATGTACCTGGTCGTGTGGCTGACAGGGTCTTGGTGCTCCAGCCAGGTGTTAGGCCTGAGCCTCTGAGGTGGGAGAGTCAAGATCAGGACATTGGTCCACCAGAGACCTCCTGGCCCCTCGTAATATCAATCGGCGAAAGCTCTCCCAGAGATCTCCATCTCAACGCTAACACCCAGCTCCACTCAACACCCAGAAAGCTTCAGTGCTGGACACCCCATGCCAAACAACTAGCAAGACAGGAACACTACCCCACCCATTAGCGCAGAGGCTGCCTAAAATCATAATCAGTTCACAGACACCCCAAAACACAGCACTGGACGTGGTCCTGCCCACCAAAAACACAAGATCCAGGCTCATCCACCAGAACACAGGCACCAGTCCCCTCCACCAGAAAGCCTACACAACCCACTGAACCAACCTTACCCATTGGGGGCAGACACCAAAAACAATGGAAACTATGAACCTGCAGCCCGTGAAAAGGAGACCCCAAACACATAAGATAAGCAAAATAAGAAGACAGAAAAATACACAGCAGATGAAGCAGCAAGGTAAAAACCCACCAGATCAAACAAATGAAAAGGAAATAGGCAGTCTACCTGCAAAAGAATTCAGAGTAATGATAGTAAAGATGATCCAAAATCTTGGAAATAGAATGGAGAAAATACAACAAATGTTTAACAAGGACCTAGAAGAACTATTTATTGTTCACAATAAATGAAATGTAAAATTCTCTAGAAGGGATCAATAGCAGAATAACTGAGGCAGAAGAACTGATAAACAACCTGGAAGATAAAATAGTGGAAATAACTACTGCAGAGCAGAATAAAGAAAAAAGAATGAAAAGAACTGAGGACAGGCTTTGAGAACTCTGGGACAACATTAAACACACCAACATTCAAATTATAGGGGTCCCAGAAGAAGGGGAGAAAAAGAAAGGGACTGAGAAAATATTTTAAGAGATTATAGTTGAAAACTTCCTTAATATGGGAAAGGAAATAGTCAGTCAAATCCAGGAATAACAGAGAGTCCCATGCAGGATAAATCCAAGGATAAACACACCAAGACACATATTAATCAAACTATCAAAAATTAAATACAAAGAAAAAATATTAAAAGCAGCAAGGTAATCCCCATAAAGTTAACAGCTGATCTTTCAGCAGAAACTCTGCAAGCCAGAAGGGTGTAGCAGGGCATATTTAAAGTGATGAAAGGGAAAAACCTACAACCAAGATTACTCTACCCAGCAAGGATCTCATTCAGATTCAACGGAGAAATCAAAAGCTTTACACACAAGCAAAAGCTAAGAGAATTCAGCACCACCAAACCAGCTCTACAACAAATGCTAAAGGAACTTCTCTAGGCGGGAAACACAAGAGAATGAAAAGACCTACAATAACAAACCCAAAACAACTAAGAAAATGGTAATAGGAATATACATATTGATAATTACCTTATATGTAAATGGATTAAAGGCTCCAACCAAAAGACATAGACTGGCAGAATGGATCCAAAAACAAGACCTGTATGTATGCTGTCTACAAGAGACCCATGTCAGACCCAGGAACACATACAGACTGAAAGTGAGGGGATGGAAAAAGTTATTCCATGCAAATGGAAATCAAAAGAAAGCTGGAGTAGCGATTCTCATATCAGACAAAATAGACTTTAAAGACTATTACAAGAGACAAAGAAGGACACTACATAATGATCAAGGGATCAATCCAAGAAGAAGATATAACAATTGTAAATATTTATGCACCCAATACAGGAGCATCTCAATACATAAGGCAAATGCTAACAGCCATAAAAGGGGAAATTGACAGTAGCACAATCATAGTAGGGGACTTTAACACCCCACTTTCACCAATGGACAGATCATCCAAAATGAAAATAAATAAGGAACACAAGCTTTAAGTGACACATCAGACAAGATGGGTTTAACTGATATTTATAGGACATTCCATCCAAAAACAACAGAATACACTTTCTTCTCAAGTGCTCGTGGAACATTCTCCAGGATAGATCATATCTTGGGTCACAAATCAAACATTGGTAAATTTAAGAAAATTGAAATCATATCAAGTATCTTTTCCGACCACAACGTTATAAGACTACATATCAATTACAGGAAAAAAAGTGTAAAAATTACAAATATGTGGAGGCTAAATAATATACTACTAAATAACCAAGAGATCACTGAAGAAACCAAAGAGGAAATCAGAAAATACCTGGAAACAAATGACATTGAAAACACAATGACCCAGAACTTATGGGATGCAGCAAAAGCAGTTCTAAGAGAGAAGTATACAGCAATACAATTCTACCTCAAGAAACAAGAAAAATCTCAAACAACCTAACCTTACACCTAAAGCAACTAGAGAAAAAAGAACAAAAAACCCCAAAGTTAGCAGAAGGAAAGAAAACATAATGCTCAGATCATAAATAAAGGAAAAAGAAATGAGGAAACAATAACAAAGATCAATAAAACTAAAAGCTGGTTCTTTGAGAAGATAAACAAAATTGGTAAACCATTAGCCGGACTCATCAAGAAAAAAAGGGAAAAGACTCAAACCAATAGAATTAGAAATGAAAAAGGAGAAGTAACAACTGACACTGCAGAAATACTAAGGATCATGGGAGATTACTACAATCAACTATATGCCAATAAAATAGACAACCTGGAAGAAATGGACAAATTCTTAGAAAAACACAACTTTATGAGAGTGAACCAGGAAGAAATAGAAAATATAAACAGAGCAATCACAAGCACTGAAAGTGAGACTGTGATTAAAAATCTTCCAACAAACAAAAGCCCAGGACCAGATGGCTTCATAGGCGAATTCTGTCCAACATTTAGAGAAAAGCTAACACCTATCCTTCTCAAACTCTTCCAAAATATAGCAGAGGGAGGAACACTCCCAAACTCATTCTACAAGGCCACCATCACCCTGTTACTAAAACCAGACAAAAATGGCACACAAAAAGGAAAACTACAGGCCAATATCACTGAAGAGCATAGATGCAAAAATTCTCAACAAAATACTAGCAAACAGAATCCAACAGCGTATTAAAAGGATCATACACCATGAACAAGTGGGGTTTATCTCAGGAATGCAAGGATTCTTCAGTATACACAAATCAATCAATGTGATAAACCATATTAACAAATTGAAGGAGAAAAACTATATGATCATCTCAATAGATGCAGAAAAAGCTTTCAATGAAATTCAACACTCATTTATGATAAAAACCCTCCAGAAAGTATGTATAGAGGGAACTTACCTCAACACAATAAAGGCCATATATGACAAACCCACAGCCAACATCATTCTCAGTGGTGAAAAACTGAAACTTTTTCCACTAAGATCAGGAATAAGACAAGGTTGCCCACTCTCACCACTCTTATTCAACATAGTTTTGGAAGTTTTAGCCACAGCAATCAGAGAAGAAAAAGAAATAAAAAGAATCCAAATTGGAAAAGAAGAAGTAAAACTGTTACTGTTTGTGGATGACATGACACTATAAATAGAGAATCCTAAAGATGCTACCAGAAAAGTACTAGAGATAATCAATGAATTTGGTAAAGTAGCAGGATACAAAATTAATGCACTGAAATCTCTTGCATTCCTATACACTAATGATGAAAAATTTGAAAAAGAAATTAAGGAAACACTTCCATTTACCATTGCAACAAAAAGAATAAAATACCTAGGAATAAGCCTACCTAAGAAGACAAAAGATCTGTATGCAGAAAACTATAAGACGCTGATGAAAGTAATTAAAGACAATACAAACATATGGAGAGATATACCATGTTCTTGGATTGGAAGAATCAACATTGTGAAAATGACTCTACTACCTATAGCAATCTGCAGATTCAATGCAATCCCTGTCAAGCTACCTGTGGCATATTTCACAGAACTAGAACAAAAAATTTTACAATTTGTATGGAAACACAAAAGACCCCGAATAGCCAAAGTAATCTTGAGAGAGAAAAACGGAGCTGGAGGAATCAGGCTCCTGACTTCAGAGTATACTACAAAGCTACAGTAATCAAGACAGTATGGTCCTGGCACAAAAACAGAACTATAGATCAATGGAACAAGGTAGGAAGCCCAGAGATAAACCCCTGCACATATGGTTACCTTATCTTTGATAAAGGAGGCAAGAATATACAATGGAGAAAAGACCGCATCTTCAATAAGTGGTGCTGGGAAAACTGGACAGCTACATAACAAAGAATAAAATTAGAACACTCCCTAACACTGTATACAAAAATAAACTTAACGTGTATTAAAGACCTAAAGGTAAGGCCAGACACTATAAAACTCTTAGAGAAAAACATAGGCAGAACACTCTGTGACATAAACCACAGCAAGATCCTTTTTGACCCACCTCCTAGAGAAATGAAAATAAAAACAAAAATAAATAAATGGGACCTAATGAAGCTTAAAATGTTTTGCACAGCAAAGGAAACCATAAACAAGATGAAAAGACAACCACCAGAATGGGAGAAAATACTTGCAAATGAAGCAACTGACAAAGGATTAATCTCCAAAATATACAAGCAGCTCATGCAGCTCAATATCAAAAAAACCAAAAAACCTAATCCAAAAATGGGCAGAAGGCCTAAACAGACATTTCTGCAAAGAAGATATACAGATTGCCAACAAACACATGAAAGGATGCTTAACATCACTAATCATTAGAGAAATGCAAATCAAATGCAAAATCAAAACCATGATGAGGTATAACCTCACACCGGTCAGAATGGTCATCATCAAAAAATTACAAACAATAAATGCTGGAGAGGATGTGGAGAACATGTTACCCTCTTGCACTGTTGGTGGGAATGTAAATTGATACAGCCACTATGGAGTACAGTATGGAGGTTCCTTAAAATCTAAAAACAGAACTACCATACAGCATAGCAATCCCACTACTGGGCACATACCCTGAGAAAACCATAATTCAAAAAGAGTCATGTACCACAATGTTCACTGCAGCTCTATTTACAATAGCCAGGACATGGAAGGAACCTAAGTGTCCATTGATAGATGAATGGATAAAGAAGATGTGGCACATATATACAATGGAATATTACTCAGCCATAATAAAAAATGAAATTGAGTTATTTTTAGTGAGGTGGATGGACCTAGAGTCTGTCATACAGAGTGAAGTAAGTCAGAAAGGAAAATAACAAATACTGTATGCTAGCACATATATATAGAATCTAAAGGAAAAAAATGGTTCTGCAGAACCTAGGGTCAAGACAGGAATAAAGACGCAGATGTAGAGAATGGACTTTAGGACACTCTCTCACTTCATCCCAGCTTACCCTTCCCCCTCCCCATGTCCTGGCATGGATATATATACACTACCAAATGTAAAATAGATAGCTAGTGGCAAGTAGTCACATAGCATAGGGAGATCAGCTCCGTGCTTTGTGACCAGCTAGAGCAGTGCGATAGGGAGGGTGGGAGGGAGACACAACAGGGAGGGGACATGGGGATATATGTATATGTATAGCTGACTCACTTTGTTATTACAGCAGAAACTAACACACCATTGTAAAGCAATTATACTCCAATAAAGATGTTAAAAAAAAAAAAATCTCCATGGGGAGAAGGGCCAGTGCACATTCCCAGTAATGGAGAGACTGAAGGACAGGAAAGAAGCAGAGAGGAATATGTTCATATGAAATTACTTGTGTGCTTCAAGATAAGCCCTTCCAAATCTTCCATCAGGCATAATCTTCAGAAAATTCTATACACTTTCACATGCTTTGGGAGAGCAAAATTTTCTGGGTGACTCAAGAGGGGCATGTTTTGCATCTGAGTTAACACTGGGACTGGTTCAGAAGGAACCTGGAGGCCAACATGCCCTTAAGAATACAGATTATTCCTTGTTCTCTTGCCTTGCACTTGTGGGAAACTTGAGGAAGGCTCAGAGATGTCACCAAGCAGAGGTCAGATCAGTCTCTCCCAGACTCCATGAGAAGGGGGCCCAGATGACATGTGGACCATAAGCATGAGAGTTGGCAACACTAATGCACTTCATAAAGTTAAGACTATGTTATTTAATTTAATTATTATTACTTTGTATCGAGCAACTTGTATCAAAAATTTAACTACTTCTGATACAAATGCAATGGAGTATTTTAAGTGTCCTACTCTGACTTAAAAATATAATGTTTCAGACCCTTTGTATTTTTATAACTCAGATTAATTTTCTCTTATCTCATTTGAGGCCTATTTTCAAAGAAAAAATATATTTGAGTAATCGATTGTTAACTTGGAAATAAGTACTTTATGAAATAAGAATCCGTGTTTTTACTGAAGTAAAACCTGTCACTGAGTGAGTTTGAATCTTCCTCACTTTGTTTTTACATGAAATGTAAGTGTTCTTGCTAGAGTCACACAGTTGCTCAATTTTTCTGTATTTGATTTTATAATTTAGTTATTACCTTCATTTTACAAAGAACCACGTTAGAAGTTCAGCTTTATTATTTATGTTACCAGAGAGCTTTTCTCAAGAATATAAATACTAGGAGTAGCAAATATCTGGCTCATAGCTCAGATGAGACCTTGAGGGGACTTCCCTGGTGGTCCAGTTGGGTAAGATTCTACGCTCCCAATGCAGGGGTCCCGGGTTTGATCCCTGGTCAGGGAACTAGATCCCGCATGCATTCTGCAACTGAAGTCCACATGCATGCCCCAACTGAAGTCAGCATGTGGCAACTAAGAAGTCAGCATGCTACAACTAAAGATCCCGCATGCCGCAACTAAAAAACAAACAAACAAAAGATTCTGCATGCCACAGTGAAGATCCCGCGTGCTGCATCTAAGACCCAGCGCAGCCAAAATAAATAAATATTGGAAAAAAAAGACCTTTAGGAAAATTACCTTTAAAAATTAATGGGGTTTTCCCTGGTGGCGCAGTGGTTGAGAGTCCGCCTGCCGATGCAGGGGACACGGGTTCGTGCCCTGGTCCGGGAAGATCCCACATGCCGCGGAGCGGCTGGGCCCGTGAGCCATGGCCGCTGAGCCTGCGCGTCCGGAGCCTGTGCTCCGCAACGGGAGAGGCCACAACAGTGAGAGGCCCGCGCACCGCAAAAAAAAAAAAAAAAAAAAATTAATGGGAAAAGCATTAGCTTCAAGAATCATAACTTTTTAAAAGTCAACAAGATTGAATTAAAATATGTTCTAATTTTATTCTAAAATGATCTTCATATATTTCTGGTTTCCATAACAATAAAAAAGCTTTCATCCTTTTTGTTAAATGAAAGTGGCATTTTATAGGCTTTGGTAAGGAAAGCAGTTATATGAAGTTACTTCTGTTAGTAAATTTTGCTTAATTGGTCAGTCTTGTTTGAGCCATTTAACTTCTTACATCATTTTAAGTGTGTTATCTGTTTTGAAAGCAGGCATCTAGCTTATCCTTGAAAAAAAAATTAAGTTAAAATCTGAATATGCTTTGCAGTTTACTGTCCTGTGCAGTAAGGACTTATTTTTGAGGATGTTTAAGATGGAGGAGTGGGGAGGAACAGGATGCCACTTTTTTAGTCACAAAGGATTTTTACTGTGATCCTTGTGTTTCTTGTTATCTTGGATCTATTTCTGTAAAACTTGTAGCTTTACAAAACTTGTAACTATTTTCTAAAAAAGAATTTGAGGCCTAACTGCTGATATGTAATTATAGCAGTATTATTATGTCTTTTGGTATAATCCACTATAATCAAAGCTGTGTACTCCCTGATTATATATCCAATTGTTCTACCAACCATGAAACAGTTGCTAGGAATGTTCTTGAGAACCAATTTTGCTTCTCCTTATCAGTCCTTCATAAAATCTGCTTCTGCATTTACTGTAAAATCTTGAAGACCTTGTCTCTCAGAAATTCATTATCTTCCATACATATAAAGCTTCATGTGAGGAGTTTCTTTTAGACTTTAGTTCTGAGGTTCCAACTTTCCATACTGAAAGAAAATGAGAGGTCAGAGAGAGGCAACTCGACAGAAGCAACTCAAAAAAGAATTAAAAACAAAAATGTCCTTGGCCAACCTTGTTTATATTTTTGTTCTTCCCACTGGGAAACTCATTTGTTCATCATTGAGGACCCCATATTGTTCTCGGGGTTGGAGTAGCATTTGTAATCCCAGTTTCGCCTGTTGTACACCCCATTTCCTGTGCCTGTGGCTGACATTGTTAGTTAATTTGGGTACTAGAATCCTCATGACCTCAGAATCCTCATCAGTAAACAGGATTGGCAGCCCCTCCCAAGCGATCATAGTTGGCTTGCAAGATAAAATCCATATGTCATCTTTAGTTTAGAAGGTATGACTGACAATTCCCTTTTAAACGCTTTTATTGATGTTGTGTGAAAACATTGAAACCTTCTTATTAGATTTATAAATGATGTCATGGTGTGAAGATTGATTGTTATGAGAGCAGTTTAGTGTTGTGCAAAGAACAGTGGTCTGGGTACAAGTCCAGACTTTGACCTTTCTGTGTGACACTGCACAAATTACCTTCCTTCGTCTGTCTGCTTTTCCCTTTTGTAAAATGGCTATCATAATGTACCAGTTAAGTCTGCAGTTAGAATCTAATTTAATACTGGATGTGACAACCTTTGTAAAATGTCTGATGATATACACATGGAAGTCAGTGTTATTTTTATGTTTTCTTTGAAAAACTGTGAAACAAGCATATGTTTTGCTCTTTTGTCTTAGTCTGTTAGGGCTGCCATATCAAAGCACAACAGATATTATCTAAGTAGAGCTTCAGTCAAACAGACCACTCACCTCTAACAGACGGCTGAAGCAGTTTAGTCCATTAGTCACAAAGAGCTGGAAAATTTCCCTCCTTTCCTATTCCCCACCCCTCCACTTCCCTGTCCCCTCTTCCCCTTCTTTGTCTTCTCTTTCTCCACTTTCTTCCTCTGCCCCAACTTCTTCTCTTTCCTCTAGGATGTTTTAAGGGAACATTTGGCTAAAGATTAGGGAAGATTCCCTTCTCTATGCCAGGCCTCAAATAAATTAATAAACTCTTTTTATACAGCAATAGATAAAAAAGTTCAAAATGCCAAGAGACAGTCATCAGTCAAGGTTTTGAATAAAGTTGCTTATTTATATACTTAAGAAAAGGTGAGGTAATAGTCAGATGTCACCTGCACTGGTTTCACAGCCCTGACAGATGAGGCTTTGCTTCTTCCAACTGTTTCAAAGATCTGAGAAACCTATCCTAGGAAGGAGAGATCCAAAGGGGGTCATCCATGGTCAAGATCCATGGCACAGTCTGGTCACTCTTCCTCCTGCTTCAGAAGAGGTATCTCTCCCTTTCAGACCCAAGAAAGATAATTGACAGTGAGGAAATCATCAGTAACTTTCCTGTTCTCATTTGTGGTGATGAGAGGCCACCTTTCTTTTCTCTCTGACAAATTTACAAGGTCAGAAGCATGCAAAATTGCTGAACAAAGGACAAGCTATAAAGCATATTATGCTTTTGCTCTTTGCCCCTTGTTTTCACTTATGTAAATTACCTTGTGGGAATGGGCCAGGTTAAGCTTGCCATGTCAGGCTTTCCTAGAGAGTGGATACCCATCGCATGTGCTCAAAGACTGTGCAAGATCAGGACAGTCTCTCTGTGTGCTTTATGAGATTAGGCAATAATCTGGAAAATGAAAGAAAAAGAAATAGAAACATCCCATTTAGAGCTGTGTAACAATGGAATAGGTTCCTTCACAAAGCAGTGAAATTCCTGACACTGTAAGTATTGAAGAAGGGGTGGGTGCAACTTTTAGAGACATGTCAGTAGAGTTCTCCTCTACTTTGGCTCAAATGACATCTGACTGTTCATTATAACTCTAACATTCATGGATCTTCTGGTTCTGTATGACATCTTAGCAGGGGACAGAGACCACAGGCAATTGAAATATAGAGAAACAGTTGAGGAAAACAATATTGAGTATGTAGAGTATAAGATTATATGAGTTATGACTGTAAGTGCCAGTTCTGGCCACAGAAATTCATCAATACCAACACACAAAGGCTGCCTACTGTCAGTGAGGGCCACCTTAGCTTTCCAACACGTAACGTATTAGGTTAGCCTAATTTGCATATATCCAATAATACCGAGAGTGTGAAGAGAAGTAATTCTGGGTGAAATAGTCACAGAATAGGAGCACCTCACCACAGAGAGCAGAACCCCAGGCTTCCATGGCTGGATGGCCTTGCTTCCTCAGCAGGGAGGCATTGCTCTGTTTTCCACACACTTGAAAGTTGAGGCTCTGGATCCCACTTGACTCTGACAATACAATTTGCTCCATGACAACAGCCAGACAATTTCCTGGGAGAGAGAAAGCATTCATACCTACAATGACCCAATGAACCAATGGACCAATGCAGCTACCCACCTAGAGACCTCACCCCTCAGGAATGTATGTGTGATGGAGGGAGGTACACATATTAATGGAAATGGCTCTACATTTGTAATTCTGTAACAACTCTAAGAGAAGTTAGATTCCACTTAGTACATCAAGGCCATGGATGTTATGCTGTCACTGTACATCTGACCCACCAGGAGCTTTTAGGGAGTAGTTTCAATATCTCAGTTCTTTGGGGTTTTTTTCCAGAGAGTCCCCCACTCCAAGATTAGACTCTTCTGGAAATGAGAGGACCCTATTGATTATATTAACCATGGCAAGTACTGCTCACCCCCAGACCCACTCCTGTGAGGCAAAAAGGCCATCATTGATGGATCTGGGGAGTCCCACTCTGGCTGATTCTGACAATGGTAGGACTGAACAGAGGCATTAGGAACTTTTGTCTTGCCAGTGGTGGGTGGAGTTGGATTGGACGTAGTTTTAGGTTCAGGATTCAGCAAGCCTTGGGCCTCCACGTACTGAAAGCTCTGGCCTTCCATGCTGGTCAGTCCCTGCACTAAGGGTCTGGTCAAAGTCAGTACTTTTTCTGCCTCAATTTTCTGTTCAGCTTTCCGATTCTCTAGGGGACTATATACTCCAGTATAGCCCTTAAACCTGGGCAGAAAGGGCCCCCGCCCTGAGCCCTGAACTCTGGACAGCCTGAATATCAGAAATATCAAACTGCAAAGATTATGAGAATGTTTTTTGGATGTTTGGTAACTGATGGAACAAATGGGAGTTATAAGAGAGGAATTTATGAGCTGAACTGGGCGTCCATCCAGCCCAGAAGATGCAGGGCTGAGAACCCTCGCCTGTAAATGTGGTGGTGAGGGTGGGAAGGGGTGGGTAGAATAAAATCACAGCCTCTGCCTTGGGGAACCAGGGAGAGGGAGTAGCTGCTTTTTATTTGAAGCTGGCTGCTATTTATTCAAAGTGGCATCTATGCAAACTGGATTCCATAGATAACTGTACTCCCTCCTTCTTTTTTGGGAAATGCTAAAAATTCTGAGAAGAAAAAGTTCATTGTGGGAAGGAGAACTGGGCCCCCTTCAACATTCTGGGGATCTTTTCTGGATCACTGGGCCTGGGCCCAGTTTCTGCACTGCCCTGCCCCACCCCAGCTAATCTGTGCTGGACCAGGAGAGAGGCCTCATCCTTCAGCCGTCAAGGCTTTAGGGTAATACCTGGGATACCGGTGGGAGAGGAGGTGCCTTGGAAGAGAATGTGGACCACACACTACACTTTTGCCAGTCCCTTGTGCTGGGTTACACGAGGGGGATTGGATTCTGCTTCTGAGAATCAGGTCATGGTCTGGGATCTTACTCAGTAAACTGATTATCTGGAAGGACAGTGCTACTCCCTGCTCTTCTGGGTTTGAGCTGAGTTGCCTAGGAACTTATGCTGCGATGTCCTTCCTCCCTAGAATACCCACCATCATAACATCACCACCACAGCTACCACGTTGGGTCATCCTGGATAACTTAGTTAGCCTGAGCTAATCCCCAGTTTGCCTTGGGATGTTGGATATTAAGTAAAATCAATTCTCCCTTAACCCCATTTCCTCCTAGGCCTGATTCCCTGGTGAAAAAAGATTTCAGGCCAGGTGAAAACTGGGGGTTAGTCACTGTAGTTATTTTTCTGGGGCTGCCATAGCAAAGTACCATAGACTGGGTAGCTTAAACAATAGAAATTTATTTTCTCAAAATTTTGGCAGCTAGAAATTCAAGATAAAGGAGAGTTGGCAGGGTTGGTTTTTCCTGAGGCCTTTCTCCTTGGCTTGCAGATGGCTGTCTTCTCACAGTGTCTTTCCTCTGTGGGCCCCCATCCCTGGTATCTTTCTCTTATAAAGACAGCAGTCATATTGGATTAACATCCACCCTAATGATTTAATTTTCACTTAATTACTTCTTTAAAGATCATATATCCTAATACAGTTACATTCTGACGTATTAGAGGTTAGGACTTCAACATATATAAACTTTGGAGGGGATGCAATTCAGCCCATAACTGTCACTTATTGACTGTGTGACCTTGGAAAAGTTATTCAATCTTTCTAAGTCTCAGTTTCTACCGTTATAAATTGGAGAAAGGCATAACCACCCTATGAAGTTATTATGAGAATTAAACATATAGTATATGTAAATAACCAAAAGGATCCTTGGCACTCCAGAGACCCTGGGATGCCAGCTTGACTACTGTGGGGTGCCTGAATGTGTGATTAACAGCTCCGCTAATTCAAATCACTCATACTATGGTGCCTGTGTGTGTATATGTGAATATGGGTAGAAAACACATGACTTCTAAATACCCACTTATGGGCTTCCCTGGTGGTGCAGTGGTTAAGAATCTGCCTGCCAATGCAGGGGACACGGGTTCGAGCCCTAGTCTGGAAAGATCCCACACGCCGTGGAGCAACTGAGCCTGTGTGCCACAACGACTGAGCCTGCGCTCTAGAGCCCGCGAGCCACAACTACTGAAGCCCTTGTGCCTAGAGCCCGTACTCTGCAACAAGAGAAGCCACTGCAATGAGAAACCCACGCACCACAACGAAGAGTAGCCCCCGCTTGCCGCAACTAGAGAAAGCTGGCACACCGCAACAAAGACCCAACGCAGCCAAACAAACAAACAAAAAAAGTTTACCACTAAATAACCATTCGTGTATGTGCCTTTCTAGTGTCTGACACAAGTATTTATAATTTAGTTTGAAGAAAAACCCTATACAATTTCAGAAATGAAAGTTACAGTCAAATTCAGGTGTTAGAAAATGAAGGAAAGCCTGTTTTCACTTTGGTGCAGTTTTTTGTTTTTCTTAATCTTTCGACACTTTAACTTTGGAGTAAAGCAATTCAAATTATGTTCCCTAATGGTCTTTGGTGTGCAGTTTACAAATTGAAGAAACAGAATGAAACAGAAGAAAGAATCTACCATTGGTATAATAGGTTTCATTTTCCTTCTTTCTCTTTTAACATATTGTTTTTGAAGTAGATCCCCCCAGGAATAGAATTTCCTTCATGAAAGTTGAAATGAAACTGAAGAGCTCTTCACAAAGAGAAGGCTGTGTGATTTCCAAATATGGTTTCCATTCATCTCCATAATGAGGATGAATTTTCTGTGACATCACTGAGAAATGTGGGCACAACGACTGGGGTTATCAAATAGGGCAAGGTCCATCTCAAGTAAAAACAACAACAAAGAGAAAATGACCAACAAGAGAATTTGCTTTTCCTTAGTGCCCTTTGCCATGCAGAGCTGGTAATTCTGGTCAGAGGCTTGTCTGGGGACAGGGCTGAGCTGAGTCCATTCTAATGCAGGTCTTCAGAACAGCTTAGGAGGAGTGGTCAGGCCCAAAGGGCCCCTGCACCCTGAATTCGAGGGTGAGGGAGAGGTGTTTGGGCCTGAGGAAGAGTGTTTCACTCCATGGGCATAAGCACATGGGGGAGGCGGGGAAAGGAGGCCTTGTACTGCTACTTTGATGTCTTTCTGTAAACAGCCTGAGGGTATTTTCAGGACATCTTGAACTTGTTTTTGGAAGTCTTTTCCCATTGTATCCAGTGAGATAGTTCTGTTGCCCTGGCAGCTAGTCTGAGACGTGCAGGTAGCTTTCTAAATGCCCTTATGCTTTCTGTCTATTTTTCCCATCTCCTTGACAGTCCCAGACCCAGGCCTCCTCACTGGTCTCCCCAGCCTTTCTCAAATCCATGCTTCACACTGCAATCAAAGTGTCCTATAGATAAAGCTCCAAATGCTTCTATATCATGTAGCAATGCCAGATAAAATACAGGATGCCCAGTTAAATTTAAATTTCAGATAAACAAAGAATAGTTTTTTCAATACTTGGAACATACTTATGCGACAATGTTACTTGTTATTTATCTGAGACGAAAGCTTACCTGAGCATTCTGTATTTTTATGTGCTAAATTTGGCAGCTCAGTGCCCTGCATACTCTGGCCTAACCTTGCTTTAACCTCTTTGGACTTTGAATATTACAAGTTTTCTCTGTTGCTCAGCTGTTTCCAACTCACCCAATAAGGCTGCTTAGTCTGGATTCCCCAGAGCTGACCCTGTGACAAGGACTGGAGGGAAAGCACTTTATCAGAGAAGCAGAGGAAACACTGGTAAGGAGTGGGGAAATGACACAGGAAAAGGAAGCCAGTGCCCACAGTGGGGGATTGGAGCTAAATCCCTGGGGAAATTCTGGGAAACATAAAACACACTTAGAATTATCCCACCTGAGGGAAGAAGGAACTGGGGTGTTTTCATATTAGCTGCACCACTCTGTCATTGGTTGAGGGCTGCTCTAGGGGGTATTAGTCCTCTCAAGCTTTTTACCAGCATTTCCCAAGAGAGGGAAGAATGGCCTTCTGCTGCCCTGGAGGAAAACTATCAGGTGGAGATGCAGATATAGGCAGGTGAAAGTGCCCTGAGAACAAGGCAATTTTCAAGCCAAGGGACATAGACAAGGCAGCCACAGCCCTGCTGTACAGATAGTGCTTTTCCTCTTCTAGGTCTCTTTTCTTTGCTACTCTTAGACTCCTCTCATCTCCCCAACGCCTTTTGTTCTATCCCCTCTGTAGTGTTTAATCTAGATGTCACTTCTGGAGGAATTTTTCCCACCCCCATGCCCACCCACTCTTACACCCAAAATTCAAATGCTCCCCATGTCCGTGTGCTAACTTCTATTACAACTCTTAGTAATTTTCTTTTCTTTTCTTTCTTTTTTTTTGTGGTACGTGGGCCTCTCACCGCCATGGCCTCTCCCATTGCTGGGCACAGGCTCCAGACGCACAGGCTCAGCGGCCATGGCTCACGGGCCCAGCCGCTCTGCGGCTTGTGGGATCTTCCCGGACCGGGGCACGAACCCGTGTCCCCTGCATCGGCAGGTGGACTCTCAACCACTGCGCCACCAGGGAAGCCCTTCTTTTTTTATTTTTAACTGAAGTATAGTTGATTTACAATATTGTGTTAGTTTCAGGTGTACAGCATAGTGATTCAGTATTTTTGCAGATTATACAAGATAATGATTATAATTCCCTGTGCTATATAGTATATCCTTGTTGCTTATCTATTTCATACATAGTAGTTTGGATCTTTGTCTCTATCTCTTTTATAGAAAACAAACCACAAGTTTGTTTTCTATATCTGTGAGTCTGTTTCTGTTTTGCATATATATCCATTTGTATTATTTTTTAGACACATAAAAGTGATATCATAGAGTATTTGTCTTTCTCTGTCTGACTTATTTCACTAAACATAATATTCTCCAGGTCCATCCATATTGCTGCAAAAGGCAGTATTTCACTCTTTTTATGGCTGAGTAATATTTCATTGTGCATATACACCACATCTTCTTAATCCAGTTATCTGTTGATGGGCACCTGGTGCTACTTTTCAGCCAATTTAGTAATGAGTATGTGTCAAAGTTTCATCACAACTTTGCTGCAAGGAAAAAGTCTATGAGTGTGTATGCTGGTTAAAGATTCTTTCTTGGTAAGGAATTTTATAGTCAAAAGAATGATTGGGTAGTTATTGTTGAATCAGATCAAAAAGAAAAGAATATTTGGTAAAATTTTATCAAACTTTTGACTGACAGTCATCAGGATGATGGGTTACTTGATTCCCCAGAGCAACTTTTTATCTATTAAAATTTGTAGGGATATTATTTAAAAATTAATCAGAAGTAATACTTTCTCCCAAAGGGACATCATGAATTACATAACTGGTTGTGTATGGTCAGTTTTTGACATTCTTCTGGCATTTTGTGTACTGGAACACCTGTCACTTGAAAGATATTTTTTTATAGACCTTATTTTTTTTAAAGCAGTTTTAGCTGTTTTGACATCAGTCCTGAGGAGGCTTTGAGGAAGCTTTGATGCTATAGTTGCTTCTGTCCTCCACACGAGTTGGCACAAATGAGAAGACCAGTGTGAATGCTTGTAAGCTGCTAAGCTTTACAGCCTAGGGAGGTGACACAATTGCAACAAAATAAAAGAAATACTTTGTCTAGCTTTTCATGAGTTATAGTGTGTATAAAGACAAAGATGATTACACATTTCTTTATATTTTCTTGAGAATAAGAAAGTTGTAACAACAACAAAAAGGATCACAAAAGTGGCAATAAATGTTGTCATCTTTTTATTCTTGTTCATCTAGTATTCAAGAATGAAATATTGATAATGTACATTGCGATATTCTATAACTTCTTATTTGGGTATATTTCCAGAGGTTGATGTCTCTGAAAGCAAAAGCACTTAACAAGATCTATAAATGTTAATATTAAAGTATTGTATAAGTCAGCTCAGGCCACCATAACAAATACCATAGACTGGGTGGCTTAAACAACAGAAATTAATTTTTCACAGTTCTGGAGGTTGGGAAGTCCAAGAACAAGGTGCAGGTAAATTCAGTTCCTGGTGAGGACTCTCTTCCTGGATTGCAGACAGCTGCCTTCTAGCTGTGTCCTCACATGGTAGAAAGAGAGCCGAAGGATCTCTTTCTCTTCCTCTTCTTTAGGGCTACCAATCCTATTGGATCAGGGCCTCACCCTTACAATCTCATTTAACCTTAGTTACTTCCTAAAATCTCTATCTCCAAATACAGTCACACTGAGGACTGGGATTCAATTTTATGAATTTTGTGGGGGCACAGTTCAGTCCATAGCAGGTATGTTTTTAATCTCAAGAATAATTAGAATAGGAAGGGAGGACAAACAAAGACAGGGAAGGGAGAGAAATTTTTCAGGGTGTGAAGATATAAACATTGGTGTCTTGGTTTTTCAGTTCCTGAAAGGGGTGCCCTTAAGTTTATGCTACAAACAACCATTAACTAAGAAACATTTCCGGGCAGGCTGTCCCACACAAACGTATAAGCTAGCATCCTTCTCACAAGTTTCCGCAGAATTATCGGCCAACTGGCATTGTTATAGCAACCAGAGTGCCAATGGAAGCAGTCATGGTCTTCATCACCAAGTATCACTATGGCAACAGGAGCCTCTGGAAAGTAAAAGAAAAAAAACCCTTAAACTGTCAGCTGGAATCAAAGAGGTTTGTGAAGGAAAAAATGTGGAGGCTGAAGTGAACATGAGGCTGAAGGAAGGGGCAGAGCGAAGAGAAATGATTGTACAGATGCTGAACAAACAAGAGAGCAAGGAAACAGTAAGCAAAACAGAGGGCAGAGGGGCTTCCCTGGCAGCACAGGGGTTGAGAATCCGCTTGCCAATGCAGGGGACACGGGTTCAATCCCTGGTCGGGGAAGATCCCACATGCCATGGAGCAACTAAGCCCGTGGGCCACCAGTACTGAGCCTGTGCTCTAGAGCCCGTGAGCCACAACTACTGAGCCTGCATGCCACAACTAGTGCAGCCCGCACACCTAGAGCCCGTGCTCCACAACAAGAGAAGCCACCGCAATGAGAAGCCCATGCACAGCAACAAAGAGTAGCCCCCGCTCACCGCAACTAGAGAAGCCCATGCACGGCAACGAAGACCCAACTCAGCCAAAAGTAAATAAATAAAATAAATAAATTAAAAAAAAAAAAAAAACAGAGGGCAGAGACATGGCTCACATAAGAAATAGGAAGGCAGGAAGAAACATAAAATGGTAAAGATAAAATGGTGAAAAAGTGTTTCCAGTGAAGGATTTGTAATATTTATTGATTTGAATAGCCCAGAGATAAACATAGGATATTAAGGTCTATATTGTTGGAACTATCCAGCACACTACCATTACTAATAAATATTTAGAATGAGGCCACAAGATAGTAAGAAAGGGTAAACCAATTTATGGAGTGCTGGGCTTCCCTGGTGGCACAGTGGTTGAGAGTCTGCCTGCCGATGCAGGGCACACGGGTTCGTGCCCCGGTCCAGGAAGATCCCACATGCCGCGGAGCGGCTGGACCCGTGAGCCATGGCCGCTGAGCCTGCGTGTCCGGAAGCCTGTGCTCTGCACAGGAGAGTCCACAACAGTGAGAGGCCCGCGTACTGCAAAAATAAATAAATAAATAAATAAATAAATAAAAATTTATGGAGTGCTTTTGGCATAGAATCCTTCTGACTAGGAATTCTTGTAATACTTGGTGTTCAGAGGCACCACATTTAAATATGGAGCTTCCTTTATTGGACAGTGTGATTGCTTCAGACAAGGGCATGTTGCCATTTGGTCCATTACAAATATATATTTCCTTCATTAAAGTATCTTAATGGATGTTTTCTTCCAAGAGAGAATTAAGGTAATTACTCTAATACTTTAAAAAGTAAGTGGCAATGCCATTTGGAATAAAACATTTTCACTTAATGTTTTCTGTTTTATTAGTGCTCGGACAGATTGAAGTTTCTCATGGACCAATATTAATTTTTGTAAATGGAAAATATCTACTTTATGAAAAGATGCCACTAAAATGTTGTTACATTTTTTTAGAATTAAGAGAAGATTTTGAGAAATGAGAGATTAAAGAAGGAATGAAAATAAGACAGGGAAAGATGTGATAGGTGCAGTCATAAAGAAATAAAGCAAAGGAAAAATAACAAAAGCTTGAGATTAAAACATAGAAATAAAACCAGCAGTCTGGGTGCTTTGCATAAATCTGTACTTAAGAATTTAAATAGAATTTTAATTTTTTCTGTTTTCTATTTTAATGACAAGTATTTCTCTCAAGCACTGTATTTCAGGTGTCATTTGCTAACTTGGCAAGGGGTGGTTTGTGGCCATTTCTCTTCTCCTCAGAAAAAGTCAACTGGTTGACACCAGAGATGAGCAAAACTCTTCAGGAAGGTCCACATTTTCAGTAGCCATTGACCCCTTCTGACCTGTTCCCACCAGAAGTACAGACAAGCCCCAGAGCATATCACAGGACAAATATCCATCTGGTCTTTGGGATCCTTCCCAAAAGCTTGGATGCCAACAGTGATTATGCCTCTTTGTCAAAGTCTGTGATTCAAAAACCAATGCAAAGCTTTTTCCTGGATAATACTCTCAAACAAGTTGCATTTTTCTTTTTAATATTACAGCTATGTTTTAATTTTTCCATATTTTTCTACCAACACATACACCAAGCATCATAATTTATAAAATATGTATAAAATTCAATTAAATGAATAAATAAAATAGCCAATTTCTAATATTCTAGATACTTAAGAAATGAAACAAAAAAGTGAGAGAACATGCAAATAGAAGTCAAATTATGGATTATATCTTAAAAAAATAAATTAAAAAAACTAAATAAATAAATAAAAAATAAATAAAACTTTTTGTGAAGTATAATATATAAACAGAAAACTACCTAAAAATCATATTCTAAATGCATTGCTTGATGAATTATCACATAGTGAACATACCTGTTTAATCATCCAAATCACGATATGGAACACTATATTATATATTATAATACACTATATTATAATATAGTGGAATAAATTTTGCTATATTATTTTCAATGGTTTTCTAATAGTGTAAGAAAAGAGTTTTGATATATTTTGCAACCACATCCGTTTACATTGTAAGATTGGTAAGCAAAATGAAAATATTCCATTCCAACATCTAAGAATTTTTTGTACCATATGCGTAGAGAGACCCCTGCTGGAACAATTTTTTTTTAAAGAGAATGTCTAAACCAGCCCAAATAAATTGTATGGGGAAAAAGAAGAGCTGCCACTAGCTCTTACGGCACCCTTGTAAAAATTAGAAGAAGGTGCCCATTTTTCAGTACCCCTTACTTACCTTTGCCAGGAAATTGATCTAATCTAATTTGTTTACTTACGTAAACGAACATTTGTTAAGTGCAGCCCAGGGTTCTGGGTGATGAGTTGCAGTTCAACAACAGACCCAAGAGAAACTGAAATAGAGAAGTTATTACTCATAGGTCCTGGAGGAAGTGCCCAGGATATCTCAAGGGGCCACATGGGGAGGTCAAGTCAGAGAGAAAGAGACAGGACCTTGGGCACATGCCTTTATTAAGCACTGGTGGAGTGCTTTGGGGTTCCCAAGTAAGGGACAGATTGACCAATTCAAACCAAAAGAGCTGCGTTTTTGTGAGTCCATGAGGGTCTTATCTAAGGGGTGCATAAGGCAGGCAGGCACTGGGAGGCAGGGGGCTTGATCACGTGGGCTGTTGGGGAAGTCTTATCGGGAACTGACTTCTGCTTCTGATTCTACTGGCTGCTATCTGGGGCATGTACTTGTATGCCAGGGCTAGTGTCCATTTAAGGTTACTGCAGGCTGCTTGGCTGAACAAAACAGATGCCGAGGCAACAATGCTATGGAGTAGCTTAGCTAAACTCTTGATACCTTAGTTAGTTAAAACAAAACACTTTACGTCTATCTGCCAGAAAAAGTGTTGTAATAACTCTATGGTGTCCGCAGTGGGAATGATGCCCCTTTATGTGTGGTTCCCCTATACATTACAGACCTGCATAACCGTACACAGCATCTGTGGTCATGAGAGAAAGATGCAGTACATTAGCATACCTTGGAAATCCCCGGAAGTATTTGAGAGTGAGAACCTGCTAATCAGCACAGGTTAGGACTGGCTAAAGAGAACATTACCACTTCTGTTTGCATGAGTGAATGATGTTTTTAAACAATCACACACAGTGTATATTTTCACCATACTGGGCAGCAATATAGATGACTACATAGACACTATAGTCTAGTGCATCTACAGTTATCAGAAAGTCCCCTTTGAAAGCAGTCCAAGACTTTTCCCCAGACACTTCTTTTTAAAAAAAGGATGAGGGCTTCCCTGGTGGCGCAGTGGTTGAGAGTCCGCCTGCCGATGCAGGGGACACGGGTTCGTGCCCTGGTCCGGGAAGATCCCACATGCCGCGGAGCGGCTGGGCTCGTGAGCCATAGCCGCTGAGCCTGCGCATCCGGAGCCTGTGCTCCGCAACAAGAAAGGCCACAACAGTGAGAGGCCCACGTACCGCAAAAAAAAAAAAAAAAAGGATGAGATGTCTGGTCACCTTGTGCAAATCCAAAGAATTGGATCCTTGCTGAATCTGGCTTAATCTTCCTCTGTCCTGAAAGATGTAAGATGTCCAGCATTTTCTATTTATACCTGAAACCATCTACTCCTACTTTTCAGGCAGCAAAGAACTGGAGTGCTAACCGAGACAAGGGACCAATGCCAGGGCTACGTGTGAGAGCTAGCTGGTTGGCCTGTGGACTATGAAATGCAAAGGAGAAATGAATTCTGAATCTGGGAATGAGGGAAGCTAGTAAGAATGGGTCAATCTGGAATATTTGGTCTAATGAGGAAAATGGGAACAACAAGCGTATCAGAAGCAGAGAGTCTAGAACAGGTGAAAACTGATTTGGCAGGGTCAGGAGGTGAAAGTGGAGGATGTGATGCTGCATAGAGGGAAGTGCTGCATAGAGGGAAGACACTATCGGGGTGATGCTGCATAGAGGGAAGACACCCCACATGGGGAAACCCAGGGGAGGGGAGGGAACTACAAAGGCCAAGCTGGTTCAGAGGGGAAATGTGTCACCTCTGTGACTGTTCAGAATCCAGACACTTTTCCTGTTTGGGGTTAATTCCAAATAGATGAGAAGCAGGACCCCCACCTCTCACCACAGCATCATAGGTGAGGCAGAAGTGCCTTTTCCCAGCTCACTGGCATGGGACATGAGCATTGTAGCCCAATATCAACCAACTGACTGCTCCAGCCTGGAAATTTGAAAGTTAAGGTTGTGACACTGACATAACTCTTGTTCCCTCAATAAAAGGGCCTGGAAGAAAACCCTAGATGCCAAGTTTTTTTGCTTGCCAGGGAAACAAGAGTGAGAAGGAAAAGGGAAGTGAAGCAGAGCAGGAGGGAAAGAAAATACAAAGTGATGCATTACAGATCTGGCCACAGCTTTTCAAGAAGACACCATTGGTAGCTCAGTTATGTGAGACATGACCACAGTATGTGCACGGAGGTCTGTCTCAGAACAGCCCAGCAGCAGCAGAGAAGAGGAAGAATTACCTGTCAGCTTCTTCCTATCTTCCATCTCCTGTAGATCAAAGTCCTCCTCATTTGGGTGTTAAATCTCCTGCACTTTTTGGTTGTGATAACCTGCCCTCAGGGGCAGCTCTGGGGAAGGCTCAGTATGTGTGGACAGATTGGACTGGCCCTGGAGCTGCTTTGGACATACAACACCTAATCCCATCTCAGCGGAGACTGATAAGGTAGATGGTAATAGGAGATGTGATGATGTTTGCAGCAAAGGTTTAGCACCATAGAAACAGCATGCTCCATCTCTGGAGCTATGTGTCTAGGAAGCCAGGCAAGTGGCTCAGGCCTGAGAGCATGAGGGCCCAGCAGCTCTGGTGTGGTACAGAAAGTGGCTCTGGCACTAGGAAGTAGTCAAGGAAACCACTGAAGATTATTTAAGGCCATATCTCGTGTCCCAAGGTGGCCATGCCAACAGTGACATTATAACAACTGTCCCCATGATTAGGCAAAAATGTAAATGCGCAATCATTTTGTAGCTTGCTGTGGATCCTTAAGATACTAGATTTCCTTCCAGTAAGTCAGCTGTCAGCATAAATAACCAGAGTGGAGTTTCCTGGCTTACATCAGAAAACCTTGATATCCATCGTAGCCAATTATCCTTTGGTTTGCAAAATGCATTACTCTCTACTTGCTCTGGATGGAGCGTGTGTGTTAACATAAGCATATATGTTGGGCTTGAGATAGGTAAAACTAATTTTATGTCTCTAGAACAAATCATCAATGAAACATTTTGAAAATTATTTCCAGTTTTTAAGATACTACATTATAGGGTATGGGACTTCGCTGGTGGCGCAGTAGTTAAGAATCTGCCTGCCAATGCAGTGGACACGGGTTCCAGCCCTGGTCCGGGAAGATCCCACATGCCGTGGAGCATCTAAGCCCGTGCTCCACAGCTACTGAGCCTGTGTTCTAGAGCCTGCGAGCCACAACAACTGAGCCCGTGTGCCACAACTACTGAAGCCCACATGCCTAGAGCATGTGCTCGAGAAGCCACCGCAATGAGAAGTCTGCGCACCGCGACAGAGTAGCCCCCGCTCGCCAGAACTAGAGAAAGCCCGCGCACAGCAGCAAAGACCCAACACAGCCAAAAATAAATAAATAAATTTATTTTTTTTTAAAAAAAACTATATTACAGGGTATGAAGAAAGGAACTAGCATTTTCTGGAGCTCATTTAATTCACCGTGTACCTTATGTATGTTATTTTATTTAAGTGTCAGAACAACTTCTATGATAGGCATTAATCACAGACACCACAGAAAGTTTCGACATAGCCAGAGTGGTTCAGGCACTCCTTAATTGCCATTTCTTAGAAATGTAAACCTCTGTTTTATATAACACTCTCTCCCTCTGATATCTTTATTAATGTTTTTGTTGGTATCTTTGAATTTTTCTTTGCAATACTTCTAACATAGTAGGCCCTCCAAAGGTTCAGCAAATGGAGTTGGAGTTATATGCCATATACTACCAAAAACTGCCTTTACAGAGTACGTAAAAAGCTACTTTGTATTCAATCTGCCTATTGTAGCAATGGCTTTTCATTTTTTTATGGACCATGAACAGAATAGCAATCTTGATGTCTCATCAAACTTGTTAAAAGGAGAATTTACCTGTCTGTATATGTCTGTGTGTGTATAACTCTTTTGTTTTGGAAAATGACAGTGACTGTGATTACTCTCTGCAAATCACTTAAGTGACTGCTGTATAATTAGCAATCATTTCTACATTGTACACACAAAGATGCCCACTTGATTTTAACCCACTGCTGCTGTTCGTGTGCTGTTTGTTCTTCTCACTGTAGATGGCAACCCACCACTTAGATTTACTTTCAGGCAGATTATTTTATGAGGCGGTTGGCATCTCTTGCCCCAACAGCTCCTCATGGTGCCACACTTGTTCATTTAGTAACTATTTATGAAGCACCTGCTGTGTGGGCTTTGGTGTTATTGGGCTTCAATGAATTCTAAGCATTGCCTTGATTTTTCACATGGGACCTTGATTTTTCTATTAGTTACATGAAAATCTAAGTTGCTATAACAAAGAAGCCAATAAACTAGAGGATTAAAGAAAATTATTTCTCTTATCTAGTGGCCCAGGGTGTGTTGCTGAGCTGCTATGCACCATACGGCTATTCAGGGACCCAGCTTCCTTCCCTCTGGCTTCCACTGTAGGTTGTCACCCTCATTTGCATGGTCAAAGGTGGATCACAAGCACCAACCTGTTCCAGTTCACAGAAAGGAAAAGTGGGAAGGAGGCTATTTATAAGGCCCAGGTCTGGAGTGACATCATTTCTGTTCACACTCCATTGTCACACCTGGATGCAAAGAGGCCTGGGACTCAGTAGCCCATAGCTAAGTGGCCACATATGCAGGTACAACTGCATTCACATGCAGAAAGGGAAGAGTGGAAATTTGTCTGTTACAGCCTCAGGACAGTCAGGGCTTCTTATGCTTTGCACTTTGTTTTTGAGCAGTGTAAGTCACTGCCTTTTTATGATCACAACTGCAGAGCTATCCTGAGGCTTCACTTTTGGAAATAAAGGTTTTTTTTTTTTTTTTTGCGGTACGTGGGCCTCTCACTGTTTTGGCCTCTCCCGCTGCGGAGCACAGGCTCCGGACACGCAGGCTCAGCGGCCATGGCTCATGGGCCCAGCTGCTCCGCGGCATGTGGGATCTTCCCGGACCGGGGCACGAACCCGTGTCCCCTGCATCGGCAGGCGGACTCTCAACCACTGCGCCACAAGGGCAGCCCGGAAATAAAGGTTTTGATGACCAGCTTCTCTAGAATTTCATGCTGGTCCAGGAAAATGACATTTTTTCTTCCCCATAGTTGATGTAGCACCTTTCCTTCATCTATTATCTCACTTTCCTAGACTCTTCCTGACCCCAGATCAACTCAACTCTACCACAGCTCATTGTTCCTGGAACTTGCTTGCTCAGAAATCTATTATCGTTAAAGTTAATCCTTGTGGCCAGATAATTTATTAAAATATTTACTGAGATATTCATTTGTGTTTTTGTTTTCCAATTTCAGAAAAATCAGAGAGGTGCTTATGTTTTTGTTTTTTATTCTCTAAAAGTTTTTGAGCATCTATTTATTTAATTGAGATATAATTGAAATATAATATTAGTTTCAGATGTACAGCATGATTCAATGTCTATATGTATTGGGAAATGATCACCACATTAAGCTTAGTTACCATCCTTTACCATACATTGTTACAGAGGGTTTTTCTCCCTGTGATTAGAACTTTTAAGATCTACTCTCTTAGCAACTTTCAAATATGTAATATGGTATATCAAACTATGGTCACCATATTTTGTGTTACATACCCATGAGTTTTTTACTTTATAACTAGAAGTTTGTACCTTTTAACTCCCTTCACCAATTTTGCCCACCTCCCATGCCCCACCTCTGGTAATCACCAATCTGAAATCTATATCTATGAGCTCACTTGTTTTTAGATTCCACATATAATTGAGATCACACAGGATTTGTCTTTCTCTGTCTGACTTATTTCACTTAGTATAATGCCTTCAGGATAAGATGTTACTCTTTTTTATGCTTGAATACTGTCTCTTTTATATATACCACATTTTCTTTATCCATTCATCCATCGACAGATGAACAGTTAGTTTGTTTCCACATCTTGGCTATTGTAAGTAATGCTGCAGTGAATATGGGGATGCATATATTTCTTTTTTGTGTGTGTGTGTGGTACGCGGGCCTCTCACTGTCATGGCCTCTCCCGTTGCGGAGCACAGGCTCCGGACGTGCAGGTTCAGCGGCCATGGCTCACGGGCCCAGCCGCTCCGCGGCATCTGGGATCCTCCCGGACAGGGGCATGAACCCGTGTCCCCTGCATCGTCAGGCGGACTCTCAACCACTGCGCCACCAGGAAAGCCCCATATATTTCTTTGAGTTAGTGTTTTCAATTTTCTTTGGATAAATACCCAGAAGAGGAATTGCTGGATCATATGGTAGTTCTATTTCTAATTTTTTGAGGGATCTCCATACTGTTTTCCATAGTGGCTGCACCAATTTACGTTCCCACCAACAGTGCACAAGTGTTCCCTTTTCTCCACCTCCTTGCCAACACTTGTTACCTTTTGTCTTTTTAATAATAGCCATTCTAATAGGTGGGAGGTGATGTCTTATTGTGGCTTTGATTAGTATTTCCCTGATGATTAGTGATGATGAACGTCTTTTCATATGGCTGTTGGCCATCCGTATGTCTTCTTTGGAAAAATGTCTATTCAGATCCTTTGCTGTGCAAGACACTTATGTGTTATGTTGAGTGTTTATTTTTTGATTATAGCCAGGCCTATTCCTTCCGTGGCCTTGAGTTGGAGTGGGGTGCTATATTGAAGGCTAAAACCAGAAATTACCTAAGTTCTTGCTTTCAAAACTTTGAGTTAATTGAATGCATTGTGCTAGGTCAGTCTTTCTCAAAATATAGCCTCAAATCAGAGTCACGTGGAGGATTTGTTAAAACACTTCCTTCTGGTCGTCTACATCGAGATTCTGATAATTTCCATTTCTAACAAGCTCCCCCAGTACTGCTGCTGCTGCTCTCAAAATCACACTTAGAGAACCCCCGTGAGAGAGGTAAGGTAGGAAGGAGAGTGTCCTAAGAATACTTCAGAAGCAGCATAAGAAAGGAAAACAATTTCCTCAGGCTGAGAAGGCGTCAGAGGCCCCAGGGACCTGAGACCTACTAGATGTCAGACAATGGCTTGCATCAGAGTCTCCTGCCTTCTCCCAAAGAGGAGCAGTGCCCCTGCCCTCAAAGGACACGTGGGCTTTGCTAACGCACATAACAAAGAGGGACCGAACTCCTGGCTGCTTCTCACCCTTTGAAATGTTCCTCTCTGTGTAAGATAACCAGGACTTTCCCATGACCCTGATGAGTGGACCTAATAATGCTGAGATTGAATTTTCTAACAGCTCTGACCAATCAAGACGGAGATTGAATTATGATTTGAATAAAGAAAATGACATTCTTGCACATCTGGGGCTACAGGGTAAAATTCCAACATGCTTCATTGACTAAGTTGCTTTCAGGGATTGGCTTAGGGCACTAACCCTTCTCTTTATACCTGTACATCTTTCCAAGGCCACAGGGAGAGTACTTCAAAAGGTCACTTATAAGCCCTGTGATTTAGCTCTGGAAGAGGACTGGGGCAGGAGGCCAAGATCATGCCCATGACTCTGCCCATCCAGCGCTGCCAGCACAGCTGTTTTGAGGTTATGAGCGAGGGGACCTGGTACCCCAGTTCAGCTGACCTCCATTTTATCTAGACCTTAGGGCTACACTGAGCTGCTGCACTTCTATAAACATGTTTTCATTTAAGCAACAGTGGAAAACTTTTGCAAAAATTACTGTTGTTCCTCAATTCTCCCAAACAAAAGGCCATTTTGTATAAATGGCCGAGATGTTTAAAACAAAAGTTCTCAATCAGAAATGTTTACTCTCCAAATGTTATAAACAAACTTTTTTTCCATACACTTACCCAAATAACGTGTTTATTGGGACAGAGTGTCTTCTGAGAAACTTGTCAGGGAAATCTCCAGAGTATCTGGAATATTTCATATAATGCTCTACTTTGTCCATTCAAAATTACCCTTCATTTTGGCTTTGGCCTGTTCTTTATTGACTGAAGTTCTAAGCATAGCCAAGAATAATGTCTGTTTTCTGAATTATTTTCTGGCCATTTTCACAGAAACATGAAAGGAGTTGGTCATTATACTTAAAGGACCTGAGAGTAGAAAAAGAAGGTGACATAAATAAGGTTAATAAATACTTATCAGGTATTGACAGTGAGATAAACCACTGTGAAAGAAAGTGGAAAATGTCCCTATTATTAAAGTGTGGTGTTCACACTGGATCATTAATTCATATCCTGCTGTGTCCAGACCACACAACTATTTGACACAGAGCTTGCCAAGTTTAGTCTAAGACTAAGCTTTACATTATTTGTGCAGTGGCCCCAGCTCCTCACTTTCTGCACATAGATGAACTCTGTCAAGTCACATAATATATGGCTCTATTGGGTGTTCTATTAGGTGTGGCATAAATGGAATACAACATGCAGCACCCCTTCAAAAATGCAACACTAGATTATTATTTATCTATTATTATAGATTGGGCCTGATACAGTTTTGGTAGTTATAGAAATTGATAGCTATAAAAATAATCAAACTGCATACTGGGGACTGGTATTGCTTCACAGTTCTAATTTCAAAATAAATTAGTAAAAATATCAGCTTTTGCTGCTGTAAATGCACCATGGGATCCAAAACAGGAAAGGGATACTGTGTATAGGGGGCAATTCCAAGTCAGCCTCTATCCACTGTCATTTCAGGTTCTGTCTTTTTTGGTTAAACTGTAGAGAGTTCTTATATTTGCCATTTGCTAAGATGTAGAGAATTCTTAGACACTGTGCTAGGAAATGTGCATATATTTCTCATTTAATCCCTACAGTAATGCTATGAGGTTGATACTTGTTTTAACTCAGACTGGCATAACAAAATACAATAAACTGGGTGGCTTAAACAAGAATTTATTTCTCACAGTTCTGGAGGCTGTAAGTACAAAATCAAGGTGCCATCAGGGTTGATGTTTGATGAGAGCTCTCTCTTTGGGTTGCAGACAGCCACCTTCTCCCTGTGCCCTCACATGGCCTTTCTTTGGTGCATTTGGATAGGGAGAATGAGCAAGTTCTCTGGTATCTCTTCTTATAAGGGCACTAATCCCATTATGAGGGTCCCACCCTTATGACCTCATCTAACCTAATTATCTCCCAAAGACCCCATCTTCTAATACAATCACACTGGGCATTAGGGTTTCAATATATGGATTTTGAAAGACAACATTTCAGTTCATAGCAGCACTATTATTATTTCCATTTTATAGATGGAGAAATCAAGCTCTGAGAGGTTCAGTTAATCAGTGGAGGAGCCAGGAATTGTACCCATTCCATCTCCAAATTCTGATCTCTGGAAGACATATGACTTTCATAGAGCCATCCTTGGGACAGTATCACTGGCTGATGTCAGTATCACCTAATCCCCCAGGCCTTAGCAGCTTGTTCTATAAATGAAGTTAAATTTCCACTAGATCTCTCCTTTCCTGCTCATTCAGGATCTCATCCCTTTCAGATTGCAGCCCTCCAGTGCTTCTGGGAGATGGCAGGCAGATACCTCCTATGGGCAACTATAATTCAGCTTCAGTAAGACTGTCTCTCCTAAGGTACCTGTCCTCTCCATCCCCAAATACTATACTTCACACCAAGCTTAGATCCTGGAACCTTCAAACTTCATGACTTCCTACTGGAAATGTTTATTGAATGTCTTCTGTGTTCCTGGCACTGTGCTTCATTTACCACCATGGGTGAGACAGAATATAACTAGTGAAGTATTATATACATAACTACAAATTATGGTACGTGTTTTAAAGTTTCAAACCTGTGTGTTACAGGGGGAAAAGTATATCTTTCTCCCTCTTTTTATGAATATATTAAGAAAAAAATCTAAAACAGAAGAAAAGGCAACAGGTAACTGTGTGCTTTATTCAAAATCATACTAGACAAGTGATTCTCAACCATGGGCAATTTTGTCCCCCAGGGTTATTTGGCAATATCTGGAAACACTTTTAATTGTTATGACTGGGAGGGAAGGTGCTACTGGTGTCCAGTAGGAAGAGGCAGAGATTCTGCAGAACATTATGCAGACCACAGAATAACCCCTCCATGACAGTTATCCAAATTATGCAGCCCAAAGTGCCAGTAGTGCCAAGGCTGAGGAACCCTGTACTCTAGAGCATTGTCTACCAAGCCTGATTAAGGGTCAGCTGTTGCTCCAGGGGACTATAACTTTGTTTGACTTTCTATTTACTATTGATTTTCTTAGACTATGTAAAGTTGGATGTTAACTTACAGAAGATTGATAAACTGCCAATGATTTCTGTCTAGTACAAAAGTTTTACTGTCCTAGTAGTCACTGACCATTTTTTAAAATCTAACTTTGAAATTTATTCCAGCATTCTTTTTTTTCCTCTGAATATATATACAATTGATGTTCATTGTTTGTGGTAGTTATGTTCTATAAGGTCACTCTGAACTCTGAATTAGTGAATACTGAACCATTGCTCCTAGAGGGAGTACAGGGTTAGGTTCCTTCGAGCTTCTGGTCACATTTTAATCAGTATTTAACCTTGACTTATATGTGTTTCTGCTTAAAGGGCAACTTATTTGGTATATGCTGTTGATTCATTAACATTGAGCTCACAGCCAGCAGCACCATAATTCGTGCTTGAACGAAGCTTATGTAACACACGGAGTTTCTCTGCGAGGCATATCACAGCTTTCTTGAGCTTAGAAGCAATAGATAGAATCCCAACACTGCATGTAGGACTTACTTTGAACAGTAAAATCACCAAGAAAAATGCAAAAATGCAAAAAAAGTGGCAATAAATAGACCTCAAAAAGGACACTTATTTACAGTATGAGAGCTGAAACAAGAAGGCAGAGCATGCAGTTATTTGACCTCGGCTGGGAGCTTATATGTTGGGAGACTCAAATTTTTTGCCTCTCTGCACATGACCTCTGTGTGGCCTTGAACACTCCACAAATGACCACGAAAGTGCTGCAAGGCTTGATTTTGGAATTACAAATAAATTTTGGTGAGTAGATATGCAAATATGGAATCTGCGAGTGATGAGGATCTATTGTATTAGTTTCTCATGTTCTATTTTGAACCAGCTTTTTCAAAACAGATGTTAGTTCCTTCATTACGGAATTAAAAAATTATTTGACACATGCTCACTATATTGGTATAAGAATTATGTTTTTAGCTTTTTGAAAATTAAAATAGAAAATTTAACCCTTTTTAGGTGTCAAAATTTGTTATTTAGATAGACAAGTGCCCAGTGTCTTATGATGGTTTAGGGTGGTAGCTCTTCTGAGTTTATTTTAGGGACATGAGTCCCTCCCAGTCAAGTGGGGACTGGACCCAGAGACAAATGTGCATGGCAGATGACTCACTGTGTTCACAGTCTTCTCTCCCTTCAGGTGTTCCTGGCTAAGCCCCCTGTGTCTGGCATCTACTTCCCTCAGCATGAGTTCTCCCTCAGGAGGCTCTTAGTCCTCAGGGAAACAGGCTGCTACTGAGCCCACTGCACAATTTCCAGAAATGCCAGGCTAAACTCAATCTGGGACCCCAAGAGACAGGTGGGAAGCTGGTCTTTGAGGTCACAGCAAGGGTTAGCTGAAGTCAGGAAAGTTTCAACAAAGTTAAACCAAAAAGAATCTGAGAGAAAAGACTCTCCACAGAGTGAATTCTCACTGAAGGGACTGGGGAAATTCTCTTTCATAATAGAACTTTCTGGAACCTAAAGAAATAAGGCCCAGGGCCTGTAGCAAAATAAATGTGTAGCAACTTCCACATACAACTGAAAGTTTATCAGAAAATTAACATGTAAGAAGTCTTTGAAAGTAGGAGGTGCTACATTATATTGATGGGGCTGCTGAGAGGAAGGCTGATGTCTTGAGAACCAAAAGTAACTTTACAATCTCTGCATACCTAGAGTCCATGTGAGTTGTATTTTTAAACACTATTATACATTTTTTGCTTGGGGAGTTTTAAAGTTAAAAATAGTATTCAAAAAAACTCAGCAAGAGATAAAGTAACATTTTCCTTTTTCTTTCCCTTCCCTTCCCTTCCTCCTTTTTGTCTTTAGCAACCTGAATCATCCTTATAGCCTTGTGAAAATTACTGGGGTGGGGGGGGTGTTTTCATCATTTACAGCAGTGGTTCTGTTACCGACCTGTCTGAGTCTGAGTCGGCCCCCAAGAAGCATTCTTCTGCCCAGTGTCAATCAAGTAAATAGAATGAGATCAAGCTCCATTCAGAAGCAAAGGAAAGCTTTATCCTTTGACCAAAGAATGGAGAGGTGCGAGCTTGACTCTAGAGTACGTGTTCGCTAGAGTACATGTCGGCAGGGCTTCTTTATAGGGTTCTCTGCTACGGAGGGAGGGATGGATGGAGTTCCTATGGGTCCTTGCAGTCATGTTGCTCACAGTGCTCCAGACTGAAGTATTGGGCACAGCATCTCTGCACACAGCATGCAGTGGCCACCTTGAACTGCAGTGTTGTGGGCAGTGCTTCTGCACATGGTCTGCCAAGTTGGGGTATGGGGCGCAGTGGTTCTGTGCTGGGGATGCTAATCCATAACTTCGGTGTAAGATTTTATCACCTAGATTCCATCTTATTCCCCCCACCTCAGTCCCCCGTGGGCTTGGTCTGTGACAGTTCTCAACCAGGAGGGATTTTTGCTCTGTAGAGGACATTTGGCAATGTCTGGAGATGTTTTTTCATAAGGGATGGAAGGGTGGTTAGGGAGTGGTCCAAAATATCAATAGTGCCAAGGTTTTGAAACTAGTCTACCCAGGGGTCAGCAAACTTTGTCTGTAAAGGACCAGTTAGTAAGCATTTTAGGCCATACTCTGTTGCAACAACTCAACTCCGGTTGTAACGTGAAACTAGCCATAGACAACATGTAAATAAATGAGTGTGGCTGTGTTGAATGAAATTGTATTATGAACACTGTTAAATTAATTAAGCAAGGAAGCCATTAGGCTGAGGTAGCCCTAATGCTGTGACTGCCTACACAAGCAAACCCAAATCTAAGCCTATAAATACCACAAATGTACAAAATTGAAACCTAAGGCCAACCAATCGCAAACAGCCAACTAGGCTTTAAGCTGTACCCATCGATAATTTCCTTTCTTTGCTTCCGCGTTCTTTTCTATAAAAGTCTTTCCTGAGCTCCTGTCAGCAGAGCTGTCCTTACCACTTCTGGTTTGGCAGTGCCCCATTTGAATCAATTTTTGTTCGAATAAACTCTTAAAATTTTTAATATGAATCAGTTTATCTTTTAATAACATTGAAATTTGAATTTCATATAATTTTCATATGTCATAAAATATGATTCTTCATTTGATTTTTTTCTTTTTCAACAATTTAAAAATATAAAAGAAAAACCATTTCTAGCCTGCAACCCATACAATAAAAAGTATTGGGCCTGATTTGGCCCATGGTCCCAGTGAATAGAAAGGTTTTTGCTTCCATCTCTTTTAAAGGAAGCACAGTACTTTCATTCAGCAAAACCATTTATTTTATTTATTTATTTTTTTAACTTACAACATTTTACAGTATGATTTGTGTTGTGTGATTCAGTGATTCAGCTAAGAGGAGCTGTGTATGAAGAATAGCCCTTTTTATGTAAGCAGTGCTGTTGTGTTCCAGTCATTAAGAACTGAATTTTTAATAGGCTCATGGACTGAGGAAAATTATTCTTTTTCTTAAGTGTTTATGATTTGCTTATTTAATCTTTGTCCCCTTTTTTAGCCTTCTTGTCTTCTTTCGGCTCAGTACTGGATCTTCCGACTGAAGCAGACCCAATTTTCTGTGGGGCTGAAATTTCACCAGGGGTGAGTTCATTCAGATTCAGGGTCATTTACATTTCAAGTCTGCAATTTGATCTGATTATCACTGGCTGAAAAGAAACACTAAGGGCTTTTTAATGTGGGCTGAACTGGATAATCCATTCCAAGGGCTGGGTAAAACTGGGAGAAATTGGGAGTCTGGAGGGTAGTTGCTTTTTATTTCTCAGCAGGGGAATATCATGGGAGAGTTTTATAAACATTTTCCAAAGAACAACTGAAAAAAGCTTGAGATTTTTGCTGAAGAACGGAGGAGGGAGAAACACTTCCTGCCAGGGTGAAAAAGAAGGAAGAATGGAAAAGGAACATAAAGGAGTTATGGTGGAACAGGCTGAAATATGCCTAAGGGTGAAGGGCATAGTTATAGTACTTCCAGTACTTTCTCCTTTCCTAAGTGGTGTAAAGAGTATCTGAAAAAACTTCTAGAACTGTTAAGAGTTTGCTACAGTGCCCAGATATCATATAAAATATACAAAACATTAATTTCTCTAAGTTTACCTATTAGAAGACATGATATGGAAACAAAGGATCCCATTCTCAATGTCAACAAAAGACATAAAATAGCTAAGAATAAGCCTATCAAGAAATGTGTAAAGCATACATGATGAAAACTACAATATTTTACTGAGAGGTATAAAGAAAAAATTGAATAAATGGAGAGACATTTTACCAGTCAGGGTTCTGTCAATGAAGCAGAACCATTACGAGTGATGAAAGTCAGGGATTTATTCAAGAATTGGACCTTACACAACTGTGGGAACTAGTTGAGAAATCAATGTACAGCAGTTGTTTCTGCATCTGGTGCTGGCCTCATGTCAGCAGAGCTGGCAAATGGGAAAGAAAGATGGTCTTAAGTGGGGGAGAGCAGGGAAAGACTGGAAATTGCATTTCTTCTTCTTATCACCTCCAACCTCAATGTGAACCTGGCACATGAAGCTGATTCTGAGAGCTGGAGGAGGAGGTCCGGCATTAACTGGTAGAGCCATAGGTCCAGATGCTGCTTCATTTCTTCTCTTCAAATCTTGTACACATTTCTCTTGGCCAACGCTAACAGAACCATACAGGAGAGGAAAGTGAAGCATAGTTCCAGCTTAGCTAAGTTGACCCTGTATAAAGCAACCATACATACTTTGTCTCTGGATGATGATGATATTGGTGATGATGATGGTGATGATGATAATAATAATAACAACAATAATAATATAGCAAATATATACCATTAACTACATGTTAGACACTTTTCTAAGCATTTTACATTTATTAACTCATTTTAACTCTCACCACAACTCTCTGAAGTAGGTATGATTATTAGCCTTATTTTATAAATGAGGAAATTGAGCCTTGAGACTAGCTTGCCGGTGGCCACATAACTTGCAAGTGGTAAAGCTATCATTTAAATCTGGACAGTTTGGAAAGACCGTGCTTTTTAAAATGTCGGGTCTCGTCAGGGACTTCCCTGGTGGTCCAGTGGTTAAGATGCCACTCTCCCAAAGCAGGGGACCAGGGTTCAGTCCCCAGTCAGGGAACTAGATCCCACATGTCACAACGAAGATCCCACACGCAGCAACGAACATCCTGCGTGCTACAACTAAGACCCAGTACAGCCAAATAAATAAATAAATATTTAAAAAAAATAAATAAAATGTCAGTTCTCATAAGATTAATGTATTTTAATACAATCTCAGGTAAAATCCCAATGGGCTGAGTATTGAGAATTTGTAAGATTTTTCCAAAGCTTTTCTTGAAGCCTAAACATGCGACTACATACAATAAAATTCCAATAATTGAAATAGCACATTTCCATAAGAATCAACAAGGAATCAAATATAGCTCTAAACAGAGCTTAATATACAAACGTAGAAAAGAAGATCTAGAACTTGACAAATGCACCCTTGCAAAACTGGCTTCTGGGTGGGGAAGAATCCAGTGAGACCCCCATCTCCCTGTGACTCACTGTGACTGTGACGTTGGAAGAGGGGAGGCGACATCGCTTGCATACTTTCTCACTGCCATCCTGGGAAAGCTGTCACATCAGCCCCTTTTTCTCCTGTGTACTTGAGAGCTGCCCTAGGCAGATAGGTCCCATCATTTATTCAACCATTTTTAGGTAATAAGTCACTCTAGTCACATTCAGTCATAGAAGTAGGAGTGGTAAGGGGCAGAAAGTTCTAACTGACAGGCAGAGGTCCTCTGATATTCGCTCCCCCTGGCTGTCACAGATGTTTAAAGTTGGATTCTTATCATGCAAAAGTTTTTGGGGTGGGGGGTGGTTACCCTAACAGGCCCCTGCTGGATCCATTCCACTGCAGATCCCCTGAGGGGCAGAGTTCCTCCTGGCCTGGTTCTTGCCTCCCACCTTAGCCTCTCCTGAGGGCTGTTTTGCCTCTTTTTTCATAACTCTTGGGCAATGTGTAAGGTGACCAGCCACCCTGGTTTGCCTGGGACTGAGGGCTTTCCCAGGATATGAGACTTTCAGCGCTAAAACTTCGACAGGCCTGGACAAATCAGGACGATTGGTCACTGTCAAAGGTCCCTTTTAAACACCTCTGTACGACCGTGCCTGTCTGCATCGGCTCCTAAGAAATAAGCCCTTTTGTTTGTAATAACATCCCAAACACAGCCTTCTGAGGCCATGGATCACTACTGGTAAGTGACCTGAGTCTTACTCTGGTCCACTGTGTTCCCAAATACCAGGGAACTATGCACCAGGCTCTCACAGTGGCCTCCTAGAAGCCCCCAACTGGGATTGTGGTGAAAGGGAAAAGTCCCCAGTTTCTCCCTTCAGACTAGGTGTGGGACCCACACTGACAACTCTCTCTAAAGAAAGCTACCCTCCCTTGGCTTTTTCATCGTCTGTCCTTGTAGGCCTTTCTCTACAGTTGGCTAGGGGCCACACACTGGTGTTTGTCATTTCTTTGCAGTGCTGCTGAGTCACTGAAATTTAGGCATCCCACTTTGGAATGTAGAAGCACCTGCCATGCGCTTTCTTTTGTCATGAGCTTTTTAGGCTTCAGAAAAAACTGTGATAAAAAGAATTAGAGTTTTAATATCATGTTTCATAAACCAGAAAAAAAGAAAATTTCAGGGCAAGAGAGGTTTATGAAGCATTAAAATAATTGATTTAATACATGGAATTGTTAAGTATCTGTACATCAAAAACTGTATACAAATTTAAAAGTTAAATGACAACCAGGAATATATCTCCAACAAAATAACAAATAAGAAGCTAATAAACATAATTATGTAAAAAAAAAAAACACTTTTACAAATAATAATCTAGAGTCCACCTCTCACCGCCTGTACCCCACCTCCCCTGTACAAACCACTTACCAATTTCTGGGCCCAAAAGCATAGCAATTTAGGCTAATGGACGCCTCTCTTGTCTGCCTATGTGCTATTCACTACCAGCAGTAGAATGATCCTTTAAAAATGTAAACAAGATCATGTCATTGCTCTACCTGAATTTTCTTTATGGCTTTCCTTACATTTAAAAATGAAATCCAAAGGCCTTACACGCCATGGTGCAGAAAGCCTCATGCCATCTGGTTCTGGATGCATTTCTGACCTTATTCACACCCTAGCCCTCTGTGAGAGCAGGAACTTTATCGCTATCACTCAGAACAGTGCTTAGCACAGAGCGGACCGTCACTAAATTTTTTTGAAT
This sequence comes from Aethalodelphis obliquidens, assembly GCF_003676395.1. Classification (NCBI taxonomy): domain Eukaryota; kingdom Metazoa; phylum Chordata; class Mammalia; order Artiodactyla; family Delphinidae; genus Aethalodelphis; species Aethalodelphis obliquidens. Next base: position 10,930,834 of record NW_020838016.1, on the reverse strand, counting down.
GAATGAATTAATGGATGGATGACTAGAAGAAAAAAGACCAATGAATTATGAAGAGTTTTTTTTAAAGAAAGGATACAATTCATCATTGGCTAGTTGTTAAGGGCACTCTCATATACTGCTTGAGGACATGTATATTTAGACAGTATTTGGGGGAATAACATAGTCTGAGATCAGGGATGCTGAATCCTCCAGCTCCGTTTTTCTTTCTCAAGATTGCTTTGGCTATTCGGGGTCTTTTGTGTTTCCATACAAATTGTAAAATATTTTGTTCTAGTTCTGTGAAAAATACCAGTGGTAGTTGGATAGGGATTGCATTGAATCTGTAGATTGCTTTGGGTAGTAGAGTCATTTTCACAATGTTGATTCTTCCAATCCAAGAACATGGTATATCTCTCCATCTATTTCTATCATCTTTAATTTCTTTCATCCGTGTCTTATGATTTTCTGCATACAGTTCTTTTGTCTTCTTAGGTAGGTTTATTCCTAGATATTTTATTCTTTTTGTTGCAGGGGTAAATGGGAGTGTTTTCTTAATTTAACTTGCAGATTTTTCATCATTAGTGTATAGGAATGCAAGAGATTTCTGTGCATTAATTTTGTATCCTGCCACTTTACCAAATTCATTGATTGGCTCTAGTAGTTTTCTGGTAGCATCTTTAGGATTCTCTATGTATAGTATCATGTCATCTGCAAACAGTGACAGCTTTACTTCTTCTTTTCCGATTTGGATTCCTTTTGTTACCTTTTCTTCTCTGATTGCTGTGGCTAAAACTTCCAAAACTATGTTGAATAAGAGTGGTGAGAGTGGGCAACCTTGTCTTCCTCCTGATCTTAGTGGAAATGTTTTCAGTTTTTCAACGTTGAGGACAATGTTGGCTGTGGGTTTGTCATATATGGCCTTTATTATGTTGAGGAAAGTTCCCTGTATTCCTACTTTCTGGAGGGTTATTATCATAAATGGGTGTTGAATTTTGTTGAAAGCTTTCTCTGCATCTATTGAGATGATCATATGGTTTTTCTCCTTCAATTTGTTAATATGGTGTATCACGTTGATTGATTTGCATATATTGAAGAATCCTTGCATTCCTGTGATACACCCCACTTGATCATAGTGTATGATCCTTTTGATGTGTTGTTGGATTCTGTGTGCTAGTATTTTGTTGAGGATTGTTGCGTCTATGTTCATCAGTGATATTGGCCTGTAGTTTTCTTTTTTTCTGACATCTTTGTCTGGTTTTGGTATCAGAGTGATGGTGGCCTCGTAGAATGAGTTTGGGAGTGTTCCTCCCTCTGCTATATTTTGGAAGAATTTGAGAAGGATAGGTGTTAGCTCTTCTCTAAATGTTTGACAGAATTTGCCTGTGAAGCCATCTGGTTCTGGGCTTTTGTTTGTTGGAAGACTTTTAATCACAGTTTCAATTTCAGTGCTTGTGATTGTTCTGTTCATATTTTCTATTTCTTCCTGGTTCAGTCTCAGAAGGTTGTACATTTCTAAGTATTTGTCCATTTCTTCCAGGTTGTCCATTTTATTAGCATAGAGTTGCTTGTAGTAATCTCTCATTATCCTTTGTATTTCTGTAGTGTCAGTTGTTACTCCTCCTTTTTCATTTCTAATTCTATTGATTTGAATCTTCTCCCTTTTTTTCTTGATAAATCTGGCTAATGGTTTAGACAGATGTAGAAGTTTATTGTAGAGTTGCTCTTAATAGCTTTATTGGAAACAATCTTAAATGTTTATTAATAGATCAGGGGCTGGATAAATTATACTACATCCCTACATTGGAATACTAAGCAGCCTTAAAAAGACTGAGAAGGGGGACACCTTCGAGATGGCGGAGGAATAAGATGTGGAGATCATCTTCCTCCCCATAAATACATTAAAAATAAATCTACATGTGAACAACTCCTACAGAACACCCACTGAATGCTGGCAGAAGACCTCAGACTTCCCAAAAGGCAAGAAACTCCTCACATACCTGGGTAGGGCAAAAAAAAGAAAAAAGAAAAAACAGAGACAAAAGAATAGGGATGAGACCTGCACCTCGGGGAGGGAGCTGTGAAGGAGGAAACATTTCCACACACTAGGAAGCCCCTTCACTGGCCGGGACGTAGGGTGGGCAGAGGGGAAGCTTTGGAGACATGGAGGAGAGCGTAGCAACAGAGGTGCGGAGGGAAAAGTGGACAGATTCCCGCACGAAAGATCGGTGCTGACCAGCACTCACCAACCTGAGAGGCTTGTCTGCTCACCCACCAGGATGGGTGGGGGCTGGGAGCTTAGGCTTGGGCTTTGGAGGTCAGACCCCAGGGAGAGGACAGGGGTTGGCTGTGTGAAGACAGCCTGAGGGGGGCTGGAGCAACACAGCTTGCCAGGAGGGAGTCTGGGAAAAAGTCTGGACCTGCTAGAGAGGCAGGAGACCTTTGTTTCGGGGCTCACAAGGAGAGGGGATTCCTTCCCATTGTGCCCACAGAAGTCAGAGCACCGCCTAAGCGAGCTTCAGGGACAGGCGCCAGCCGTGGTTATCAGCTCAGACCCCAGAGACGGGCATGAACCGCTAAGGCTGCTGCCACCAAGAACCCTGTGTGCAAGCACAGGTCACTATCCACACACCCCTGGGAGCCTGTGCAGCATGCCACTGCCAGGGTCCCATGATCCAGGTCCAGCTTCCCTAGGAGAACACATGGCATTCCTCAGGCTGTTGCAACATCGTGCCAGCCTCTGCCTCCTCAGGCTTGCCCCGCATTCCAATCATGACTACCGTACCCCTCCCCTTCCCCAGCCTCAGTGGGCAGGAGAGCCCTAATCAGCCACTGCTTTAACCTGCTCCTGTATGGGTGGGGAATAGATGCCTGAAGGTGGCCTACATACAGAGGCGGGGACAAAACCATAGCTGAACCCCAGGAGCTGTACAAACAAAGAAGAGAAAGGGAAATTTCTCCATGCAGCATCAGGAACAGCAGATTAAATCCCCACAATGAACTTGATAAAACATGCATTTTAAGAATACCTGAATAAACAACAAAAGTTCCCAAAATTGAGGTGGTGGACTTTGGGAGCAACTGCAGATTTGGGGTTTGCTTTCTGCATCTAATTTGTTTCTGGTTTTATGTTTATCTTAGCTTAGTATTTAGTGCTTTTTATCATTGGTGGATTTGTTTATTGGTTTGGTTCCTCTCTTCCTCAAATCAACAAATGCTAAAGGAACTTCTCTAGGCAGGAAACACAAGAGAATGAAATGACCTACAATAACAAACCCAAAACAACTAAGAAAATGGGAATAGAAACATACATATCAATAATTACCTTAAATGTAAATGGATTAAAGGCTCCAACCAAAAGATGCAGACTGGCTGAATGGATACAAAAACAAAACCCGTATATATGCTGTCTACAAGAGACCCACTTCAGACCTAGGGACACATACAGACTGAAAATGAGGGGATGGAAAAAGATATTCCATGCAAATGGAAATCAAAAGAAAGCTGGAGTAGCAATGCTTATATCAGACAATATAGACTTTAAAATAAAGACTATTACAAGAGACAAAGAAGGACACTACACAGTGATCAAGGGATCAATCCAAGAAGAAGATACAAAAATTGTAAATATTTGTGCACCCAAAATAGGAGCATCTCAATACATAAGGCAAATGCTAACAGCCATAAAAGGGGAAATTGACAGTAACAATAATAGTAGGGGACTTTAACACCCCACTTTCACCAAGGACAGATCATGCAAAATGAAAATAAATATGGAAACATAAGCTTTAAAACACACATTAGACCAGATAGACTTAATTGATATTTATAGGACATTCCATCCAAAAACAACAGAAGACAAAAACAACACTTTCTTCTCAAGTGCTCATGGAACATTCTCCAGGATAGGTCATATATAAGGTCACAAATCAAGCCTCGGTAAATTTAATACAATTGAAATCGTATCAAGTACATTTTCTTAGCACAACACTATGAGACTAGATATCAAATACAGGAAAAAATGTGTAAAAAGTGCAAACACATGGAGGCTAAACAATACACTACTAAATAACCAAGAGATCACTGAAGAAATCAAAGAGGAAATCAAAAAATACCTACAAACAAATAACAATGAAAACACAATGACCCAAAACCTATGGGATGCAGCAAAAGCACTTCTAAGATGGAAGTTTATAGCAATACAATCCTACCTAAAGAAACAAGAAAAATCTCAAATAAACAACCTAATCTTACACCTAAAGCAATTAGAGAAAGAAGAACAAAAAAAAAAACAAAGTTAGCAGGAGGAAAAATCATAATGATCAGATCAGAAATAAATGAAAAAGAAATGAAGGAAACAATAGCAAATATAAATAAAAGTTAAAGCTGGTTCTTTGAGAAGAAAAACAAAATTGATGAACCATTAGCCAGACTCATCAAGAAAAAAAGGAAGAAGTCTCAAATCAACGGAAGTAGAAAAGAAAAAGGAGAAGTAACAACTGATACTGCAGAAATACAAAGGATCATGAGAGGCTACTACAAGCAACTATATGCCAATGAAATGGACAACCTGGAAGAAATGGACAAATACTTAGAAAAGTACAACCTTCTGAGACTAAACCAGGAAGAAATAGAAAATATGAACAGACCAATCACAAGCACTGAAAGTGAGACTGTGATTAAAAATCTTGCAATAAACCAAAGCCCAGGACCAGATGGCTTCATGGGCGAATTCTGTCCAACATTTAGAGTACAACTAATACCTAACCTTCTCAAATTCTTCCAAAATATAGCAGAGGGAGGAACATTCCCAAACTCATTCTATGAGGCCACCATCACCCTGATACCAGTACCAGACAAAGATGTCACAAAAAAAGAAAACTGCAGGCCAATATCACCGATGAACATAGATACACAAATCCTCAACAAAATACTAGCAAACAGAATCCAACAGCATATTAAAAGGATCATACACCATGATCAAGTGGGGCTTATCACAGGAATGCAAGGATTCTTCACTATACACAAATCAATCAATGTGATACACCATATTATCAAACTGAAGGATAAAAACCATATGATAATCTCAATAAATGCAGAAAAACTCTTCTACAAAATCAACACCCATTTATGATAAAAGCTCTCCAGAAAGTGGGCATAGAGAGAAGCTACCTCAACTTAATAAAGGCCATATATGACAAACCCTCAGCCAACATCGTTCTCAATGGTGAAAAATTGAAACCATTTCCACTAATATCAGGAATGAGACAAGGTTTTTCACTCTCACCTCTATTATTCAATGTAGTTTTGGAAGTTTTAGCCACAGCAATCAGAGAAAAAAATAAATAAAAGGAATCCAAATCGGAAAAGAAGAAGTGAAACTGTCACCATTTGCAGATGACATGATACTGTACATAGAGAATCCTAAAGATGCCACCAGAAAACTACTAGAGCTAATCAATGAATTTGGTAAAGTAGCAGGATAATAATTCATGCATAGAAATCTCTTGTGTTCCTATACTGTAATGATGAAAGACCTGAAAAAGAAATTAAGGAAACACTCCCATTTACCATTGCAACAAAAAGAATAAAATACCTAGGAATAAGCCTACCTAAGAAGACAAAAGATCTGTATGCAGAAAACTATAAGACGCTGATGAAAGTAATTAAAGACAATACAAACATATGGAGAGATATACCATGTTCTTGGATTGGAAGAATCAACATTGTGAAAATGACTCTACTACCTATAGCAATCTGCAGATTCAATGCAATCCCTGTCAAGCTACCTGTGGCATATTTCACAGAACTAGAACAAAAAATTTTACAATTTGTATGGAAGCACAAAAGACCCTGAAGAGCCAAAGCAATCTTGAGAAAGAAAAATGGAGCTGGAGGAATCAGCCTCCCTGACTTCACACTATACTACAAAGAATGAAAAATGTAAAAGAATGAAATTAGAACACTCCCTAACACCATACACAAAAATAAACTCAAAATGGATTAAAGACCTAAATGTAATACTGGACACTATAAAACTCTTAGAGGAAAACCTAGGAAGAACACTCTTTGACATATATCACAGCAAGATCTTTTTTGACCCACCTCCTAGAGTAATGGAAATAAAGACAAAAATAAACAAATAGGACCTACTGAAACTTAAAAGCTTTTGCACGGCAAAGGAAACCATAAACAAGACAAAAAGACAACCCTCAGAATGGGAGAAAATATTTGCAAACAAAGCAACTGACAAAGGCTTAATCTCCAAAATATACAAGCAGCTCATGAAGCTCAATATCAAAAAACCCAAAAAACCCAATCCAAAAGTGGGCAGACGACCTAAATAGACATTTCTCCAAAGAAGATATCCAGATTGCCAACCATCACATGAAAGGATGCTCAACATCACTAATCATTAGAGAAATGCAAATCAAAATCACTATGAGGTATCACCTCACACCGGTCAGAATGGCCATCATCAAAAAAATCTACAAACAATAAATGCTGGACAGGGTGTGGAGAAAAGGGAACCCTCTTGCACTGTTAGTAGGAATATAAATTGATATAGCCACTATGGAGAACAGTATGGAGGTTCCTTAAAAAACTAAAAATAGAACTACCATATGACCCAGCAATCCCACTACTGGGCATTATACCCTGAGAAAACCATAATTCAAAAAGAGACATGTACCACAATGTTGCACTATTTACAGCAGCACTATTTATAATACCCAGGACATGGAAGCAACCTAAGTGTCCACTGACAGATGAATGGATAAAGATGTGGCACATATGTACAATGGAATATTACTCAGCCACAAAAAGAAACAAAATTGAATTACTTGTAGTGAGGTGGATGGACCTAGAGTCTGTCATACCGAGTGAAGTATGTCAGAAAGAGAAGAACAAATACTGTGTGCTAACACATATATATGGAACTTAAAAAAAAAAAAGTGATTCTTGTGAACCTAGGGGCAGGATAGGAATAAAGATGCAGGTGTAGAGAATGGACTTGAGGACATGGGGAGGGGGAAGGGTAAGCTGGGATGAAGTGAGAGAGTAGCATTGACATATATACACTATCAAATGTAAAATAGATAGCTAGTGGGAAGCATCTACAGAGCACAGGGAGATCAGCTCAGTGGTTTTTGAACACCTAGAGGAGTGGGATAGGGAGGATGGGAGGGAGGTATAAGAAGAAGGAGACATGGGGATATATATATACATATAACTAATTCACTTTGTTATACAGCAGAAACGAACATAACACTGTTAAGCAATTATACTTCAATAAAGATGTTAAAAAAAAGACTGAGAAAATGTACATAGATACATAATGATCTCTAAATATAAGTTAAAAGGGCAAAGTATTGAAAGGGGGCTACTATATGTATAGAATAGTTGAAGGGGAGGTCTTTATTTATGTACAGCATTTTCCTATAGTAGCAAAAAATAGCTCAGGAAACTGAAGGCATATGTTGTCATCTGGAGGTCTCGGGTGTGGAGAGGGAGTGACATTTTTCACTATATTTCTATCTATCTACACAGATATAAATACACAAATTAATTTTTGTTTGAATTTTGGACCACACAAATATATTATCTATTTAAATCTTACACACGCTTTTGTTTATAAGTAGCAAACACTTTTAAGTAACTGTGAGCTGTTTCTACTTACAACACTTCTGACATAAAATGCATGGTGTTCTTCCAGCACCAACAAATTCTCCAACTCTTCAGCCATCAACTGGGTGTTCTACAATTCATTTTAATTCTGACACTAACTACCCAGCGTTAGCACAGACCCCATAGATTAAGGGCTCATTCTCAGGGTAGTACTGCCCCCACTTCAGACACCAATTGTATTAATAAGTTCCGGATCACCTTACTTCTGACCAACCAGTTATAAATTGGGGGTTCCCATGACTCCCTCCTCAGGTTTGATAATCTGCTAGAACAGCTCACAATACTCAGGAAAACACTTTACTTACGATTACTGGTTTATTATAAAGGGTGTAACTCAGGAATCACTCAGTCATTGGCCCCTGTCCCTTTCCTGTAGGTTAGGCAATGGCATGAAATTTCCAACCCTCAAGTAGTGCCTTGGTCTTTCTGGCAACCAGACCCCAACCTGAAGCTATCTAGGGGCCCTCAGTCAGCAGTCATCTCATTAGCATACAAGAGACACCCTTTGGCTCCAGAGATTCTAAGGGTTTTAGGAGCTGTGTGCCAGGAACCACAGACAAAGACCAAACATATATTTATTCCATCACAGTAACACGGTATCACTCTACAGAGGATGTGGCAGATTATATTTTCCAAAGGTCGCTACATCAATGTATCCCATCTCACGAGGTCTTACAATATGATGCTGCCACTCCTCTTGAATCTGGGTGGGCCTGGAACCATGTGATGACTATTTGAATATCAAGGTTAAGTCATAAAAGGTGATATAGCTGCTCAAGTCTCTCTTTCTCTCTACAGATGCTTGCCCCTGGAATCTAGCTACATTGTTGTAAGGAAGTCAAGTGGCACCTTAGAGAGATTTTGTAAAGGTGTTTCCACCCCAGCCCCAACTGAGGTCCAGGTGGCAGCCTGTACCGACTGCCAGACTTGGGATTAAGTGAGCCAGCCCCCAGCCTTCAAGCCACCTCAACTGGTGTTGACTAGAGCAGAGACAGACTGTCCCCTCCCAGCTCTGCCCAAACTGCAGATTTATAAGCAAAATAAAAGATACGTTGTTTTAGGCCACTAAGTTTTGGATGGTTTATTGTCACACAGCAATGAATGAATAACTAGAACAGAGGGGAAGTTGTTGGAAGTTTTTGAGAAGACCTCTGAGGCACTTTCATGAAATAAAGGCAGGGATACAGCTTGGTGTCGGGCACAGCTAGAATCAGATTGTTCACTTCCACAATTTCCTCTCTCTGTATCAGTTTCTCCCCATCCGTTGGTCATTGCTGCTTCTTTTTTCCTGGATATCATTCTCTTAGGTCTTTTGGCTTCATTTGCATGGTATGCGTCCCCAATTCCCAATTCCTAACTTGGCCCTTTAAGAAGAACTAAGCCTCTTTTCTTAGTTACAGGGTTCAATATCCTATAAACAACTTTGGACCAGTCAAATGTGCCTAAAGGGGGGGTCCTATAATATTTGGCCCAAGGGGCTCCTCCAGAGAATCGGGGCTATTTTCTGAGAAGAGAGAATTGCAAAACGAGTAGTCCTCACCTTTGACTTTGGGGGAACTCTTAGGAAAATAATAAATTGCTTTCTGCGTGAGTTTAAATCTCAGAATCTCAAGCAAAAGGTAGGTCTAATTTTATGATGGGAATCAGTGTCAAATAGGATTAGCTGAACAGGAATTCTTCTAATGGTACCATCTTGGATCTTCAATAAAAATCATCAGGATCAATTGATTAGGGAGCCAGCAGGATGTTAATAGTTAATCGAAGGGGAGACTGTGAAGGGCAAATGTATCCAGTATGGCTTTAAATGTAAACTAATTTTATGGAGCAGCAATACATTATAGTTGTTAGAAACCTGGCCTCTGGAGCCGGATGGCTCTGCTCAATGTGGCTCCACCACTGGCATCTTTATGACATTTAGCAAGTAGTCTCTCTGTGCCTCAGTTTTCTCGTCCGAACACCTGTGCTAACAACATTTCCTGCCATACAGGGTTATTGTGGGTTTTAATAAATTACATGCTAAGCACTAATAATAGTGGCTGGCACAAAATGAGTCCTCAATGAATAATGCTTTTATATTCCAGACATCAGATCAGATATCCTGTAGAATTTATCCTAAATTAAGTCTTTGTCACTGGAACTTACAATCAAGTTAAATTCATCAAGTGTGAGCAAGTCCCAGCCAAAAGTTAGATGCTAATGGGAGACTCCTTTCTATCGCCCTTTGGTTCCTGTCTCCGTCGATATTTGGGAGTGGTGGGATGTTACGGATATGGTAGATTGGCCTTCAGCCTTAGTTCCAAACTCCTCCGCACGTGCTTAGAGTTACGCAGAGACTGACATACTGAAACCTACCTTTCCTAAACTTCCACACAGCTGGTATTCTGGGTACAGATTAACTCTTTAATCTGACGCACTTATGCAGAGTCTTTAAGGTGGACGTGAGATGGGTGCCATCTTCCTGTTGCTTTGGATCTTACTGGCAAACATCATTGTGAGGCTTTTGAGATTTTTCTGGATCCCTTCACTAGCTCCATGTGTGTCGAGAGGCAGCTGTGATGTGGAGGGCAGTGGCTGCAGCTTCTTGATCCCTGGATCGCAGTAGGTGGCAGTGGGTTTTGAGGTCAACCAACCCAAACGTCAACTCCTGAAGCCCCACATTTCCGAACGTGTCAGAGGTTGCAGCTGTCTTGGAGGGCTTGTTGCATGACGTTGTTTGGGAGTAATTCCTCCAGCCCCTACACCACTAACGGAAGCACCCAATTTCCTACACTGTATCCTTTCAGCTCCTTTTCTTGCAGCCACACTCTGACTGATTCAGACAGGAAGCCACAGAAGTTATCTTCCCCATGGTAGTCCTCTGTCAAGTGATTAATTTTTCCAACTTATTCCATGTGACCTTGCTGAGCTAATGGAGGAGAGCAAGAAAAGGAGGCTGCGGGCTAAGGAGTTGGATTGCTGATAAAGGATGATTCCTCAAAAAATAACAGACAAGTTCATCATGTGCCCAAGGGAGAAAGCCATTCCTCTGCTGCTGCACTGTTACGGGAGTGCACTGGGGTCATGTAGTGAGGGTACCTGGAGTAGTCCTCAGTGTGATTGCCCCCAAAAGAATTTCAGTTGATTTTACAATTTATTGTTAGATTTTTCCACTTGAGCAGAGCTATTCGGATCTGGTTTAATCTCCTCTGCTGTGCCACCTTGAAAAACTGACTTTTTAATGCCTGTCATTTTTCATCAACACTAGCATTGGGTTCCCCAAATGTTCTCAGCCCCTTTCTTCCTTGCCACAGAGCATAGAAAGCCATACACTTACTGCCCTCCCTTCTCTCGCCCGAGCAGGAATCATATGATCCAGTTCTAGTGGAACTCTGGAGTAGCTTCTAGAAAAGCTTTTGTTTTCCTTATTTAAAAAAAAAAAAAGATATGATTAACAGACTCCCTCCTTCCTTCTCTCCTACCTTAAAAATAAATATGGTGCCTGGAGTCATATAGCAGCCATTTTGTAAACATGAGGTGACAAGTCAATTCACCAAAGACCATAGAGGGAAAAAGACAGGAGTTAAGATCTTTGGTCACACAATTGAGTCTCTGCATTTGCCCTGAATTTCTTACCCCTGGGCTTTTCCTTAAGTGAGAATAATAAACTTCTATTTATTTAAACAAGTATTTGTAGGGTATTCTATTCCTCGTAGTCTATAAAATTTCTATACAAGGTGTTATTTATATCTCCTGGAGTTTTGTGGGGATCCAACAAGATAACTGGTGTGGCAGTACTTTGAAAAACTATAAAAAAAGAACTAATTTTAGGGCTTCCCTGGTGGCGCAGTGGTTGAGAGTCTGCCTGCCGATGCAGCGGACGCGGGGTCGTGCCCCGGTCCGGGAGGATCCCGCATGCCGTGGAGCAGCTGGGCCCCTGAGCCATGGCCGCTGAGCCTGCGCGTCCAGAGCCTGTGTTCTGCGGTGGGAGGGGCCACAGCAGTGAGAGGCCCGCGTGCCCCCCAAAAAAAGAAAAAGAGAACTAATTTTAAAGTCCTGTTTTTAAGGGAATCAGATGTTTTCTGTGTAGCTCAAGGTAGAGGAAATTTCAGTGAAATGATAAGTGATTGAAATAAATATGCCACATATTCCTTTCAACAACTCAGATGAAGGCTTGCTTCTCTCTTAAATTATTAATAACCCCATTTAGTACTTTCAAAGTGCTTTGCTATCATTTGATATTTAATCCTCAGAATTTCCCTAGCAGATTGTAAAATCTCATTTTACAAGGGTAGAAGTGAAAACAAGGCTTTTCAAAGACTTTCTCAGAGACACATATGCCTGTGGCAGACTCAGAACTAAAAATCAAAGAATCTAACAGTCCGGTGTCTTATTGGCTTTCTCATGTAAGTTTGATATGCAGGACATGACACAGCCCAAGGGAGCCCTAAGCCCTAAGCATTTAAGGTTTCATAGTATATGTATATTCAAACTAAGATCCAGCTAACCATGTACTTTATCCTCTTTATCCTTGTGAATAAAATGCCTTTATGCACAACATTAGAAGAGGACAAGGAAATAATATTCTCTACCAGTAATGAATTTAAGTCTATTTACACACTGCTCTATACTGTGTAATAATTTTGTGTGCCCCCCACATTCATACGTTGGACCTAATCCCTAATGTGATGATATTTGGAAGTGGAGCATCTGTGAGGTGGTTAGGTCATGAGGGTGAAGACTTCATGAATGGGATTAGAGCCCTAAAAAGAGAGACCCCAGAGAGCTCTTTAGTCCCTTCTAGCACGTGAATACAGCAAGATGGCGGTTTTTGAACCGGAAGGAGGTCTCCCTAGATACTGAATCCACTGGTGCCCTGACCTTGGGTTTTCCAGCCTCCAGAGCTATGAATTTCTGTTGTTTATAAATCACTCAGTCTATGACAGTTTGTTATAGCTACCCAAACTAAGACACACACTGAAAGCATCATCCTATCCTGGCATAAAAGAAATGAGGTCATATTACTTTGTTATTTTCCTGATGTACATTGTTATAAGCAGTAAAAAGGGGGTTCTTTTGATACTACATGTTGAAAAAAACAGGGGCAAAGTAAGGAGAATATCTAACTGCCTAAACAGGAAGTGGATTCATGCTTTAAAAAGGAAGTGAAGAAAAATCATCGGTGATCAAAACTTCATTCAGAATTGTGCTGCTGAGAATCTCCCTCCACCTTCAACCCAAGAAAATGTTCTGGCAATTTTAATAATGTTATGTTCAATGAAAAGAAACTTGGCCCTTAATTAATGGTGTTATTTTCAAGAAAAAATTTATCCATTTCAAAGCCTTTTATCCAAATTCCGACTTAGTAAGATTTACATGACATGAGATCAAAGAGAGGAAATGGAAAATAAAAGCTCAAACAGAAATACAAAAAGGCCTTAATTAAGTCTATATTATTACTATCTTTATTTTCAAATCCAGAGATGGATGATATAGAGATTTCCTTCTCCAGCTCTACTACTTCCTAGCCATGGGACTTTGGGCAAGTGGCTCTCTCTGTGTTTAATGTCCTCAAGTGGTAAATGGACATAATGATAGTACCTACTTCATTGGGTGGTTAAGCAGATTGTATGAAATGGTATTGTAACAGTAATGTTAGCTATTAGTATTGTCTGTAAAAACCAGGAGACAATAAGCACAACTAAGTCAGGGACACGTACGACACATACTACAAAGTTGCAGGACCTATGTCGAATACATTTTGTAAAATACTAAAGGGTAGATTGTTGAGAGGTGACAAAGAGCACACTGTTGTCCAGTTCTGCTATTCCTAAGGGCAACAATGGTCACTGGATTCAAGAGGACATAGCTGAATTTGAGGAATGAAGAAGGTGGTGTTCAGCAAGAAACAGGGATGTTCCTGAGCAGAAATCCACTGTAAATGGGAGAAAATTATCAAAAATTATTAACGGATTGTTACTGGTCACAACAAGGAGCAGATGGCTTCCCAGAAAGCCTAAATAGTGGAACTCTGATAAACCCTCTGCATTCTTGTTGAGGCTTATGAATGTATGGGAAGAGCACACACCCTGGGAAAATGAGAATTTTGTAAGATATTTAGATCTCTGCCACCTGATGTTCTAAAGGCTGTTGTATATGTACATTTTATTTGTTAACTACCTCTTTTTCTTTTTTTTAACAAATAAGTTTTTAAAATTTTATTTTTAAATTATTTTTTTTTATTACTGTTATGTTTTGGACCGTGCCATGTGGCATGCAGGGTCTTAGTTTCCCGACCAGGGATTGAACCTGTGCCCCCTGTCATGGATGCATGGAGTCCTAACTACTTGACCGCCAGGGAAGTCCCTGTTAACTACCCCTTCTGCAACAGTTTTATGATAATTAGAACAGGGGAGTGAGGTAACAATCTTGCCTGTTTTAGAAAACAGATATTTTTCAGGATGTAGTGTAATTGGATTGGGGGAGAGATAGGAAAATGAAGCCAGAGAAGTCAAGTGCTTGAAACTGGAAGAATTAAACTGGGTAAACTCCAGGAAAGAAATGTGCATAACATACTTGTCAGACCAACCCTGACTTCTAAATATTGTTACTGCCAAGAGCACTGAGCACAGGGCAGGGCCCTTCACCAAGTGTCCTCAGTGTTCCAAGAGCACCTCTAGTGTTTCCTGTCTGCCTCCCAGGTGGCTCAGTCTCTCGTGAGTAAGCTACACTGAAAGGGGAAATACGATGAAAGAAGGGTGAGGAAGAGAAGACAACAAGGAAAAAGAGGGAACCAATGAAGAATACAGAGGAGCAAGGGAAAGTTAAGAAGGGAAAGAGAAAGGAAAAGAAGGAAGAAAGTGAGATAATATGGAGAAGAAAGAGATGAAAGCATGAGAATGGGACAAGCATGGAATCACAGAGACATCACTAGGATGCTTGGACTGGAGTGTTGAGCTAGAATTGGACACAGGAATGGAGAGAGGAGACACTGTGTCAGGAGGAACTTATTGAGAGTAGAGGAGGTAGGAGAAAATGAGGTTAGAGGAATAAGAAAACACTGTGTGTTATCCTAGATGTCTGGATTAATAATCATCTTTATGTCTATTGTGTCAAAGCTTTTAGTGACATTGTGGGCAGAACCACATCCAATACTGTTTCAGAATAATGATGGCTTTTGGTGAAGCAGAGTGTATGAAGGGGAGGAGAAATTGCATGAATGATGAAGGAAGAGATAGGAAGCCAGTCCTGCAAGACACCACAGGGAGACACTAATGCTGAACCTCTGGAAATGAAAGTGATGCAATGCCTGTGAAAATTAGCAGGATGTTTACTATCTTTCTGCACAATTTAAAAAAAAAAGAAAAAAAAATGATAGCACTGGCTACACACAACTGTTTCTTAAAGAAGAACATATTGGCGTCCAATTTATCTGAGACTGGGTGTCGCCTTGAGAATCTGGCATGTGTGTTATTACTTACATGGGATGTTCCATACCAGTTATTTTACGAGTTTTAAACCAGGCTTTGGCACTTTTTCATTTGTATATTTGCTCCTTTTACTTTATGAGATGAGTCATTTATTACTCTATCAATTCATACATCTATCAAGATATCTCTTGGACCAGTCGTTCTCAAACTATAATGAGCATCAGAACCATCTGGAGGGCTTGTTAAACATAGATTTCTGGGCTCAACCCCTTCAGAGTTTCTTATGTATGCAGTGGTCTGGAGTGGAAGAATTTTCATTTCTAACAAGTTTCCAGGCCATGCTGGTCCAGACCTTGCTTAGAGAACCACAGTATTTGATAAATAATAGAGTGTTCCTACTGGGTGCAAATTCTATTACTGCAGAGATATTAAAATACAAGATTGTATTTCCAAGGATGGAACTTTTAGAGTTCAGAAAAACTGTGAGAAGCATTACTATACAAAACTATCAATTATATTATTTTATCAATAGTAAAATCAAAGAGTTCTATGACTTTTTTCAGGAAAGTTTCTGAATTTGTGACTTTCTCTGATTAGATGACTCACTTGAAATTCTGGCCTTCCCACTGTAGTTTCCTCAATTTTAAAACCTCAAACTTAAGAGTTGTGAAGGAAGTATTACACCTGAAACTAACACAATATTGTAAACCAATTATACTTCAATTAAAACCAAAAAGTTGTAAAGAAAAATTTCTCCTCTTCTTCACATGATCCCATCTTGGCCCAGAGAGAAGGACGCATTTACCAATATTTCTGTCCTCTCAGAATAGTTCTGGTGAGAAAGCTTGTGCCCCTCCCTCCACCTGCTGTGGACAGAGCGTGATACTCACTGGGCCATATTGGTTGTGAGGACTGTGCCCATAAAAAGAAGAGGGGGCACCTTAATCTCTGTGACCCCCCTGGGCTCTCAGGTGCAAACAGGCTTACCTGCACTTCTGTGGCCAAGCAGTAAGCCCACCTGGGTAGCGCCCTTCCATGGGCATCAGTCCCTGCTGGAGACATTACACAGTGTAGCCTGGTCCTTGCAGCTGACTGGGTAAGTGGACACAGAGTCCTATCTGCAACCTGGACACAGCCCCAGGGTAAATGTGCAGATCCTAGATCTAAGAAAACTTCAGGTCAAAGCTGTAGTCTCCAACATGTTTTAGCAGAAGCCCTGCTAAACCATTCATACAATTGGCTATCTGTTCTTTAAGTGTTTGCTTTATCAGTCAGCCCTCTGAAGGGGAGCAGAATAGGATTTTAGATCTAAAAGACCTCTAAAATAGGCTGGGAAGCAAGTATATACATAAGATGGGCATGTGGGCAGCAAAAGCAACCTAGGGAGACTGAGGATCTCAGTGTAAGACTCAGTGGTCAGCTTGGGCTGGGGCAGCTCACAGTGGTTTATTGTACAGCCATAGCTGGTACATAAGGCACGGGATGCTCAGAAGCAGAGTTCTGGTTAAATGCCACCTCAAAACATGTGGTCTTCACTCTGTGAGGCCTTTTTAGACATTTGTAGAAACAATGATTGCTACTTTCATAGTGTCTTTTTTCTCCATATAGTGCTTGGGGCACAGGACACTAACGTGTTCATTCTGACCTCCAGTTTGTTGGCATCAGGCCTGAGTAGAAGCTCCAGATGAGTTCCAAATCTTACAAATAGTCTCTTGGGCTCATAAGGCTCCATTATAGGATTTTGGAAATATACAACCTCTACCTTTGGGTGGTAAATTGGCTCTGAAATGGGTATTTTAGCAATTCTGCTCATCGGTGTGGATTTATCCCAACTACAGCTTCAACCATGGAAGGGTAGTGCAACAGGCAAAGAGGAATATGGAATTTCTCCAAAGGAGCTATGTCACATTTTTAAGCTGGAGTAGAGTTCAAAACAAAACCCGCCTCATTATGAACCAAAGGCTAGTAGGAACAATTTCAAGATTTCCTTCCAGGAAACTCTGTCATTTGGAATTTGGTTTGCTTAGTGATATATTGAGGAAAGAAAACTGGAAAGAGGTTTGATCTTAAAATCAAAACATCAATGAGAAAACGTAAAAGCAAAATGAAGGCATCCACGCTGAGAGTATAGATAGAGATGGAGAATGAACTTTTACCTGTGAAGAAAGGTTGAATTCTTGAAAAAAGATGTAACTGGGAAAAAGGGAAATATTTTAGTTGTTACTCAATCAAGGAGTTTGGGGAGCTCATGAAACCAAGTAAAGGAAATGAGATTGAGAGAGCGAACTGGGTTAATTCTCCCAGTGAGAGCCCAGATAGAGAATACTGTTGAGAGTGAAACTTTCCCTTCCTCCCCTCCCCTGCCTCCCCATCCCTTCCCTTCTCTTCTCTTCTTTTCCTTTCCCTTTCTTTTCTCATCCTCTTCCTTCATATTTTTAAAAAACATTTTAATTACAGAAATTTCCTAACAAACACAAAAGAAGAGAGAATAATATGATGAACCTCCATGTGTTCATCTCTCAGCTCCAGCAGTTACAAACGTATGGTCATTCTCATTTCATCTATACCTCTCCATTCCTCCCCCAGCCCCTTATCCCCTGCTGGATTATTTTAAAGTTAATTTCAGACACCATATAATTTCATTTGTATTGTCTTAAAGAAATAAGGATTTAAAAAGCAAAATTTAACCACGAGGTTCTTTCATATCTAAAAATATTGATAATAATTCTAGGAGCTAATAACCTATTATACCAAAGTTCCAGGATACAATGTTAATATGCAAAAGTCAATTGCTGTCCTACACACAAACAATGAACAAGTGAAATTTGAAATAAAAAATGCAATATCATTAACATTAGCACCCCCCACTAAAAGAACTACTTAGGTATAAATCTAAAAAAAAAAATGTATAAGACCTATATGAAGAGAACTATAAAACTCTGATGAATAAAATCAAAGAAGAACTAAATAAATGGAGATATATTCCATGTTCATGAGTGGGAAGACTCAATATTGTCAAGATGTCAGTTCTTCCCAACTTGATCTGTAGATTTAACCAAAATTCCAGCAAGTTATTTAATGGATATGGCCATGCTCATTCTAAAGTTAATATGGAGAGGAAAAAGTCCCAGAATAGCCAAAACAGTACTGAAGGAAAGGAACAAAGTTGGGGAACTGACACTACCCAACCCAACTTCAACACTTGCTGTAAAGCTACAGTAATCAAGATGGTTTGATATTGTACAATATGGGGAATATAGCCAATATTTTATAATAACTATAAGTGGAGTATAACCTTTAAAAATTCTGAATCACTGTATTGTAAACCTATAACTTACATAATATAGTACAGAAACTATACTTCAATTAAAAAAAATAATTTGGTATTGGCAAATAACAGATTAATAGAACAGAACATAAAGCTCAGAAAGGCCGCTCATAAATATAGTCAACTGATTTTTTTTGAAGTTATAACTCACATTTTTATTAATAATATTTATTCATTTTAACAATATTTCTAAGTTTCAAGCCATGTAATTTTTTGGTTTTATGTTCAAATGTAGACTTTTCACTCGTACCTTCCGAGATGAGCTGCATAAATCAGTTGTTAAAAATACTAGATTCATCTGCTCTGACAATATTCCCTGCTAATTTAGTCATTTAAAGATTTAGCTTAACTTCTAAAACTAAAACATACTGCACCTTTCTTTGTGAAATAAGAACTAGCCATTTTATTCAAGAGTACTGATGTCCGACTATAGATAATTTTGTTACAAAATTGCCATTATTTAGAAACAAGAACAATAAGTCAAGACAATCATTAAGTCCTACAACAGAAGTGTGAATTAATAAATGTAACTGAGAACCACTAAGTCAATGAATAATGACCATATCATATACTTCTCTCAGTTGTTTTAAAAATCATTCAGCTGTACTTGTGACTGACAGATGCCACTAGCATGACATCAGGCCCAATATGCATACATAATAACTTTGGTTGAACACATAATTATTATAAAGTTATTAAATACATAATAACTTTTACTGTGTCCATGTGCAGAAAAGAGTTACCATGGCAGGCCTGACACTGTTCTCCTGAGAAAGGCCTGCTTACAAGGCTGGCCCTTAGCTGGCATCAGAACCTGGATTTGGGGAGCATTCCCGCCATTCCCTAATTGATGAGAGCTGCTCACTGCACCTAAACTGTCTGGGTAAACCACGTGGTTTGTGTTCAATACCTGCTTTCCTTCTGGGAGTCTGGAATTTTGGTACATGCTATGCAGAGGCTGCCACATGACCGACTCCCAGTTAAAAGTCTGAGGACTGAATCTCAAACGAGCTCCCCCGGAGACAACAGTTCACACGTTGTCACAGTTCAACCATGGTGGAATTAAGCTCACCTGAGTGACTCTACCAGGACAGAGCTCTAGGAAGCTTGCACCTGGTTTCCTCTGGACTTTGTCCCATGTGCCTTTTCCCTTTGCTGGTTTTGCTCTAATAAATCTTAGCCATCAGTATGACTATATGCTTAGTACTATGAGCATATGAAAAGTTGCTCCATGTCATATGTTATCAGGGAAATGCAAATTAAAACAGCAATGAGATACTACACACTTATTAGAATGGTCAAAATTCGGAACACTGACAACACCAAATGCTGAGGAGAATGTGGAGTAATAGGAACTCTCATTTATTGTTGGTGCAGCTACTTTGGAAGACAGTTTGGCAGTTTTTTAGAAAACTAAACATATTTTTACCATATGATCCAGCAATCCTGCTTCTTGGTATTTATCCAAAGAAGGTGAAAACTTATGTCACACGAAAACTTGCACATGGATGCTTATAGCAGCTTTATTCATAATTGTCAAAACTTGGAAGCACCAAGATGTCCTTCAGTAGGTGAATAAATAAATAAACCGTGGTACATCCAGACAATGGAATATTATTCAGTGCGAAAAAGAAATAAGCTATCAAGCCATGAAAAGACATGGAGGAATCTTAAGTGCATATTAGTAAGTGAAAGAAGCCAACTGTATGAGCCAACTATATGACATTATAGGAAAAGCAAAATTATGGAGATAATAAAAAGATCAGTGATTGCTAGTGAGGGGCAGGGGGTGAGAAGAGGGGAAATATGAATAGGCAGAGAACAGAGGATTTTTAGAGCAGTGAAAAAATTCTGTATGATATTATAATGATGGATATATGCCATCATACATTTGTCCAAACCCGTGGAATGGACAACTCCATAAGTGAACATTAAGGTAAACTATGGACTTTGGGTGATTATGATGTGGGTGACTATGATGTGTCAATGTAGGTTCATACTTGGTAAAAATTATACCATTCTGATGAGTGATGTTGATAATAGGGAGGCTATGCCTGTGTGTGGGCAAACTATATATCTCTGCACCTTCCTTTTAATTTTTTTGTAACACCTAAAACTGTTCTAAAAACTGTCTTTAAAAATATTAACAATAATTCCCTCATATTATGTGTATATTATTATCCATATATTCATGGACATTTCATGGAAGTGCTGTATTGGGTGGTTGCAGAAAAATTGGGTACGGGGACTTCCCTGGTGGCGCAGTGGTTAAGAATCCACCTGCCAATGCAGGGGACACGGGTTTGAGCCCTGGTCCGGGAAGATCCCACATGCTGCGGGGCAACTAAGCCCATGAGCCACAACTATTGAGCCTGCGCTCTAGAGCCTGCAAGCCACAACTAATGAAGCCCACACGCTTAGAGCCTGTGCTCCGAAACAAGAGAAGCCACCACAATGAGAAGTCTGCACGCTGCAACAAAGAGTAGCCCCCGCTTGCCACAACTAGAGAAAGCCCGCACGCAGCAACGAAGACCCAATGTAGCCAAAAACAAATAAATTTTTTAAAAAAGAAAGAAAAAGTGGACAACATTTATGATAGAAGGACTGGAAAGATTAGCAGAGAATACATTAAACATTGTTTGATGAGTCCGAAGGTAACATAGTCATTTCAGGTGGCAAACTCATATGGCCATTGTCTGGGGGAAGATGTCCAAGAAAATCATAGGGTTAGGACTCTGAGCAAAGATTTAGGGAAGATGAGGTACAGTGAAGGCGAGCCTGGTAGGTTTAAAAGAGATCAATTCCAGGCCAGGGTCAGGTGCTAGGCTGATGGAAGGTACTTATGGGTAGAATTATCGAGCTTGGGATGGTGAAGGTAATTGGATATGTTTGAACAGTGAACACATTTGGCTGACCCAGAACTGACTGATTTCATGTAGGGGATCCCAGAACAACTGTCTGGTTTGAAAAAAAAAAAAAGTCAGGAACTCTGATCCAGCAATAAGTGCTACCCAGGAGGAAAGAAAATTCAAAGCTCTGCTGAGCCTGCAGAGTTCATGGAAGAAGAGAAGGAAATGGAACATTAGGGGATATTAAACTGCTGTAGGAAAAGATGAAGCTGAATGAATAGTTCTGCTACCAATGATGTGGGAAGAGAGACGTTCAAGGTCTGAAAAGTCCAAAAGCCAGGGAAAGGCAAGGTTTGGGGGGAAAGGACGTGAAAAAGAACACAATGGTGCTCATTTAGAACTATCCACAGAGAATTCAGTTAGGGGTGTACTGAGGATAATTCTTTAAATGAGGCCATCCCTCAAGTGATAAGAGGGAACTGCATCTGTAAGATATGGTTCCTTAGATTAAGGTTAAAGGAATTCCAGCTCCAAATCTGCTCCAGCACAGGCTAAAATCCTTTTGAGTTTCTACTGGGGATGCAGAAATAGAGAAGGAAAGAGGTTGAGTTTACATAGAATGTTAGGTCATGAATGTGCTTAGAAGGGGATGGAGGCAGTATCACTAGACAGAGTTCAGGCTCTGGGAGGAACTGGATCCTCCAAAAGCAGCAATCAAGAAGGAAATAAAAATATAGTTAAATTTTTTTATTGTGGAAATTTTGAATTACACATAAAAATAGAATAATATAACGTTCCCATTATGCAGTCACAGCAACCATAAAATTATTGCCATTCTTACTTTAACTATTCCTTCACATGATTTTATGGTGGAGTACATGAAAGGTCCAGATGTTTATTATTTCATTAATAAATAGTTAAGAGGTTTTCAACATACAGGACAGACACAGAGCGGACCAATGAAGCCTTGGGTTAACCCAGAGTACTAGACTAGAGGTGTCAGCCCTGCACATTTCAAAGTTTTAGAAGAAGATACCATTTTATTTTATTTTTAAATTTTTTTATTGAACTATAGTTGATTTACAATATTGTGTTAGTTTCAGGTGCACAGCAAAGTGATAAATTATATATATATATATATATGTGATATCTATCTACATATATATATATATATATATATATACACTCTTTTTCAGATTCTTTTCCATTATAGATTATTATAAGATACTGAATCTAGTTCCCTATGGAACTAGATTCAACAGGAAATCCTTGTTGTTTATCTATTTTATGTATAGTAGTGTGTATCTGTTAATGCCAAATTCTCAATTTATCCCTCCCCACCCTTTCCCCTTTGGTAACCGTAAGTTTGCTTTCTATGTTTATGAGTCTGTTTCTGTTTTTAAATAAATTCATTTGTACTATTTTTTAGATTCCCCATATAAGCACTATCATATGATATTTGTCTTTCTCTGTCTGACTTACTTCACTCAATATGACAGTCCCTAGGTCCATCCATGTTGCTGCAAACGGCATTATTTCATTCTTTTTTATAGCTGAGTAATATTCCATTGTGTATATATACCACATCTTCTTTATCATTCATCTCTTGATGGACACTTAGGTTGCTTCCACGTCTTGACTATTGTAAATAGTGCTGTTATAAACATAGGGGTGCACATATCTTTTTGAATTTGAGTTTTCATCTTTTCTGGATATATGCCTAGGAGTGGTATTGCTGGGTCTTATGGTTATTCTATTTTTAGTTTTTAAAGGAATCTCCATACTGTTTTCTGTACCGATTTACATTCTCACCAACAGTTTAGGAATGTTCCCTTTTCCGTACACCTTCTCCAACATTTATTATTTGTAGACTTTTTGAAGATGGCCATTCTGACTTGTGTGATGTGATACCTCATTGTAATTTTGATTTGCATTGCTTTAATAATTAGTGATGTTGAGCATCTTTTCATGTGTCTGTTGGCCATCTGTGTGTCTTCTTTGGAGAAATGCCTATTTAGGTCTTCTGCCCATGTTTTGATTGGGTTGTTTGTTTTTTTGATATTGAGTTATATGAATTGTTTGTATATTTTGTAAATTAATCCCTTGTCAGTTGCATCATTTGCAAATATTTTCTCCCAGTCTGTAGGCTGTCTTTTTGTTTTGCTTATGGTTTCCTTTGCTGTGCAAAAGCTTGCAAGTTTGATTAGGTCCCATTTCTTTATTTTTACTTTTACTTCTTTGGCCTTGGGAGACTGAGTTAAGAAAATATTGCTATGATTTATGTCAGAGAACATTTTGCCTATATTCTCTTCTAGGAGTTTTATAGTGTCATGTCTTATATTTAAGTCTTTAAGTCATTTTGGGTTTATTTTTGTGTATGGTGTGAGGGCGTGTTCTAACTTCACTGATTTACATGAGGCTGTCTAGCTTTCCCAGCACTACTTGCTGAAGAGACTGTCTTTTCTCCATTGTGTAGTTTTGCCTCCTTTGTCAAAACTTAATTGACCATAGGTGTGTGGGTTTATTTTTTGGGCTCTCTATTCTGTTCCATTGATCTATATGTCTGTTTTTGTGCCAGTATCATGCTGTTTTGATTGCTTTAGCTTTGAAGTATTGTCTGAAGTCTGGGAGGATTATGTCTCCAGCTTTGTTCTTTTTCCTCAGGATTGCTTTGGCAATTCTGGGTCTTTTCTGGTTCCATACAAATTTTTGGATTATTTGTTCTGGTTCTGTGAAAAATGTCAATGGGTAATTTGATAAGGATTGCATTAAATCGGTAGATTGCTTTGGATAGTATGGCCATTTTAGCAATATTAATTCTTCCAATCCAAGAGCATGGGATATCTTTCCATTTCTTTGAGTCATCTTCTGTTTCTTTTATGAATGTTTTATAGTTCTCAGCATATAGGTCTTTCACTTCCTTGGTTAGGTTTATTCCTAGTTTTTTGTGGGTTTTTTTGACGTGATTTTAAACAGGATTTTTTTTTACTTTCTCTTTCTGATATTTCATTGTTAGTGTAAAGAAATGCAACAGATTTCTGTATATTAGTCTTGTATCTTGGTACCTTGCTGAATTCATTTATTAGTTCTAATAGTTTTTGTGTGGAGTCTTTAGGGTTTTCTATATAAAGTATCAAGTCATCTGCGTATAATGACAATTTTACCTCTTCTCTTCCAATTTGGATACCTCTTATTAATCTTGTCTGATTGCTGTGGCTAGGACTTCCAATACTATGTTGAATAGTAGTGGTGAGAGTGGTCTCCTTGGCTTGTTCCAGCATTTAGTGGGAAGGCTTTCAGTTTTTCTTTGTTGAGTATTATATTGGCTGTGAGTTTGTAATAAATGGCTTTGATTATGTTGAGATATATTCCCTCTATACCCTCTCTGGTGAGAGTTTTTATCATGAATGAACGTTGAATTTTATCAAATGCTTTTTCTGCAGAAGATAGCATTTTAAATGCCTCTCTCTAATGGTGAGACAATATACCCAAGTGAATTTTCCCATCGTTGCAGGAAACACGGTATGACCATTAATGGGCAATTTCTCCCTTGTGGGTTTAAATTTGCTGGAAATGGCCTCTGGACCACATGCCCAGATAGATGTCTGTCAGTTAGCCTGAAACCAAAATATTTTATCTATAACTGTGTTTTCTTCATGTGCCTGTCTTTCCCTAGGATAAAACTCTCAGCAATGTTCTGCAGATAACAAAAATACAGAACTAGACTGTACTGTCTACAAAACTCTGGACAGATAATTTTGCTTGGGATAATGCTCTGGTGCCACAGGAGTTGCTTGCTTGTATTTTCTAAACTTTGTTAGAATAAGTCTGGTGCTGTGATTCTCAGGCACAGCAGAATGCATGAGTAATTTGTAATTGGGTAAATTCAGCTTTGTAACTGCTGAAGAAGCTATAATTATTCTAGTGCTTCAGAGATGGCGCAAAACACTGCAGCTGCTAAAAGAAAGCTGGCCACATCAGAGTGAGATGAATCCATTAAAACCAGAAAGAGACAGGAAAAAAAAATTGAATTTAGTTTACAAGAAGGGGAATTTGATTTAGAATATTAGTACTTTCTCTCATAATTTAACAATCAAATAATTAATATTCAAATTTGGGGTATTTGAGTGTTGTTTGTATGATTTTTTTTTGAGTAGTTTTATGCTGGCACATGGAACTTTTATACTTTTTTTAAGCTGTGAGTTGCACAATGTGGATCAACACAACTTACCAAAAAAAAAAAAAAAAAAAGAATTGTATAGGAGTGAGTTTTCTTCCTTTGGTGTGTGGTGGAGTTAAGGCAAATTTAATGAGTTCTTATCCTTCCTCACAGGTTTTGGGAGCAATAGTTAGACCACTCAACACAGTGTCCCAGGTGTATTCAAAAGAAGCATCCTCTTGAACACAGGAGCATGATTGCTTAGGTACAATGCTGATTTCCATTCTGGAGTGGGTCAGTCTGCTCCTGGTTGATCACACGCCTGGCAGTGAAGTCTAACAAATACCTGGGGAGAGTTTATGGGGAACATTTCTGCTCCTGTCACCACATTTCCACACTGGTTCATGCAGGAGAAAACTTCTACCTATGCTTCTGACCTTTTGCAAGTGCCATGAAGGAGCTTCTGCTTCACTCTTGATCCCTTGGAACAAGAATGGTCAGTGGGTGATCTAGGCATCACATGGGCTGGGCCACACCTTATTAGAGGGGAGTTTCCTGGGCTTAGGAGCAGAGAAGTCTGAACCGTTTCTTTCTCTGACTACTACAGTCAAGGTAAGCCCAGAAGGTTAAGGGGTGGTTGAAGCCCTAACATTCTTTCTTTCTTTTTCCTGCTGTGTCTCTGCAGGAGACCTCCTTAAAACAGGCTGGGTGCATGGATGTGGATTCTGCTCTGCTGATAAGGTCTTACATCATTAGGTGTGTCTCTGAATGTGCTCTCCTCAGCCTCTTTGTAGATTTGGGATGAGGTGGGAGACTTGTGGTCTAAGCCACCTTCTCAAACATAGTTCACAAAAATTTTATATTTCGGATGTGACTGTTTTGTTCATTTATTTGTTTTGCATGTATTCTCCTTTGGTTAAGATGGTGGCAGGGAGGAGCTGTGAGGTTAGGCTGCTCATGGAGCCTAACAATTCCAGCAGAACAATTCCATTTTTCACATGGAGATGAATCTAGCTATTATAGTAGATTTTGGTGGAATCCAATACTGTTTCTATCTCAAATTGCTGACAACCAATTGATTCTGCTCTTTCCAAATTCAATATTTCTTAATTAGAGTGCCTTAACAGACAAGGTTCAAGTTGAAAGTAGAGTTAGAAAGGCATTTTTGTTTTAAAAAAAAGGTTCTTCATTTAACATTTAAAAACTTATATAATTTATAGTCCCTCAATTTTGAAGCCCAAATGTACTGAAGAAAAATTCTTCTTTTAACAAGGATACTAAGAGTGAATAAATATTCAAAGTTATCTATTCTTTTAAAAGTAATTTTGTTGAAGAATCTGGGAACCTGGAAGACCTGCTGTAACATAATGTTCTCTGTTACAGCTTAATTGAGATTTATAAGCCCTGATGATACTTTGGGGACTAGTTCTTCCACCACCCAGTGTCTAAGAGACATTTCTGTCAAAATCTGCTTGGCATTTATGTACTTCATTTCAGAAAAATATTTCCAAGTTTATACAACTTCATGTTGTTGGGAACTCTGTCTTCTCTCCTCCTATGTACATTTCTCTAACTGGAGAAATATGCAGAGACCAGGGAGAGGTGAGGGGCATGGTGCCTTTCTTCGTTAGTTTATATAAAATTTTAATAATTTAATGGAGAAGTGATAGGGCAAACTATCAATATATTTCAGCTAATGAGGTCAGAGTTATTAGTTTGTAAGACACAGAAGAGAAGTTATATCCTAAGAGGAATGTGAATTTATCTTGTAGACACTTAGGAGATCAAAGGAATGAATTTTCTCAGGTCTTTGATCACAGAAACTTTGCATTAAAAGTATCAGTAGATGCAGCTTGGAGTGTCAGTTCTCCATCTCATCCTCCCTGTCCTTGGCTCCAGAGCTCATACTTCTTTCCGGCTCTGAAGTCTCCATCTGGGGTTGTGGGGAGGTTTCAGCCACTGTGGCCAGGCTGCACTGACCCTGCCTCGTGAAGAACTGACTGAACAAAATGAAAAGGCAGTGAGTGAAATTTTTCTCACAACTTACCCTTCAGTATGTTCAAGACAGAAGAGAGGACCAATGGACCGAAGCTTGTTACTTTTTCTTTAATTTTTTAAAAACTGAGATATAATTGACAGGTAACATTTATTATTTCTTACAGTGGTACCCTCTACAAAAGAAAAAGGGTGATATGCTATGGATAGAAGTCTAGGAACAAAGAAAGAGAAGAGGCAGAATTAGGAATCAAGGAATATTCATCTGGGACCCTCGTTACTCTGAGGCTTTAGCTGTGAGGCCCTTTGATAGCACAGGGATGACATGGCTAGATCACAGGCAAAATGCCAGCCTTGCCTCTCTTCAGCTCTGTACAGCTTTGGGACCCTTCAATGAAGCAATGCTTAAATAAAAAAAGTGGGATCCAGTATATGTTTGCTGGGACAAAGCCAGCAAGTGGCATCTGGTGCAAGTGTAAGGCGATTCCCCTTTTCTCTGGTCATCACTGGTTTGGGGTCCTCATTATGTACTTGTGTACATCAAGGATGATCAATCTAGAGATAAGACCTCACCTTGGAAAACAGTAAGGTCTGTACCCCAGTTTTCCTTCCTCAGAGCATGGCTGGAACTTGGTGGGGCAGAAGAAGGACGAGATCCTCATTCATGCACACGTGTTTCTATATATGAGTTGTTTAGTGCAATTACACAAGCCCTCTCATTCTCACTAGTCTTCAGTGAACTTTATTTCACTTTGCCGCCATAATGAAGAGCAGTGGAAAAAACATGCACTTGGGGGTCATGTCCTGGGTTCATGGTCCTTGGTCCCATAGACTCAGAGTCTGAAGAGGAAAACCAGGTATTAGGCAGTGAATGTCTTTGGGACTTAACACTGTCCAAGTGTTTACATGGAATTTAACTTTCTGTGAAATTTTTGAACTTTCATTTCTCTGTGGGAATCTACTAATGGGAGCAGTTCATATTGTTCAAATCAGGGACATTTTTATGCTAACATGTGACTTTTGGAGGGTAGGGAAAGCTAAGATGTGTGAAAAGATAAACTGAAGCACATTAACATTTTCAAGAGTTCATTTGGGCATACGTCCATTCAAACTGGGGCAGCACCAAACTGAAAGCGATTAGGATCACTCCACCAACAGAAGCTTAGCTTACAAAAACAGAGAAGTTTTTGTAGAAAAGATAGGGAAACAAAGCAAGGGCAGTATCTGATTTGCTGTAGCTTTCATGGTTGCCTTATTTGGGAAATCTTAGTTGGCCGTTTGTGATTGGTTGTTCTTAAATTTCATTTTCTTGGATTCGAGCACATTGACTCTGGCTTGGGTTTGGTTTGCTTGCATTCGGTGACCAAGGCATTAGCGTCACCCCAGTCTAATAGTTGCCTCATGTAATTACTTTAACAGATGGATTTATGGCAAGTTTGAAAATAGAATAGGGGGTGAATCTTCAGTTTAGTGCATTGTGTGACCTTCAAGTAAACTTAATTACAGTCCTGTCCTGGTCTATTTTAGAACCTTTGGGGGCAAAATATGAAATGGCCATCTCACTGGTCTCAGAGAGGGATACGTGTCAGGAGAAAGGCCAAGTGAATGAGGAAATGGGATCTTCCTCTAACCCAGGGCCTGAATTGACTTAAGTATTTTCCGTTAAGTCCGATGGTTGAGAGAGAACTAAGACTGGTCAGAGTGGGGGCTCTAGGGAACAGGGAAGAGGAACCCTCAGCATCTCTCCTCACCCCAGGAAAGTTTCCCTTCTCAATCCTCTGAGCCCACAATCTCCACTGTCCTCTCCAAGAGCAAGGAACTCTCAAATGATTGGCTAGATTATGAAACACAGCCTATGGGTTCTAACTGGTCACATTCACTAAGGGTGGGGTTATTATGCTACACCAAGTTATTTGGCTTGGAAGTCTCTTCTCTTCAAGTTTTTCCTTCCATGAGACTAGATGGGCAAGCTGAGTCAGGGGAATTTCACTGCATAAGCTCGGCCATCCTGTTTTTCTCTTTACTTCCTTCCTCTTACTGGCATGTTGTATCTTTCAGCAAGAACCTTTGACTCAGTGGCCAATAGGTGTTAAGATCTGAATTAAGGGACAATCAAGAATTCTTCTTTGGGAGTATTTAAGTTTTGTATTTAAGTTTTGAGACCCCAACTTCGTCAGAGCCCTAGTACTAAGGTTTATGTCACCAGCTAATACAATATTGCCTTAATTTTTAATAGATATTCTTCTTTTTGTGGATATCTCCCTCAGGAATCTCATAAAGAGCAGTCATTTTTGACAGTACAGGATTTGTAAATTTGGAGAACCTTGGCTATTAGGGTGACCAGTTGTGCTGGTTTGCCTGTGACTGAGGAGTTTCTGGGATACAGGACTTTCAGTCCTAAAACCACGAAAGTCTCTAACAAGGCAAGGTGAATTGATCACCCCAGCTAAAATGCCATCTTAATGCCACTAAACCCTGTGTGTGAATTTAACCCTTACTGGCTGTGCAACCTTGGATATATTACCAACCCTCTCTGAGCCTTAAGTGCCTCACATGTAGGGTTTTTATGACTATTACATTAAATTAAATTTCCCAGCATATTTCCTGGTTTATAGTAGATACCAAAGTAATATGTGCTTCTACTTAGTTTTCTTATTTTTCTTGGTACCTAAGAATATTAAATGATATTCTGAGAAGAAAACACAAGATAGGAGGAATTGAAATACTTTTCTGAATGGAAGAATTGGAAAAGTTTCCTAAACCCCCTTTTCTTTTTCAGCTTCCCATCCTAATGTTAAACAGTATCAGGATTGGACAATAGAATGGCGAATGTATTCCATTCCTGGAGTGAACCAGGGGCCACATGTTCAAATGACTGTAGGGGTCATGCAGGGAACATAAATGAGTGAAATAGAATGAATGGGACTTGCGGCAAACAGGAACCCCCTCAGCCTTCACAGGTTGTGGCCACATGGGAAAGAGGGTCCAGTGTGCCAGATCTTACCAGTTTTTTTTCTAGAGAAACCATGTGTCTGAATTTTTATGTGAAATATACCTTTTTTCATATGTTGACATCAAGTTTAGGACTTTTAAAAACAGTGTATTAGCCAATCAAAACATTCCATAGGTCTTTAATCCTCTCATTGAGTTGCTTCATTGAGTAAGAGCGTGAAATTGGATGTCGTAATAAGACAACCGAAGAAAGTTTATTCTGGCCAGATGGAATAATCATCATTATTAAAAGGAAACCAAAGTAATTAAATGGTGACTGAAAAGAAAAAGAAAAAAAAAGATAGGAAATTGCCACGTTTTGAAGTTGGGTTATCTTGTAAATCTAACAACTCAAGACTAAACCTGTGGGGTTGCAAAACTGTAAAGGTAGAACCTGCTAGCAAAGCTTCATGCAAGCATTATCTGACAGATTTCAAAACAGTTTGAATATTAGTCATCATGGATATGTCTGCCAAAAAGGGTAGTGTGTTAAAAGAACATCTGCAACCCACATAAATACCCCCTGCTGACTTAAACTCAGGAAATCAGCTTCAAAAGTTGCAGAAGGCAAAGAAGCTGAAACAGCAGAATTTTATATTAAGTGGTAGATAGACTTTCTCTGTGGGTAAAACTGTTATTGAGGAGCTAGTTTAGCCCCCAATATATCATGTGTTTGACCTCTAGCTTTTGGTGACAAGATATTCTGAGGCTCTATTTGGACTCATCCTACTCAATGAATCACACCATATAAATTGAATACTAATTCCGTCAAGTATGGGTATACTAGATGATTATTACAACCCCTGAGTTATAATAATATCATGAAATGATGAAGAACCTCACTTAACCCTGTATCTAATTGTATCATAAGACCAATCAAAAAGCATAAGAATCTTAATTCAAACAGAACCAACCTGCCAAATGCAAGATGATCTGAAGAATCATCACTGTCTGTGCCCTGGAATTCTGGAAGCTTCATTGTTGGTGGCAGACTATTCCTCAGTGAACCACATTGTTTTGCATATAGGACAGAGGAGGTTTGTGATCCGTGGCAGATTCTGTGGGTCCTGAATGTCTGGACCAGGAGCTTTACAAAGAGAAATCCACAAATGTGGCATTACTGGGAATGGCTGTATGGTTCCTTCCTTCAAAGACACGTCTTTAGTTTCTTTTCTTTTTTGACTCAACATATAAAAACAGCACACAGCTGTAGAGATAGGACAAAATTCTTTTTGTCTTGTGCTTTCATTTATTCTTGTTAAAAGAAAAGCAATTGATTCAGAGTTTAAATACTGCTCTTGTGACTACCAGTTATATAAAACCAGAGGGACATTCATAGACAAAATTATTTCTTGCTTCTAAACTTAAAAAAAAAAAAATCCTTGTGAAATCATTTTCAGTCTGTCCCCATCACATTGCTAGGCTTTGGTTGGAAAGGAAAAATCTCGCATGTGAGTGAGGTTATGATTCAGGAATTGGCTTTTTGAATTTAGAAAATGTTGGTGATGTAAGGCGATCTGCTTTATTATTAATCTACAATTCACCTGTTATGCAGCTTAAGAAGACTTGTTCTAAACGATAAGATCATGACTCAAGATCTCAGAATGACTGATAGCAGGTTTGTCCGATATGAAAGTTAATTTCATGGAATGAATCATTTAAAGACAGTAAGAGTTGATGATGAAACCACACTCTGGAGTTTGAAAAGAGACGAGGCTGCTTTAAGAGAGAAACAGGAAGTTGTAACTAGAAGCCATCTGAATACTAAGCCAAGGCAGAATGCTCATGAAGTAGCAACTTAAGTGGCAGTGTTATCCTGAAATCCTCAGGCAGCCAGACCGTCTTAGGCAAACCTTGATAAAACAGTCCTTATCCAGGTTTTTATCTAAGGAATCCCGAGTAGACTGGAGAATGGAGAGACAGCAAAGGTTCATGTCAGAGAGGGACGAGTATCAGTTTCAACATCAGGGAGCGGTGGAGCTGCTTGTCTTTAATTTTTTGCTCATCCTTACCATTTTGACAATCTGGTTATTTAAAAATCATCGATTTCGCTTCTTGCATGAAACCGGAGGAGCGATGGTGTACGGTGAGTGCAGAAACTGTAGGATTGATGTGAAACTTGTTGCTTGGGCGTAATTAGAGACTTGTGCTCAGATGGCAAAGTACCGAAACTGGAGAAAACATGCTGATTGAAATGTCATTAGCTTGATGAAAGGTGCTGCAGCATAATGAATGCTCATCTCTATCCAGATGAGCTGCCAAAATTTGCCTTGTCACAAGAGTAAATGTCACAGTCATGTTCTCACGCAGCACATAATGCGAGGCTGTCGACAGATGCAGGTCCATTGTCATGTGGGGAGACAAACAGGGCTAGCTGTTTGTTTTTGTAATGATAGACATTGGGAAGTCACGGAGAGCAGCCTTCTTTCACTGGAGGGGCTGATGAGCTTTATAAAGTTCTAGAAATAACATCCCTTAAATATGTATTGAGTAAATCCTCTTACATCAACTAGTTTCAAGAAGAAAACTTGCAGGAACGTATGTATTCCACCCCTACTATTGGAGTAATTTTGTTCAAATCTATTTTAATTATATGAGCATGTTTTATTTTCTTATAATACACAAGTTTCTTTATGCAGTGCTCTTCATTTCTTAGCCTGATTTCATAATTTCTAGTTTATAGTTATTATTAGTATGATTTACTATGTATCTTCTTTTTTGGAGGGAGGGACAAGGTGTGGAAAAGAATTTAACCTTTTAAGCTCCCAAGGTATTGCTCTTTCTGTGCAACTTACCATGTCATTCCTTTCAGAAAGCTTAATAAAATGTGACAGAGATTTTCCAGTATGTACTCTCATCTTTTAAAGTAAAGTATAAGACACTGGTGGTTTTAAAACTGATCTGATTTATGAAATAGTTTGCTTTACCACTCTTAGCCTGATAATGGATAGGAACTTTGAACACAGTGGAAACAGCTGAGGCATTGTTATAAGTCATAGTAAAGAATATACTTTTATATTTCACTTCCCTTATTTTGGAAGTCCTAAAAGCCTTTTATACCCCCGAGGTTCAGGGAACAGGATCCGTGCACATTTTATATGCTAACCATATGATGTCCTGATGATAACAATGTACAGTCATGATTTGAGACCATAAGAAATCGGATGCCTTAGCTGGATCCCACTGCGAGATACTTGAGCTAGAAGGCAGAAGTTTTGGGCTAAGCAGTGTAATTTCTTTCAGGAGACTGATGTGCTGGTCCATTCAGAGCACAGTTAAGTTCCTTTCCATTGAGGGACTTAAAAAACATAACAAAACTCTCATTTGAGGGGAAAAACTTACAATCAGGTTAAAGAGAAATGGTCAGAGAGAAGGGAAGTGACACCAGCTGATGTAAAGCCCTCGGCGCCAGTCACTGCCCTTCTCCACCATCAGTGGACCAGGCTTTCTACTGACTCTTCTAATAAATAATCAAAGAGGATATAGGATGTAATCTGAGAAGCCAGAAACAATGTAATTCTTGGCATTAAATTAAAGGGCTATATATAGTTTAGCAAAACAACACTGGTTTTAAAATTATGACCCTTTATTAGAGGGGAAGATTTCTTCACAGCCCTGAATTTGATTGAACTATGACTTATTTACCAATTTCAGCTTATCTATGATGGAGACACTGTTTTGTAAAACTTTTGATTAAATTTTGGTGACCTATTAAAATTCAGACATACTTTGTACTCACGACACATAAATATAACTTTTACTTTTTAACATGAAAATTCCCAGATTAACTTTTAATCCTTAAAAACTGCATGAAATACTTTTAAGTTGTGGTTGAAGTCATAAAATATTAGCACATTTACTGTGTAGCACAGGGAACTATATTCAATATCTTGTAGTAAACTATACTGGAAAAGAATTTTAAAAAGATTCGGTTTTATATATATATATATGTATGTGTGTGTGTGTGTGTGTGTGTGTGTGTATGTATATATATGTAAAATCGAATCACTTTGCTGTACTCCTGAAACTAATGCAATATTGTAAATCGACTATACTTCAATAAAGAAGAAAAAATATTAGCACATTGAGCAATAGTTGAGATAGTGTTTCTCTAAATTGCTATTCTTAAGGCAGTTTAAGCTTAAGGTTTGTGTGGGATTAAGTGGAGCTGTCTGATTTCTGTCCTTCTTTTATAAATTTTTTTATATGGGAGTTATTGAAAGCAAGTTCTGAAACACTGCAATGTATAAGGATTATAAAAATTATGGAGACATCCACATATATGTATAACTATCCCATTACTAGAATTTTTAGTATCCTTGAGTTATCTTGAGCTGTATAAATCAGTGAAAAGACTTTTATTTTAGTGTTGTTTAGTTTTTTTTTATTGGCATAGAATTATAATTGTTGGAATTTAAGGAGATCTTAAAGGTTATTTTCTCTAGCCACCTCATTATACAGAGGAAGAAACTGAATCTCAAAGAAGTGAACTTCCCCTAAACTGAATAGCTACTCATGGTGGCGTCCATGTGATTTTACTCATCCACAGGTCTGATAAGGTTCATGTTCATCTCAAAAGAGTTCTCACTGAGAATCTCTGAAAATAGTCCATATGGATAGCACTGGTGACATCTCATATTTCTTCTTCAGGGATGATCTAAATGTTATGTCTGAAATATTTATTAGGGACTTTCTGTCAGTGATGTAATAAAATCGTCTGAAACTACAACAGAGAAATAAGAGGGACATTCAGATAAACCTTTTGTTGTTGTTGTGTTATTGGAGTATAGTAGCTTTACAATGTTGTGTTAGTTTCTGCTGTACAACGAAGAGAATCAGCTATATGTATACATATATCCCCTCCCTCTTGGACCTCCCTCCCACCTCCCCCCACAACCCACTCATCTAGGTCACCACAGAGCACCAAGCTGAGCTCCCTGCGCTATACAGCAGGTTCCCACTAGCATGGTAAGGGGAAGGGAGATGCCAAGTGAATGAATCTCCCAGTAGCTGTAACTGAATTTGAAATTCATATATTGGGAAGGAGTCAGAGATTGTAAGTCCAGCTTCCTCATCTCACAGGTAAGGAAATGAAGACTTAGAGATATGAAGGTCATGTAATTAGCCACTGAGCTGGGCTATCTCTATTAAGAGATGCTGAAGATATTTTAAAATAAATAAATTCTTTCAATGATTGTCGTGGAGAGAAGATGTATCTGTGAGATCCAGATGCATCCTCATATTGTTTATGCTTTCAAGATTAGTCAGATAGATTCTATTTTCCAGAAAGTCCAAAAGAATGAAATTTCAGAGTAAGACCAAATAAACCCCTTCATCACCAGAGGATGGAAGCCATGGCTCTTGTGAGAGTTCTGCCAGGGGCCTGGTGATAATCAATGGGGAAGAAAAGAAACAAAACTATGGTTCACGTTGAACTTTTAAAAGTTTTTTTTTTATCTTAAAGGAGATGAACACTTGAAAGTAAACTGTACTTCAGTCATCTCCATCTTACAGACAGATATGCTTGTAATGAAACATCTTCTAAAATTGCTTGGTCCTGTACCTGACGCTTATCAGTGAATTTGACTAACAGTTCCCCTACTAGACTGACTACTGCTCTTACTCTCGTCAACTATTTGTATAACGTTTCATTTTCCTCTGCATCAAGGACCATAAATATTTTTCTAAGGCCCTGGATTTCCTGTTTCAGCCCAGCCAGCCTTTTGCCTTTCTGTCACTATTCTGCCGATATGTGTCAGTTATCCTTTAGAAGACACACTAGATGTTGATGCATTTTATCTATATATGGGGAAATCCAATTAAAAAATTTTAGGGAGCAGGGTCTTAGGAAATGAGCAATTAAATAAAAGTGAGGAGAAAAGTGATCAAACAGAACATTTAACTGCTCTTTTATAGTTATTGTTAGGAACAATTTCCAAGTTGTTAACCTTATATTATATGAAGTGTTGTAGAGGCCAAGAAAAATCATGGGTGGTGTCTGGTTTGACTCTGGAATTCCTTGGAGATAATTCTGATACTCCAGATACAAATAATCTATCTTTCTTGGTATCAAGGGTCCTAGGATGCTTTTAAAAATTAGTGGCAGCATTTTAACAATATTTTTGCTTCACCGGGAACAGTGGTTGGTAATTGTGTCTCATGACATTCTACAGCTCTCATTATTTCAAAATCAAAGGATTAGAATCCATAACTGGCTTAAAGTATAAGCCATGATGATATTCACTTAAATTGGACTAAAAGCTTAAGAGACTATTAATGGTCAAAATATTGACTGGCAGCAGATGGTGCACTTAGCGCTGCTCACTTAGGGCCCTGTATCCATTGCTCGTTGTTCATAAAAGAAAAATTGCTCCTTGTTCCCTGATAGCATCAACAATTCCATTACACGTCACTGGGGGCTCCCTTACTTTGTAGGACATTCATAATGCCATGCATTTGAGGGTTGGGATCTGAGTTTAGGGACAGAACAATTTAAATCTCTTAGAATTCTACCTTTGATTTCACAGCCTTATAATATAAGGGACAGTCTCCAAATGCAAGGGGAAATCTTGCTCACTGTTTAGTGGGCTGAAGGGAAATTTTAAGCCACAAAGTTTAGATTTTGAATTCATTAAACTATATTATATTAACCTATTAGACTATGTCTGATGCTCTAAGAATATATTTAGCGGTTTCATAAGGCCAACTGAGTTCACTCAATGGCCTGTTTTTCAAGATTTAAAGAAAACATAGTTACATAGTCAAGCACTAAGGTTTTAAAAGCTATTTTTCTTAAAAAATCATAAGGCATTAATTTTATCCTAGCACTGCTTGGAGGTTCCTCAGGATAAAATTGTCTTGGTGGACACGGTGTGGCTCTCCCCTACTGAGGCATTTTACTCTGCTTCAGTCCAGCCCTGCCTCCTTCACTGCCAGGCCCATAGGAGATGTTGACTTCACACCCTTCTCCCTGCCTGCAAGGCCCTCCTGAGGCTTTTTACTTATGCAAATGTAGCATGCTTTATGGAGAAAGCATTGGATGCTCTCTTGGGGATTTGGGTTTTTAAATCCTTATGATTTTCTTTTTTTTCAGTAGCTAGATGCATTACTTTGGGCAAGCAATTTAATCTCTAGCCCTAGTTTTCTTATCTATAAAATGAGGAAGAAATGAAATAGAAGATTTCACTAACCTTCCTTCCAGCTTCAAAAGTCCTTCAAGGGCTTCCCTGGTGGCGCAGTGGTTGGGAGTACGCCTGCTGATGCACGGGGTGCGGGTTCATGCCCCGGTCTAGGAGGGTCCCACGTGCCGCAGAGCGGCTGGGCCCGTGGGCCGTGGGCCGTGGCCCTTGGCCGCTGGGCCTGCGCGTCCGGAGCCTGTGCTCCGCGGCGGGAGGGGCCGCAGCTCTGAGAGGCCCACACACAGCAAAAAAAAAAAAAAAAAGTCCTTCAAAATTCAGGCTAAGACTGACATTAGCCATCAGGCAACTCTCAGCCACTCCAACTCAAACCAGTAGCTTTTCTTCCCAGAACCCTACCAGCCTATAATGACATCCGAGTCTTTCTCCCAGATGGGATTTTAAATAGTGTTATTTTACCATTCTTAGTTTTTCCAGTTCTGCTCTGATTTTCTATGGAATGCTCAGTAAATCCTGTTGAATTCCTGTTAGAAAGGCAAAGAGAGAAAGTTATACCATCAGAACAGTGAGGTCTGGCTGTGGATTTGGGGATCTGTGGATGCATGTCATATGAAAACCGGAGTGGCTCTGATTTAATTTGAAAGGATCTGCAGGAAAGGTAATTAGGGTTAAGAGCCTAATGAATTAAACTTGCTTTCCCTCTTGAGGGAAAAAGAGGTTGGTTTTAAGAAGCTTCGGAGATCAGGGCCAGGTTTTCCATGCTGTAAAGTGTTAGCCAAAGAAAGTTTGAAAAAGTGGAAAAAATCAAAGATGTATAGCTCTGTGTAGGTTTTTAAAAGTTGATTTTAAGAAAATAACCTCCTATGTATCCTGCTGTGCTTCTGAATCACTAAGGAGCTGCAGAGGAAGCCCGTAGAGCAAACTACTGTGTTGCCTCAAAGGATCCCATCTCAGACTCTAAAGGCCAATGATTGTGCACATCAAGAAAATGAATTTTTGATTTAAACTGTTTATGGAGATATTATATATAGTCTAAATGGTTAGGCAAGTGGTAACATGATAAACTAATATTTGCTAAACATTTATTATGTCAAAATAACATAATAAAAATAACTATAACAAGTAGCAATAATAAAAATAGCTAACACAAATAGCATTTACAGTATGAATTATGCTGTCATAAGTACTTTACATATATTAACTCATTTAATCCTCACAACAACCTTTTTTTTTTTTTTTGCGGTATGTGGGCCTCTCACTGTTGTGGCCTCTCCCGTTGCGGAGCACAGGCTCCGGACGCGCAGGCTCAACGGCCATGGCTCACAGGCCCAGCTGCTCCGCGGCATGTGGGATCCTCCTGGACCGGGGCACAAACCTGTGTCCCCTGCATCGGCAGGCGGACTCTCAACCACTGCGCCACCAGGGAAGCCCAACAACCATTTTTTATGTGGGGAAACTGAGGCACCAAAAATTAAGTAACCTGCTTAAGGTCACACGTACTAGATACCTAAGCTGGGACTCATACCTTGGCAGTTTGGCTCCATAAGGCCACTGGGTATCACAAACATGGGTGTGTTTGTGTGTGCATGTGTGTGTTGCACGGGGGAGGTATTGTCATTTTTATGTTACAGATGATGAAACCAACACTCAGAGACATAAAGTGACTTGCTGGTAACCACCAGGGCTGAACTTCAAACCCACGATCATAAAACCCATATTCTTTCACCTGTATCACACATTTAGCCCTAGAAGTGTTGCCGTTACTTAATAAATGTCTATTTTGTGCCAGGTGATAGTACTTTAGAAAGTTTATAAAAGAAAGACAGAGATTGAAAGATCTAACTACACATTAACCCTCATGGCTAATCATCACCATATCCATGCAGAAAAGGTCTGAGGATCTTCAGTTTGTATATAAGGAAACAGAAACAAAAAATTTACAACTATGGCCAAGGCTGCCCACAATAATTGGGAGAAACACCATTTTTGGAAGCTAGTGCTCTCAAATTCTGGCCACAGTTGTCTTCTCGTCAAAGTCTGCTGTTGGTATTTAACTCTCCCAGGAAGTTAGGAGTGCGGAGAGGTTGGGAAAGGGAGGTGGGTCGTTAAGTTTTCTTTTTACCTTGAGGCCTCAGAAACATTATACTGTCCATAGCCAAAAGCCCAGCATGGGAAAGACAGTGGGGGCAATATTGTGAAAGCACATCCACACCAAGCAGCTGGGTTGAAATGTCCCAGTGAGAGTGATGAGGCTGCCCCGGAAACACCTGCCCCAGCATCAGGGAAGGCGGTGTTGCAAGTCCACAGTGATTCTGGTTTTAAATGCCTGTGATTGTCAGAATGGGTGGGGAAGGAACTGCAAATGCCTTATTCATGTGGAGTGTGCAAAACTAGGCTTTCATCTAACCTTAGTTTAATGGAATTAAATTTTTGGAAGAGACTGAAGATAAAATTACTTATACCTCTGGGCTCTCCAAGCTTGATGAAACCTGTGTGCATGAACCTGAGGTGACATGGATTTTGATGGAGTTCTATGACTGTGATGGCAGTCGTATTGGTAGAAACTGCTGTCTTACAAGACAGTGCTTCTCACAGTAGGGTTCCAGAAGCATCAGCATCACCTGAAAACTTGTTAGAAATGTATATATGTGGCCCCCGACCCAGCCTTATTAGGTCAAAAACTTGGAGTCCAGCAAAGCAGTGTTTTAATGAAACTTTCAGAGGTTTCTGATGCACTAAAGTCTGAGAACTACTCCACTAGGAAAATGAAACATCCAGTTTCTAGTTTTGTCTCCTTTTCTCCTATCTTTTTTCTTTCTCACTTCATTACCCTGCTGTGATGAAGAGAGGGTTTGGGAGACAATCTCCATGTATTGGAGAGTCCCTTCCTCTTTCACTATCTAGAATACTTTGTGACATTTCCACCTCTGGTTTGAGAAAAAATAGACTGTTCTGTGTAAACATTATAAAAGAAATCATTTTGTTTTAGTCAGTATTTATCTAGGTAGATATCTCTATATTTCTTTTGTAAACTTTCTAAGATGATTTCAAGGAAGGGTATTAGCTACATATAAGCTGTGGCTGAGATAGTTTCTAGAGAAAAGTTACCTATAGTGTTATGTTAGGAATCCCGGAGTGCTGTGAAATGTGTGTGTTTGTGTGTGTTGTATGCACAAGTGTGTGCATGTGTGTGTTGTCTGGTATGCACCAAGGATGGATGTGCACATCGGGCAGCCTACCATGGTGGAAGATCTCATGGTTGGGACTCTGTCATTTCACATATGACTCTAACCTGTGAGAAGATAGAACTTTGAATGGATGAAGCATCCCAAGGTGGAACAGCTTCATGGACCACTTTCCACCTTGGAATATCATGGGATACTCTTGTGGGCAGATGCCCCAGACAGACCTGTTCTGAAATCGTTATGGGATGCTTTTCTTCAGCAAAGCAAGTTGGTAGTGAGCCAGCACAAAGCAATAAATTATGTCCCTTTTAGCAACACCCACACCTTCCTTTAGTCCTTTGAATTTAGAAGGTTGGTGGGAGGGCAGAGAGAGAACAAAAGCCCTAAATAGCCAGAAGGCATTGTATATTTTTACTTTTGGTTCTATCCCTGACTAATCTCAGTGTAAAACTAAACTGCTAAAGGAAAATGTTAGGGAATGCATTTAGCATTTGAAACTCAAACCCATATCATCCCTGTAAATCAGTGTTCTGACAAAGGCTTTGATAAGACGGTAGAGGTGGATAAATATCAAGTAAACAGTTAAAAATTGTAGCGATAACACGTAATATCTAATATTTGTGAATACTATCTTACAGTTAAATGGTGTCCACCGATTTGGCTTCCTTCGAATATTTATCACACCCTTTCCTTCTTCATTTCCACATTTGGATCCCTAGTTCATATTTTTTAATCTGAGTGACTGAAATAACATCTTAGATTCCCTGCCTTAAAGAGTCTCCCACTATAAAAAGTCTTAAGAGTGGTAAAGAACACTCTTCCTTGGCTTTATTTTATTCCTGTCATCTTGAAATTCCTCTTCTCAAATTCCTTTGTTAAATTCTTTTTCACATAAATAGACACTCTTTCTGATGTTAACTTCCTCTCCATGTTCCCACTGTTTCTCAATTCTCTTTTCTCTCTTCGGATAATTTTCTCCAAACGCTCTTTCCTCTGCCCCGAAACAGAACAAATCTGGCTCTTCAAAAGGAGCTCACTCTGTTCTTCCTCAGGATCTTCTTGGCAACCATCTCTCCCTCTTGAACACCCTCACTGGGGTCCTTGATCTCAGGTGCCCTAGTGGGCCACCCAAACTGCTCGATGTTCCCGATTAGCACCCCACTTATTTATTTCCATGTGCTTCTCCCTATAAAGTCCACGCCCTCTTCTCTCCCTTGCAAATCCAGTGCATCCTTAGGAAGCTCCTCTGCGAAGCCTTCCTTAACACGTTAGGGGGTGGAGTTAGTTGATCTCTCCTTTAGGGTTCTTTGGGACTTTGTACATTCACTTGTTAAAAAAAAAAAAACGGTATCTGTTAGGATGTGTTCCACTGCTAGTCACAGGAACCCTGACTCAGACAGACTTAAGCAACATGGCAATTTATTATCTCCCATAACTAGAAGTCCGGAGAAGAGTAGTCTTCAGGGCTGGCTGATTCAGCAACTGCTGTTGTTTTCAAGGATGCAGGTTTCTTTTCCTTTTCTCCGCTCTGCCATTCCCAGTGCTGACTTCAATGCCGGGCTGGGAGCGAGGTGGGCATGGCAGTTCCTGGTGTCCTGACCAGGCACAATAATAGCCTGAGGAAGAAGAGAGCTCATCTCTCCTCGGCCCCTCTTTTAGGATGTCAAAACTTCTCTAAGAAGCCTCCTAGCAAGCTTCTCTTCACATTTTATTGACAGGAATAGAGTTACATGCCTTCTAGTACCAATTATCAGCAAGGGGAATAGAAACACCCTTGGAACTGAGAGAGAGGTCACCTTACCCCGAGCACATGTGGGGAGGGATGGTTAGCCGAAGAAATCAGGGTTTTGTTGGGAAAAAGAGGGGATAGATGCTGAGTTGCCAATCAGCAGTGTCTGATACCCTTATTAAGTTGAAATATCATTTTACGTAGTTTAAGGATTTATCTTGTTTTTTCAGTAAGAGACAATACCTCATTTATTTAGATTATTCTTGGTAGCCACTCCGTGCATAGAGAGTGACAGAACTACAAAACTCAGTTCTTCAATCTTCATGTATTAACTACATTTTCTTGAGGCTCCTAAATTCTCTCCAATGTCACGTGGCATTTAAATATACCTGTGTGATAGTCTGATGCATGTGTGTAGTTGGGCTTGTTGCTTTGTGTGACTCCTACAGGAAGAGAATCTGAAAGGAGCCCGCTGGAGTGTGCCATGCAGTGTGGCAGTGTGCGTGATAGTGTGTGCACACAATCACTGGTCTGAACATAGCCAAAGAGATTTCAACATGTTGTGTTTTAAAAACCATACTGTTATCCATTTCGTTATATATAAATATGGTCATTATATATAAAAGTAAATCCCCATCTATATTCCTCTGAGAAAATTCTCTTTAAGATAACATTTCAGCATCATGTAGAATGACTAAATAAGATGCAGGGGAA
Organism: Aethalodelphis obliquidens; assembly: GCF_003676395.1. NCBI lineage: Eukaryota > Metazoa > Chordata > Mammalia > Artiodactyla > Delphinidae > Aethalodelphis > Aethalodelphis obliquidens. Next base: position 10,887,680 of record NW_020838016.1, on the reverse strand, counting down.
CTGGTTATGAAATGCAGGCTTAATATAAGAAGACACTTAGGAAACCCTTGTACCTTATTCTCACTGGAAATCAGGATCATAGGATTGGGCAGAAGGAAGACGCCTGGTAGGATTAAAATACTTTAATATTTTATGATCAGGGCCATATTTTATTCATTTTTATAATTCCCACAAGTCCTAGAGCAACGCCTTCCATGTCTGTAGCATGAAAGCAGAAGGAGGGAGGAAGGGAGTGGGGTTTTCTCATATTTTCAAAGTGGAGAATGGAGGGCCAGTCCAGAAAGAGGAGGCTCATATTTCTAAATGTTTCGCATTTGAGTGCTCTTGAGGCTCTTTCCTCCTTCCTTCCTGCGTCCCTCCTTTCCTCTCCCACAGACATCACCATGTCAACTGTATGTCAGGCATCTGCTATGAGAGTTATATTGCAAGCTCTGTAAGGACAGGAACATCACAACATTTGGTGTGATGCTCCTTACATGTGACATTTTAAAATGTTGGTCACTGACTAACTACATAAACTCAGAGGATCCTTTTCTTCTTGAATCCAAGGGAGTTTGTGGACTTGGAGAAAGTTGGGTTATAACTGCCTAAAGTGTTTGGCTTTTCTAGAGAAAAAAGAGATGAAGAATAGCACAGCTTCTGCCCTAAACAGTCTCATTATCCAATGGGGGTGACAAAGCCAAACTCTACAGAGCAGTGCTGAACAATATATATCTTTATATGAAATGGGGCCCAAAAGGGTGTGGTGCAAACTATAAGTACTCAGAGATTAGGGAACTTAGTGAGTACAGGCTGCATCAGAGCACAGGTCCCCCAGCTGGGACTTGAGATGGACTTTGTAGGATTGTGAGGACCTTAGGGATGAGGTCTGTTGTCCAAGATCTATCTTGGGGGTTTGTGTGCTTCTGGGGCAAAGTCAGCGTTCACTAGAAAGCAAGTTCCCACTGCTGTCACCCTAGTTGCCCAGATGCTCAAACTTGTAGACCCAGGGGATGCATCTGGACTAGAGTTTCTGCTTGGAGAAGGTAATGCCACCAGCCGGCCAAGTGACAGAGCTCAGCAAAGTGTCATGCTTGTGAGGATACAACCTGGGGTCAGGGCTATGCACACATGTGTTTGTGGTATTGCTTTGCTGGGACAGGCTGCCTCCTTTTCTCCTCGGGCAGGTAGGGTTCTGGTTTGTGGCTTACCAAAGAGAGTACTGGTTTGTGTCCATAAGTCATGGTAGACAGTCCCCTCTTTTCTTCTTCTGTGCACAAGTGGTTGATGCTCTGTTTACCCTGTATCTTTGTGGGAGTATAAAAATAACCCCTTTTCATTAGCATTTTCTTCCTACTAGCAATCCTACTTTATCTGTCACCTGCTGTCCTGCAATACTGGGCTGGAGTGTGTTAACTCAACATTCTGCGTTTGTGTCAGCATACAGCTAAAGCTCTGAGTGGCTGTCAAAAGCATTATGAGGCTCTATGAGTAGGTGTCTGGCCTCCAACATTAAGGATTTTCTCGTTGCTGCTACTGCACACAAATGGGTGGATGCATTTCTTAACCGAGTGCATGGTGAGGCTGCAGCTTCCCCACTGGCCCTTGTACTGTGCCAAGATGTTGATTCCTCTCAACTCTTGGGATTGGGGAGAAGGAGGGCCAGGGCCTTCTGTCTAGTGTGTTAATTTGGGTCCTCCAAGAAGCAGATGCTGGAGAGAGATTAGCTGTGCAAAATGTTTATTGGGGGAAAATTCCTTTGAGGAAAAATGGGGAGGGAGACTGCGGATGCTGGGCCAGCTATCAGGTCTTGGAGCAGCCCAACCAACCCCTGTGGAGAGAGGGAAGGAGGGGAGGCTGCGTAGGAAAAGGTTTAGGCTGCGGTGCAGTTCTAAGAAAGGTTGGGCAAAGCTGATGCGGAGTCTTTGAGCCATGGTGACCCTTCAGAGGAGTCCCATATCCCTGTCTTAGTGCCCCTGCTGCGATCAGTCATTGGCTGGGTTCAGCATGACTGCAGTCATGAATTCCAGACCATTGGTCAGACTACACACTCCTTGTAGTGGGAGATCTATCTGCAAGGTGCATTTTCATGGCTATTACATCTGGTCACCTCTGGCAGCGAGGAGCTTACTCCACTTACTCCGGTGTGCCGTTCTCGAACGCTGGAACCAGAGATGGTACAGAGGGCCAGGCACGGCCATTTAGCTTTTGAGGCATTGTATGAATTTAACCACAGAAACCCAGGTACTAAGCACTTGTTATTATGACAAATACTTGTTTTCCCTGCTTGAGAAAAAATGGTGGACACTACATGTTTACTTCTTGCTACCGCACTGAAAGCATATTGCAAAAATAAGCGGCTCACGGCTCACCCTTTGGGAATTTCAGATATTACCAATACAGGTTCTCTCCATTCAGGCCCTATGCATGTAGTACCTTGTTTCCCTTCTTTATATTCCACTTAGCAGAAAGGAGAGGTCATAGTATCATCCGTGGTAATTGCCAAGTAACTTTTAGAAGACGAGTCCTTCCTAGGATTCCACTAGAGTGTTGGAAAAGTGATGTTCTTACACAGGCACCCTAAACCATGTGCAGTGTATGTGGTGTGTCTTCCCTTCTCTTTCCTGACTTGTTTTATTGTAGTCATTTGACACTGCACATGGAAGGCTGCCCACTGTTCTATGATGGGTCAAGTGCTCATGGTGGTTACATACCCATCACTTATTTTTTCTTGCTGGCAAAGGTTAAGATAAAATATTTCTCACTATTATGGGGGAGTAGGCCAAATACTGAAGCAGGAACAAGTAAGGTAAAAATATTTTTGACAGAAATCTGCTTTCATTCTCACCTATTACTCTAGCTCTGTACATTACTGCCAAAGTGATAGATCTTATATGAAAATCTGACTGTTTTACTGTCCTGCCTAAAATCTTTCAATAGTTCTATATTACCATTGGGTTAAAAATAAAAACTTCTTAGCATGACAGAGGAGTCTCTTTATGACCTGGCCCCTGTGGTCTAGAGTTTTTCTCTCTCTTTGTCTCTGTCTCTGTCTCTCTCCACCTATTCTCTTCTTACTCCAATGCTGATTCCCTAAATCCATCAGATTTCTTAAATTCCTCTGTATTTATACATTATATTATTAGGTTATCCTAGTGACTGTTAACACTGAACCACTCACATTTCAGTGACTACACAAGTGAAGTTAACTTTTCACTCAAGTAACAGTCCAGTGCAGGTTTTCCTGGTTGGCGGATGGCTTTCCCCTACCTGGTGTCTCAGGGACGCAGATTTCTTCAATGTGGTGACTCTGTCTACCTATACCTATAGGGCCTTTGTTTCTGCCCCATCCATATGATAAATGGGGAAAGAGAAGGGAGAAAACTCACCTACTTCTTCAGTGCTGCGGCACACATCACTTTTGCTTATATTCCATCGGTGAGAACCCAACCAAATGCCAGAGAGCTGGAAACACAATCTCTGGCCAAGCAGCCACTTCCTGACAACTATTCTACACATTGGCAAACAAAAATCCTAGGGAACATTTATCTGTCTCTGCCGTAACTCACGTGCTGCCACCCACATGTGCAGCCTGGATCCCAACTCATTCCCTGATTCAGGTCATCTGGACAAATCTTATGTGACCTTCTAAGATTCATCTAAAGCTTTGCATCATTCACAGAGCTTTGGAGTGTCTCCTCTTTATACTCGTATGACACAGGGGACTTACCAGCGGTCATAGCACACGTCACGTTGTATTATAATTGTTTGCTTATGGATCTTCACTTTATAAACTTCAGCTCCTGTAGGACTGGGACTGTATTTTTATTTTAAGTCTATAAATGTTTGAAACAAAATATGCACCCAACAAATGTTTTATTGAATAAATGAAAGGCCATTAGATGACTAGATTTACAAAAGAGTGGTTAAAACCTCCAAACTTTGATGTTTTAATGAGTGAACGGTGGATTTATCCTAAAACAAATACATCAATTCTAATTTTAAATTGAGGAATGTGTGGACCTCTAAAGTTTCTTTGTGATTTTGTTAATAAATCCACAATATTAAGAGAGTTCACATTTATCAGATTACCATGAGCATCCTAACAGAGTCTGTAAACTCAAAAGTCAAGGACTGTCACTTGAGTTCAACTCTTTGCTAAGGGAATATTATATCATTAGAATGCATTTGGCTGCAGGTAAGCAGAAACGTGATTTTACATTGTTTGAAAAATTAGAAAATGTATTATGTCACATAACAGGAAGTCTAGAATTAGGGTAGCTCCAGGATAGGTTGATCCAGGGCTCAGTGAAGGCATCCAGGACCTGGGTTCTGTCTATATCTCAGTCCAACCATCCTCAGTATATTGACTGTGTCCTTGGACTGTATCCCCTCAAGGTCACAAGATACCTGCCAGCAAAAAGTAGAGAAACATATTGTCTTGATCATATCCTGAGGGAGAGAATAAGAACACTTGTCCCCTAACCACAGTATATAAGTGCAACCTTTTAGTCTGATGGGGCTGTCTCAGATATGTGCTGATCTGTGAACCAGAAACTTTCTCCAGGGGAATTCCATCTCCTGACTGATTAGATTACAGTATCTCTCATGGAGCCAAGGTTTTCTTGAGCACTTGGATGGATAGAAGAGGTGGGTAGCTCTCCTCTCCAAAACCTGTGGGTCCATTAGGAAGGAAAAAAGGAGAAGTATTAACAGTGTCCATCGCAAATATTTTAACAATACAGTCTGTTGAGCTGGTATCTGTGGAAGAGTGAACAATTTTCTAAACCAGGCAACGACCCTTTCTCCTGCCACCTACACAAGTTACAAATCATATATTTGAAAGCATCTAGTAATGAACATTTTAGATTACATTTCTCCAGTGCAATTATTTATTCTTTATTTTAGGCCTTGTAATGGGATTAATTTTACGATACGCTACAGCACCAACTGATATTGAAAGTGGAACTGTGTATGATTGTGGAAAACTGGTCTTCAGCCCTTCAACTCTGCTGATTAATATCACTGACCAAGTTTATGAATATAAATACAAGAGAGAAATAAGCCGGCACAACATCAATCCTCATCAAGGCAACGCTATACTTGAAAAGGTAAGGATCCTCCCTCTCTGGTCACATATTTTTGTTTTCCAGTATAAATAATTGCGTCATATATGAGCTACCATAAGTAACGCATCCATACACATACATATGCCCTTTTTCAACACCTCACTAATGGGGTGATTTAGCTAAGTGGTTAATGCCTTGATATACTCTGATTTTAAGCTCAGTTGTCTGTATTTTTTTTCTAGACGTTGGAAAAATAATGCTTTTTATTATAACTGTTTTGCAAGCCACAGTTACATTAGGTAAAAAGATAATAGTAATTAAGCTGACTCTGCCTTTCATGTTACTTGATTCAAGTTTTCACATGTTTTTTTTTTTTTTTTTTAATTTTTGTTTGCGTTGGTTGCTGCACATGGGCTTCCTCTAGTTGCGGTGAGCAGGGGCTACTCGTTGTTGTGGTGCGCGGGCTTCTTGCAGTGGCTTCTCTTGTTGCAAAGCACAGGCTCTAGGCGCGCAGGCTTCAATAGTTGTGGCATACGGGCTTAGTAGTTGCAGTGCTTGGGCTCAGTAGCTGGGCTCAGTCGTTGTGGCTCGCGGGCTCTCAAGCACAGGCTCAGTAGTTGTGGCGCACGGGCTTAGTTGCTCCACGGCATGTGGGATCTTCCCAGACCAAGGATGGAACCTGTGTCCCCTGCATTGGCAGGCAGATTCTTAACCGCTGCACTACCAGGGAAGTCCCACATGTGTGTTTTAAGTGTTGTTGTATGTATTACCAGCTGGCTATGCAGTTTAAATCTCCCTTAAGTCAAAAGGAAAATGGAGGAGAATAAAAAAATTTTCACTTGCAAGCCTTGATCTAGAATGGCTGACTTTTAGCTGCCAACACAAAACGTTGGCCACTTGGCTGTTTATAAATACACTGACACACAGTCAATCTCAAGAGATCTTGACTCCATCAGTTTAGTTAGGGAATCTTAGATTGAAAAAAATTGTGAAGTTACTCATCTTTTAAAAATGTTTTTATTATTGCAAATGCATGAATTGCTTCAGTTATTAGGAGGGAAACTTTCTTCTACTATCAGGACTCTGGGTCAGAAAACAGGTGAGGTTACCTTCTGTGGTGTCTTGTGTGTGGATCAGTCTTTGGAATAAGTGAATTTGTGTTTAACAACACAAGTACATGCTAAGAATCAGGATCTTATGAGATTTATTCTAGATCGTTTTGTGTCAGAGCCGAGAACTTCCTTGCTATTATGGAAGTGCACTTTATCAATTTTATCCCATATAAATTTAGCTTTCTTTTAAAATACACATTTTTTTTTTCATTTCAAGAGATTTGAGACAGGAGGGGAGATACATGATCTGGATTTTTCTTCATTCAAGATGAGAAATTTCTAGTGTTTTTTTTTCACATTATCTTCCACTAGCACATTCTAGATTAACTTCCTCCTAGCACTTGGTGAGGGCTCAGGAAAGTCAAACTGATTATAATACTCGCCTAAATCAGACTTAGTAAAGTGAAGTGAAGCACAAAAAAGCAAATTAAATAATGTATTTCTGAAGTAAATAGGAGCAACTTCTAGATCTGCTATTTTGGATGATCTCTTCCATGAGATTCTTTCTATTTACATGAATAACAGAAAACTATCTATCCTGAAATAATTTTTTAAAGTGACCTTGTTAGCGGCATAATTTAAACACTGTCTTCAGTTTTACTTTGCTTAGTATTGGAACATAAATTATTTCCCTCCTCATTCTCTTACCTATTTTATCTGCATTTCTAAGCAGTACTATTTCTCCAAACAGGTTGACCACCACCGCCCCGCTCCCGTCCCAAAGATGCTGATAATTATCTCTGTTTTATTTATAGCAAATTGTTCTCTAACAGGATAGCCTACAAACACCTGATCAGAAATTTTGTTACTGTGTTGTTCACCTATTGATTTTTTTTATTAGCAGCCAAACTCCAATGTTTGCTTTTGAAAAATTAAGGCAAGAGATGGAGAAAATGTCTAAGTTTCTGGGGCCTTCTTGATCTTTTCATTGGGTGGATTATGAGTTCTGCACATGAAATGTTCCAATGACCTTGAATGCTCAAGTATTTTATAGACTACCTTCTAAATTGTGTGACTTATTGACTCACAATTAGCATTTGTTCCTCGTGGCATCCCAGGTTGGCAATAGGCAGCTCAGTACCCAGGGTAAATCCTCCAGCTCCTTGCTGGTGGAGAAAGGGGCATCCACTGGTACACTTACCATATTAGACAACTTTAAGTGGAAAGGATCATTTTTATAAATGGCCAGAGTATATCTTAACACACATTTGTTGCTTAAGTGCCAATTTGGGGGGACCCTAGTTAGTCTGCAAAAATGAAATGCCCATAGTCTGTATTTGTTACTGGGAATTGTCCACTGCATGCAAGTATTCATATCAATCGAGCAATTAATTTATGTCAGATGCAAAAGAATTCCAAAAAAGGGCCTATTTATTGGAAGGCTTATAGGGAGGTAACATGGAGTAATGGGAAAAAAATTCAGGACCAGATAGATCTGCCATCTATCCTTAGTAAATTCCTTGAACTTCCTAATCTCCAACTTTTTTATTTGTAAAGTGGGGAGATTAGAACTATTTTGTAGGATTGTTTTAATGTTTAAATGAGATGATGTATATAAAGTACCTGTCATAAGGCCCTTTATGTTGCTGTCACTGCCTCTACTCCTACTTCCACTGCCACTTCTAATACCACTGCCAACACCATCACCACTGCACTACCTCTAAGACCAGTGCTACCATTGCTGCTACTAATATTTGAATGCTTAATATATGCCAGGGATTAATAAAATATGTGGATTTTTTTCCATTTATTTAACATCCCTTGGGGAGATAAGACCAATGTATAATATACGTTAGTATATAATTCAGTTCTAAATTGTATCATATAGACAATGAGAATTATGAAGCTTTACGGATTAGTTGTCATAGATACTTGAGCTTGTTAGGAAGTCTTCCTGGAGGATGTGGAACTTGAGAAGGGCTTTGAAATGTGGCTATGGCTTGAATAGGCAGCAGGATTGAGTTCAGAAAGATGTGGGCAGGACTGGAGGGTGAGGCTGCAGGAAGTGATTATCTAGGTGAAAAGGGAAGAAGGGCTTCATCAACGCTTTGGATCAACAGAACCTGCTTGATTTATAGGAACACTGTGAAGAGAAGAATCTAAGATTCTAAGGCTTCAGGTCTGGCTGGGAGAATGTGGGAGTCCTAGGATAGAGGCAAGGGAGGGAAGGAAGATTTGTGGAAGAGGATGGGTGCAAATGACTGTGGATCTGCATCTGGAGAGAGATCATCTAATTTAGAGCAAGAAAGAGCCCTGGGCTTCCCTGGTGGCGCAGTGGTTGAGAGTCCGCCTGCCGATGTAGGGGATGCGGGTTCGTGCCCCGGTTAGGGAAGATCCCGCGTGCCGTGGAGCGGCTGGGCCCGTGAGCCATAGCTGCTGAGCCTGCGCGTCCCGAGGCCACAACAGAGGCCCACGTACCGCAAAAAAAAAAGAAAGAAAGAGCCCTGACTTGATTAAGTTGAACTCCATCATTTTATAGAAGAGTAAAAGAAGAACTTAAGCCCTAAAATTGATTTAAGTCAGTGATTTTCAAACTTGTCTGAATTTTGGAATCATCTGAAGCTGCAAAAAATCCTGATGCTTGTGTTCCACCCCTGGAGTTTGTCATTTTACTGGTTTGGGCTGCCACCTGAGCTTTGGAACTTTTCGAAGATCACCAGGTGATTTTTTTTTTTTTTTATACAGCAGGTTCTTATTACTTATCTATTTTGTACATATTAGTATATATATGTCAATCCCAATCTCTCAGTTCAACCCTCTCCCCGCCCCTGCTTTTCCCCCTTTCACCAGGTGATTCTAATGTGCAGACAAGTTTGGGAACCACTGATTTTGGTCCTGTGTTGTGTTCAGGTGAATATAGTGAGGAGAGAAATGCCACTTTTCTGCTGCTTCTCCTCACCTCCACTGCTGCAGATCTATCAGCCCCTTTTATACACAAACTACTTTTCTTGCTTCTGGACCTCTACACGTGTTATTCTTTTTGCCTAAAATGGTTTTACTCCTTCTCTTTGGGTGTCAGCCTCCTTCTTATCCCTAGAATCTTGAAATGCCATCCCTTCAGAGAGGGCTTGCGCTGTGATTTTCTCACACTGTATCCCCTCTCTCTCTCCTGCCCTCTCTTTTGTTTCAAAGTACTTAGCACCATATGAAATTTTATATGTATTTTTTTGCTTATTAATTATCATTCTTACATTGTTTGATGTCCACTAGACTGTAAACTTCACAAAGGCAGGGATCATGCCTTTTTTATTGACCAGTGTATCCCCAAAGATTACCACGGTGCCCGATGCATATTGCTGCTAAATAAATAGTTTGTGAATGAATGAATGAGTAAATGGAAGAATCTGAGAGCTTGGTGGAGTATATACAGCTAGACTGTTTGGAAGTTATCATCTTGGAGTTGGTAGAATAGTGTCCTGGACACTTAATGGTTGAAGAGATTAAGATATTATCTAATCTTAGTTGTGTACATATAGATAGAAATTCATATCCAGAGAAATTACATGGTAGGTCCAGGGCCCCACTACTGGTCAGAGGCAGAACGGAGACCCATAGCACTTTACTCTGAGTCCTGAGTGATGTATCATATCCCACACCATTGGACAGGCTCTCGAGTGGCCCTGTGGACAGAGAAGGACTGAGGCCTGGGCTATCTTACGCTGAGATGGGTGGAAGGAGGTGAGGACCAGTGCTGGAAAGAGAAGAGGATGGTCAGAATTACAGAAAGAGGTCTAGCACCATGGTGTTACAGAAGCCATTGGTGCGGCTCCACTGGGACCTTTTTCTTTGTGGTACAGATTTAAGGGAGTATTTGGCCTTTGTTTCCAAAAGTTACAGGATGAGGAGATGAGTTTTACTCTCAGAAGAATGTAGTTTAAGGGCTTGGATGAAATTTCTGACTTCAGGATTTGAAGAGGCTGAAATAAATTCCTGTGCTATAGAATCATCTCTTGGAGTACTTGTAAGAGCACGTGCGTTTCTGAAACGGTTAGGCCTTGATGTGTTTGGAAACAGCTCTGGGCTTGATGGCTCCCTGAGTTTCTTCCAATAAGAAGGTATAAAACTGGAAAATTTGAGAGCTGTTGGCACGTATATATGCAGCAGTGTACTGTGCTTTTATGCCACATTATAAACATATAAAAATTTCAGGAAATACCATATGCCAAGCTTCTTTTGGTCATGCTCAATGCAGATAAGGAAAAAATATTTTCGCTTAAAGATGTGTGAAAACAGTATTTTTCTATATGTTATGAGCAGCTGATGATCTCAAAACAACCTTCTGAGAGAATAAAACTAGATCGTGTTGCTTTGTATCTATCCAGTTAATGTTTCCAACACTGTTTGTCAAACTGTTCTGTGGATCTAATGTATCCTTAAGTAGTTTTAACTGAGTGGGGCCTATATTCTATTACACAGTGGCTTTACAGACATTAATTTGTTACAGGGTATTTAGGCATACTAAAATGTCTACTAAGCATTTCTGAATTTCATATCAATAGGAAGTTTAAATCTTGCTCTTGAAGAGCAGGAGATAAAAGAACGTTCTCCATCACTCATTCATTCATTCATTCTTTCAACACAAGTGAACTGAGTGAGTCTCATCCGTTTCAATTCTGAAATAAAGAAAGATCTCAAAGAGTTTATTAGTAAATTGGGGAAAACACATCATATGAATAAATGAACAAATACACCACAAGACAGCTATCAAAGGAGTGGGTCAGATACCACAGACATTCAGAGGGGGCAATATTATTTCTTGTTAGGGTGACAGGAAAGATTTCAAAGAAGGATAGCTGATTAACTCTGGTGGTGATATATGTAGTGTGTGAAGGTAGGAGAGTCATTCCAAGCAGAGATAAAAGCATGATGTGGGGTAGAAAAAGGGGTAGAGGGTATTCCAAAAAAGAAAAACATTTCCGATAATTTGAAGTACGGAAGACCAGTGAAACATAGTGTGGGAATAAAGGCAGATCTTGGTTACGGAATCCCTCAAATGCCAGGCTGAGTAATGCCTACTCTATTGGTAGTCAGTGGAAGAGTGCAATGTTGACAAAAGGAAAGAAATAGTTAGGCTCCTGTGTACAAAGTAGAGAATGAAAGCAGAGAGACAGATGAGGCTAAGCTTGAATGGTAACCAAGAGGCAGATGGAAGAGAAGCAAGGAAGGAAGACGCTGTAGAGTTTGGGCCAGTTGGGCACAAGGAGGAAGAGAGTATAGTTAATTCTGCTACCCTCTCTTGTGGGTTCACAGAGAGTGGCAGGACAGAAATGGAGACCTTAAAAGTTAAGGGAAGGAGCTGGTTTGTAGTGGAAAATCATAAGTATAGTTTAAAACTGATGAATGAATTAATTTGTCTCATCATTAATTTATTTATCATTGACTTAACACATTATGTTTTTCCACATTGAGTTGGAAAGGTCAGCAGACCATTTGGCTGGAAAAGTCTTGCAGACCCAGTAGGTTTTCAAAAAGTTGTCAGCACAGTTAAATTTATACTTCCTATAATTTATAAGTCAGTTGACTGTAATGTGAAAAGTCGAAGGAAACTACCCAGTGAAATGTTTGCCAAGTCTTCACTTCCTGTGTGACAAGTGACACTATCATTTGGTAAGGAAAGTTACCATTTGGTAAGGAGTAAGTTACACTGCTGAGTAATCTGTCCTATTGTTGCAGTAAAGAGAATTACCAGGCAAATAGGTCAGACTGAAGCTATTATCAATTGTGTCAATAATACTGTATATTTTTGAGATATTTTAAGGAAGTCCTTATAGCCACAGCTAATTATATGACTTTAAAAAATAATTTTGTATTTGCAGTATCAAAACATCAGTGTCTTAATATTTTTCTCACTGTCCAACTTTTTCTGATGGTGATTTTGACTGTCGTTCAGAGTCTTAATACTCACATATTTATTTGTAAATTATTTCTGTTCTTTCCAGTCTTTCTTTTTGCTTGATTATTCTGGCTCAGAGGCAAGCTCTTCTAGTAACAGGAACAGCTTGATCAGAAGGAGTCATCAGACCATGAGATAAATATGTGCAGTTAGTGCTGGGACACTTTTGGAGAAGATAAAGAAAAGACAGGAAAGAAATCTCTAAAACTGTTCTAGGCACAATGAGAGAAGCAAGCATCACGATAAATCAGCACTTTGGGTTTGGAGAAACATTTGTAGGACACTATCAATTATTTCTCCATTCTGTAGAGAACAGGGATTCATGGTTTATGTTTCTTTATCATGACAAGTCTTGACTCTTACACGTGAGATTGTCCTGGGGGATCTCAAGCTTGGCAGAGCGTGGGATGAGGCTGTTTGGATAGACTTAGCTACGTTCATCATAAATCTTAGTTAAGAGATCTGTTGTTAATAAAGAAAGCTGACATTTTAAATTTGCTTTATCTGTTTTCTTCCACCTTTGTTCAACTTTCTTCGTAGAACGTTGGTCTGAGAAATGGTTTCAGAAATGTCTCGACTCTAAATATTCCATTAAATTTTTTTCCCAATTTTACTGAGATAAAATTAACATATAAAATTATATTAGTTTAAGGTGTACAACATAATGATTTTATATAGATATATAGATATCTATATATCTATATCAAATGCAAAATGATCATCACAATAAGTTTAGTTAACATTCATCACCTCATGTAGTTACAAATTTTTTTGTGATGAGGACTTTTAACTTTGTAACAACTTTCGAATATACAATACAATGTTATTAACTAGAGTCACCATGCTGTCCATTATATCCCCAGGATTTATTTACCTTATAACTGGAACTTTGTATCTTTGGACCACTTTCAACCATTTTTCACACTCCTCATCTCTCAGGTCTCGCAGCGACCAATCTGTTCTCTGTTTCCATGAGTTCGTTGTTTTTCTTCTTTTTAGATTCCAAGTTAGTGAGATCATACAGTAGTTGCCTTTCCCTGTCTTATGTCACTTAGCATAACGTTCTCAAGGTTCATCCATGTTGTTGCAAATGGCAGGGTTTCCTGCTTTTGTACGGTCAAATAATTCAGTTGCATATATCTCTATATATACACCACATTTTCTTAATCCAATTATCCATCAGTGGACACTTAGGTCATTTCCATGTCTTGGCTATTGTAAATAATGAGACAATGAACATGGGTGTGTGGCTACCTCTCGAAGATCCTAACTTCAATTCCTTTGGATATATTCTCAGAAGTGGGATTGCTGGATCATATGGTAGATCTATTTTTTAATTTTTTGAGAAACCTCCATATTGTTTTCCATGCTGGCTGCACCAATTTTCATTCCCACAAACAGTGTGAAAAGTGTTCCTTTTTCTCTACATCATGGTCAACACTTGTTACCTTTTGTCTTTCTGATAATAGCCATTCTGACAGGTGTGAGATGATATCTCCTGTGTCCTTGTGATTTTGATTTGCATTTCCCTGGTGATTAGTTCCATTTGGTTTTAATTTAGTCATTGAACAACATAGATTTTCTTTAGTTATTTAGTCATTCAACAAATATTTATTGATTGGACACTAATCATATGCCAGTTTGTTTTAGATGATGCAAATACAGTAGTGAACAAAACAAAGTCCTCAATCTCATGGAGCTTAGGTTCTAGGGGAGAGATAGATGAAGTACAGTTCAACATAAGCATTCATAATCTAATGCCAGGTGGAGACACGTGCTATAAAGAAAGGTTAACAAAATGAGGGGATGGTGAGAGAAGTGTATTTAGGTATGTCCTGCAGGGAAGGTCTCATTGAGGAGGTGAAGCTGGAGCCAAGATCTGAATGAAGTTGGAGTGAGCCACGCAGAGATCTGTAAGCAGAGAATTTCAAAACAGAGGGCAAAACTAAATAAGACTAGATGCCTTTGCTTTCTGGAGGTCATTTTCTTCCCTTGCCGGTTCTTTGCTATATTTTTCATCAACGTCCAAGACCATTTTTGTCTATACAAAAAGTTCTGGAAAAATTCTATTTGTTGTGTTTGAGAAGGGTAGAGGAGAAGAAGAGAGACGTCCACTTGGACTGGGCAGTGAAAATGCAGAAAATGTAGAAATAACAGAACACCGTGCCCCAAAGACAGGCAGGCTCTGCCTAGCATCCTGGCAACTTTTGCAGTCTGGCCTTCCGAATGCACAGTCCAGACACGAAGGAGTTATTCTACTACAGTTTGATTGTAACTTGGAGCACCCCCAATGCAGGGTTAGGAATTACCCTAGACAGATCTATGTGGTAGAGTTTGGATTAAGCCCTTGCCACCTGGAAGGCAGCTCGGCTTTCTAACACAGGGCTATGGAGGCAGCACTCAAAAACTCTTAGGACTTCCTTTCTTCTGCTTCACAGATCATCACTCAGGACTCATGTTCTAAGGAAACTGACCACTGGAACATTTATTTGTGGCAGGGATTGCATTCCAACCAGCTGTCTGATTTTATTTCTTAACAAAAAGCCTAGCTACTCAAAATAATGTAAAAACTGTTGGTGGCAATGGTCTCTTGGAGTGTCATGTGATTAGAGCACAGATTGGACTGATATCTCTCATACTCACTCTTCGCTGGGAAAGGAAAGAAGTCATGTGAAAATGTATGAGTGGGATGAACACTGGCATGGTGCTCTTTCTAACATGACAAAATTTGATAAGAGGAGAGCAGCTATGGAGTAAAGGGATAGCTTCTCAGATTCCTGGCTTCAAGCCCGAGAAAATATCCCAGACCACCATGGAGAGAAACAACTGAGATGCCCACCCATCTCCCAGTCACCTCTGCCTCCTGACTATTGCCTGGTCTTGGACCATCTTAGCACGTCCATTTGGTCATCCATTTGCCTGGTTCCAGAAGGGACTTAAAGTGGTAGCACAGACACATTTTTAGGAAATATGGGAACCAGCATGGCAGACCACACCGTGGACTAGCATTTTGGGGTGCTGTGTAGCCATCCACTTAGCTATCAAAGGACAGGTTTTCAAAGCTATTTTGGGGGAGGGGGGTGGCTGAGGGCTCTGAAGCTATTCTCTCCACTTCCCTATCCTACTCAGTTCAAGATCATGGTGAAATATATTCCATGGGAGGCCAATCTTAAAAGAATGACTTATACCTTGTTATTTGATTCTATTTTCTGTAATTATTAATGTCTTGTATTTATTGTGTGTTAGAACAAAATATTCCTCCTAGGTGATCTTTCCAAAAAACACCAAAATGTTATTCTTTTAAACATCAACACATACGTGCTGGGAACTGGCGTGTATGAGGCAGCATAATATGGTTAGAGCCCCACGCTGCAATCAGAATACCTGGGTTTAAATCCCTGGTCTACCTTTTTTTTTTTTTTTTTTTTTTGCGGTACGCGGGCCTTTCACTGCTGTGGCCTCTCCCGTTGAGGAGCACAGGCTCCGGACGTGCAGGCTCAGCGGCCATGGCTCACGGGCCCAGCCACTCTGCGGCATGTGGGATCTTCCCGGACCGGGGCATGAACCCGCGTCCCCTGCATCGGCAGGCGGACTCTCAACCACTGCGCCACCAGGGAAGCCCCCTGGTCTACCTTTAACCTGATCTTTAGCATGTGACCTAACCGTTGGTGCCTTTGTTTCGTCAAATGAGGCAATACTAGTACCAACCTCAAAAGGTTGTTATGAGGACTAAATTAAATAATTCATGTAACCAGATAATATGTTACAGCATTAATAAGTCCTCAGTAAATATTAATTGTTATTATTAAGCACCAGCTAACTGCTAAGTACTTTAAAACACTGATTTCCATACTTTGATATGTGCATCAGTAAAACACTATTATGTGTACCTAATATATGCCTATTTATTTACAAATGAGATGAAAGTACTATTGTACCAATGTACTGTGTATGTTAAAAAGCAGTATCAAACTAGAATTTTTTAAAGGATGAGATAAAAATAAAATATAAAAAGTTTTTTGCACACTCAGGTGGATCACCTTGTTTACTTCCTAACATATGTACACCTCAACTTAAGGACCAATAGAATAGTTCATATTTTATTAAAAGTTTATTTTTATTTTAACTATTTTTGATGTTTCCTGAAAAATTCTGCTCTTCTCTGAAATCTTACTATATTCTGAGTCTCAGCAGCACCAGTACATACACGGGCTCTTGGCCTGAGGTAGGGATGCTCTTAGGGGCTGTTAGCTTTGTGAGAACATTCAGTCCCACCCTAAGTGATCCCACACTGCCATACTTCAGTACCTAGTTCTGTCGTCTCAAAGCTCCAGCGGATGTTCTCCTACTGTATCTTAGATGAGTTGTAAATTAAGATTTATATCGATGATGTTGGATTAATGTCTGTCTCCTCACCAGACTCTAGGCCCCAGGAAAGGAGGAGGGACCAGGTCTGTCTGTGGTCACACTGTATTCCCAGCTGACAGCACATGCGTGCTGGTGCCTGGCACATGGTTGATACTCTGTGGACCCTGGCAAGTGAGTGGGTGATATAATGAAGTATTCTTCTCTGCTTTTCAGTTGCAACTTCTCACTGCTACTGTCCTGTCTTAGTTGTCAGCCATTTTATACCCAAGGATCTATCACAGATTTCTCCTCAGAGTGAAGTGCCAGGGCTTTGTGATGGCTTTTTGCTACTCAGAGGGTTGAATTGCTGGCAGTCTCATCTCCAAATAATTAAGTAAGGATAGAGGGAGAGGGAGAAAAGGAGGCTGGGTACAGGAGAGACAAACAGAGGGAGAGAGAAGGAGGGAGGGAGAAAGATTTCTCATAAGGCTTATAGTCTCAGTAGATAAAACTTAACATGGATCTTTCAATTTCTTTCCTCTTTGCTTTATTCCTTCTAAAACAGTAAACTGTGGTGAGAGTGCACATTTATCATTGCTGGGCTCCAGTGAGTAGTTATAGAAGGTTCCATCCAACTGCATTTCCTGGTTCTTCCCAAAGGTCATTAAGAAGCTCCTCATTAGTAGCTTACACAGCCTGAAGGTAGGATAGGCATCAGTGGCACAGGAAGGGTGGGGACCATCAAGAGAGGTGAGAACCTTAAGGAAGCTGTGCATTTAACTGGCTTGTCTCCTGATGCCATGTGAGCCTGTCCTGTGTTAGGAGTCTCTCAGCTGCTCCTCTCAGATCCATTTTTAATTATAAGGCTAACTAGACATGGTCTGATTTACAGAGTTCTGCCTCAGGTGGAGGTGTTTGAATCGAGAATGTCTACAAATTCAGGTTCTCTTCACTGCTCCTTTTTTGTTTTGTTTTGTTTTGGTTTTCTGGCCATGCCGCACGGCATGCAGGATATTAGTTCCCCAACCAGGGGTAGAACCCGTGCCCCCTGCAGTGGGAGCACAGAGTCCTAACCACTGGACCACCAGGGAAGTCCCACCTTCACCATTCTTTCTGACTATTGGGTTCCTAGAGGACTCAGAGGTGGAGTTTAGTGGGATGGTTAAGTGCCCTTGAGATCAACACCTTATGAATGGAAGAGGAAGAAAGCCTGAGAGGGCCAAGGGAGAAGTTAAGCTGTGATGCAGGCCCAACAATTTTGTCTAACTCCCTGGGAAGCTCTGGAGTTAGACTGGCTCTTCAGAGTCATCCGCAGTTGAACTGAGATGGCCTGGACTCTAAAATACCAAATCATTTTGTCTTTGGATGTGGGCTACTCTGGGAAGGGCATGACTCTGTGTGAGCTGGCTCTTTTCAGTCTTGGCAATCTCTGAAGGGGCTGACAGTATTCTAAGCAGCAGAGGTGACAAAGCCTTCAATGAAGGAAAATCCCCGTGTCTAACACATTGACCCTTGTAGGGGAGAAAAATCTTTCTTTCTGCCTGTCTAGGTTTTTGACTAGGGCCCTTGTAACAGAAGACAGATTAACAAGAGAAAGACAAACAGAAGTTTATTAACGTATTTATTTCATGTATACCTGGGAGAAATCTAGGGAATGAGTAACCCAAAGAGATGGCTTAGAATTCAGGCTTCAGTACCATCTTTAGCTAAAATAACGAAGTGTGTAGGGGAGGCAAGTTTTAGGAAGGTGACCAGGACATGTATGGTAAAGAGGGTAAGGTTATTATGCAGATTTAAGTCTGTGCCTTTTTTATTGATAAGTTTCATATGATTTAGAGTCATCCTTCTCTTCCTAGAAGGAAACACCCTTACAAACGGATGTTTCCTAAAGTAAATTTCCCTTACAAAAGGGTAACTTCTAGTCTGTTTTCAGAGCTTCTCCTGTGTCTGCTGTTTCTCAAAATAATCAGATCAAAATAATTCTAAGGCCAAAAAGGCATATTTTGGGGGATATAATATATTCTGGTCTCCTATACCTTCAATAGTCTGAGAAGCTTTATATAGGTTATGTGTGCAAGAAGAGTGCCCAAATGATGAGTTAAAACATAGTTGAAGTAAAATAATGCAGTGGAGTACTGAGAGTCTGTGCTCTGAGAGCTGATTATTTATTAAATATCCAGGAATCTGCAAGCCAGTTGATCAAACATTGGCAACTTGAAATGGGCTGTGGTAGGAGTATTTAGACTACAGAAATTGTCAACTGCTGCAAATCGGGGCTTATAGGCTTTTTTTACTCCAGAGAGATGATTTACTAGCACACCACTGAATATATGCCTATACCCTTGCATTTTTAGGAGAACTGAAAATATCCACACACCACATGTTTCATCTCACAAAAAAGTTCTTTCTCACATGGTGATTGTCTTAAAATTTCACTATTAGAGCTTCATATCTTCAGCTTGAACTGACTACCTCTAAGGTGATATAGAGAAATGCGTAAGGTTTATGTCTTTGTCCTTTTGGGCAGCTATAACAAAAATACCATAGCCTGGATGACTTAAACAACAAACATTTATTTCTCACAGTTTTAGAAGGTGGAAAGCCCAAGATCAGGTCACCAGCATATTTGGTATCTGGTGAGAGCTAGCCTTCTGATTCATAGATGGCTGTCTTCCTGCTGTGTGTCCTTATGTGATAGAAAGAATGAGAGAGCTCTCTCAGTTTTCTTTTATAAGGACATTAATCCCATGTATGAGGGCTCTACCCTCACAATATGAGGGCTCTACCCTCACAACCTAATCACCTCCCAAAGGCACCACCTCCTAATACCAACAACTTAGGGGTTGGATTTCAACATACGAATTTTGAAGAGATGCAAATATTCAGTCCATTGCAGTTTTGCAGTTACACCTAGGGCTGAATTCTACCTCTGCCACTTTCAGCATTGAGACTTGGAGAAGTTAACTTCTCATATTTTTCTTTATCTATAAAACAGGGATCAGTGATACCCACTTTAGCTTTACAAAATAAAGGAGAAAAAGTTATTTAGTGTTAGGTGTGCTGTAAATGTTACTCTGCTTCCTTAACATCGGCCCTTGGCAAGCATGGATTTCCTCCTTGGGACAAAGTTTGAAGTAGGCATGTTGAAGGAAGTTTGGTGGTGTTGTTTTAATGCATCATTTTTAAGGTGAATGCACTGTTTGAAAAATACATCATTTTAATTTTAAATCAAGATGTATGGTATCATTTTCTGCTGACTTCAGCACCTCCCCCCCACCCCACTTCCCCCAAATCCCTTCAAGCATGCCTGCTATGACTGTAGTCCTTGCTGACTCAGCCCTTTCCTGTCCAGCTTCCCCAGGCCAGTTGCTCTGTGGTGAGGTCTTGTGACGGGGAAGCTGCAAGCACACTTCAAAACTAAGGACCAAAAAGATAATGCAAACTCAGAAAAATTGTAAGGCAAAAAAGAAACTCTGTGGGACTGTGATGCTCCTGTATATTCCGAGGGTTGGAAAGCACAGTTTCTTTGGCTTATAATATAAAAATTGGCCAAGATTAAGATCAATTCCAGATTAGGGGGGAAATCATTCTTGAGGCACAGGTTTTCAGTTCTGTTGGGTGTCTTTCCTTTTGCAACCCTCCCCTGGGTACTGAGGAATGAATACTCTTGGTGAGATGGGGGACCAGGCCCTTCTCACACACACCTATTATTTTCTCTTCCCCTGCTGATCTGTAGCCAGGGAGTCCCCCTGTTGTGTTAATACCACAGCTAGTGGAGGTAAAGGGGGGTAGGCAACCCACACAGCAAAGGGCACCAGCAGCCAATCCAAGCTATATGTAGGGAGTTAAAAGGTCAGGAGTCTGGGTGTCCAGGGTCGGGAGTAGGAGACCATATCGTTTCATTTTCAAACTGGAACTCTTGAGAGCTAAGTGAGGCATGATAAATAATTAGGCCAGGACAACAGGTATTACCTGGGACTGTTCTGGTCAAACCAGAAGGTATGGTTACCTTAGTAAAGGGTCACAAAGGTAACAGAGGTAAGTTCATATGTCAAGAATCTTATGCAGAAACATAGGAGACTGTCTGCCCATCGGTGTCTAGGTGCTGTGGCAATGATCTGGAAAATGTGGGTGGTCTTTATGTATTTGAAGCTCATGAGGACACATCCAATAGTGGAGTGGATAACCTGAACCCGTAGGTGGATGGCAGATGGGCTACTCTAGTTAAGAAGGTGGTCCCTGGCGTCATATTACTTGGTTCAAATGCTGCTTACCAGCTGTGTGATGCTGGATGAGATGATTAGTTTTCCTATGCTTCAATTTCCCCATTTGTAAAATGGGATATTCCTAACTATCAATACTTTGTAGGGTCATTGTGAGTTGCAAATGAGAACACACATGTAAAGCACTTAGAATAGTGCCCGGTTCATAGTAAGTGTTCAAGGTGTATTAACTGTTAGTTTTGTTATCTTTATTGTTATCAACAAAGCAATGGACTCACAATCAGAAGCTAAGGTTTGAGTCCAAGTCTTACTACTTACAAGGTGTGACTCTGTGAAAGCCACGTATCTCTCTGAGCCTCGGTTCCACCTCTGTAGACATGGGGTGTTCACAGCACTTACCTCAAAAGGTTGTGTTAAAGAAAAAATGAGAGTCTCTGTATGAAGGCACTTTTAAAACTGTAACAGCCTTATGGAAATGTCAGGGTTTTTAAAAATTATTACTTATTATTGTAATTAATTGACAAGTGGTAACTGTAGTAGTCTATAAGTAAGGAAGACAGACCCTGAGCTTCAGCCCTGCCTGAATTATAATGACTGTGCATTCCCTTTTCCGTGGTAGTTATTTCCATTTCAGTCTCACCATTATTCCAAGAGGTGATCAGATATCGCCCCTGTGTTTCAGAAACTGAGGCTCTGAAAGCTTATGTGACTTGGTCAAGATTAATCTGTGGCCCAAATGGTCTTAGGACCAAGTCTTCTGACTTTGAGTTCAGTGTTGTTTCCACACCTCCGTGTTGCCAAGCTAAAAATTTAGAATTATATGAATGTTTTGTTCTCAGTTCTCCACTGAAGTTTGCCTGGGTTTATAAACATTACCTACCTCCAATGAAACACCAGTGCTTATATCTGTCATTTTTGCATGTATAACGTTCACAATAGTGTATTTCTAGAATTTTAATTACTTGAAAAGTCATCATAGTTTTGTGAGAAATCTCACAATTTCTCAATGATAATTTATAATTATTATTACAAATAAAATATATTTACATATATATTTTACATATTTTTCTATGTGATTTAAATCAGATGGTCTCTCAAACTTTGCAACTTGCTTTATTTATTTATTATTATACCCTTACCTTCCCTCAGGCTTTTAAAAGTTTAGGGTAAACAGCCAATTATAAAACTTTAGGAGAAAATATATTTATGACATCAAGATAAGAGAAGACTTTTTTAAAGAAGTTACCAAAAGCTGAATCAAAGTAAAAATGGGATAAGTTTTACTACATTAAAATGAAAAACTTTTGCATGAAAAGACACCACTGACAAAGTTAAAAAACAATGTTAAAAAGTTTAAGGGGGTGAGAGAATAGAAGAATGTATTTGAAGTGTAAATAACCAAAACAGAATAGTAATCAGGTTGTGTGAGAACTAATAAACAAGAAAAAGTCATACTGGGTAAGAGGTCTGATCCAAAAAATCACTAAAGACCAATAAACAGGGAAAATATGCTTATTTCATTAGTAATGGGAAATGCAAAGAAAACAGTAATGTGGTAGCAGCTCATGTATATCTTACTGGTAAAAATTAGAAATCTGTCAATACTAAGTGTTGGCTAGAAGGCAGAGAAATACTCCTATACTTTCCCGTGGAGTGTAAATGGTGTAACCACTTTAAAGTTACTTCAACCTACTACGGTTGAAGATTCGTATACCTTATCATCCAGCAGTTCTACTGCTATGTATTTTCCTCTTTTAGAGAAATTTACACATGTATGCAAAGGCTTACGTACAAGAATATCTATTGCATTATTTTTAGTCATAGTGAAAATAGGAAAATACCTAATTGCCCTAATTCTCTTATCAGAGAAGGGAAAAAACAATCGTGATATATTCATCCAACAGAAGGCTATACAGCAGTTTAAGTGAATAGACAAGATCCACATGTATTAATGTAGATAAATTGTAAGAACGCTTCTGAATGTATAAAGCAGGATACAAAAGGCTAGTTATGGCTAAATTTCTGTAAAATTTAAAAATACACAAATAATACTAATTATTTCTATGGATACATGTATATGAAGTATAAGAATACAGTCATGGAAAGAAAACACTTTCTAACTTCAGGATATTGGCCACTTCTGGGGAAGGGTCTTCAACTCTGACACATCATTTAAAACTTGTTTGAAGCAAAATTAAGAATATAAATATAGTAAAAAGAGAAACAGCTCTGGTTTAGGATTTCAAAGTTCAGTGGTGCCTCTGAGTGATACTGTGATTTTCCACATGTCCCTTGAACTTTCTGGGGGACAACATTAGGTCAGGGTTTCAAACATTTTTTAGCAGAGGAACACTTCATTCAAAGAAAATCTGAAAATCCTTCACAATGTGTGAAACAGGTGAAATCAAAACTGCTCAGGCAGAACCTGGAGAGCAGAGCCAGGGTGGATGCAGCGCAGTTGTCTCCACTTCCCATCACCACCACTCCCTCCGTGGAGCCCAGGGATTGGCAGAAATCAGTTTGCAGACCCTTAAGTTGGGTGACGTCTAAGGCAGCTTCTCCTTCTGACAGCCTGTGTATCTGTGGCACTCTGTATTTCTTAAACAACAGCCTACAGGAGGTAAAGCCTATTTCTCTGATGAGTCCCTGCCACATATAAGAGCTCTGTAGGAAACCATCTGGAAAAATGGAAGAATGCTTTTCACTGTGAATAACTATCTCCTAACCTGGCCGTTCCACAGATTTGAATGTCAAGAGCAGGATTTCTCCCCATGTTTAAAAAACAGTAATTCATTATCTTTTTGCTGCTTGTATGGCTTCCTTACCTGCCTAAACTTATATCCTTACCATTCTTTGTCCTGATCTTACTTACTCTAAGTAAATATTGTTGAATGAATGGATGTCTCCTGGGTTTGGTCCTTTCTTTCCATTCTGTCACAGTCACCTTCATTCACATTGTCCTTACCTTGTGCTCATTTTGGTTCTTGACAATGGTTTCCCTTCATCCAGGCTAAACTTGAGGCCCCTTCAAACTAATCTACATGAGACACCTTTTTTTTTAAATGACTTTAATTTATTTTTTAAGTAAGTAATACATTCATGTGGCTTAACGTTCAAAGGGCACAAAAAAGGTAGGTTGGAATCTTGAAGACATTATTCAATATCATTTCTTTTGCCCATCTGATTTTTAACTTGATAGTATTTATTAAAAAAAGACTTTTTGTTGTTGCAGTATAGTTGCCCATCTGATTTTATAGCTAGTTGAGACATAGATACAGGAATGAGAAAGACAGAGAGCAAAAGCTAGGTAAAATAATGAGTCTCAGTCTGTAAGCTGGCTTGCTCGTCTTTCACCCCAGAATTAGAAAGACTGACCCACCCAGCCACGGACCCAGCTGGACAGCATGAGCCTTCCCTAGGTCTGGGAGGAGCCGGGGGCATCCACTTTGAGCAAGCAGGCCGGTTCCAACACAGAGAGAGAGGGAGCTGAGATGCACACACTCAGTTCGTTTACTCCAGCTTACCAATTAGACTAGTCACTCTCTGTTTCCTAGGGAGAGTGAGTGAAAGGTGGGACCAGGGCCAGGAGTGTTAAATCCTGTACAGCGCTCCCCAACTGGTGTGCTGATGGGATACAGGTGTGTCATGAGATATCAGTCCCTTCATCCTCAGGCTGAGGATGGTCAGAGTCCTAGTCTCATCTTTTCATCCCTGAGTAGTCTCATCAGGACCCTAATTTCCCCACAGTTTACCCCATTGACCCAATATACTCATTTTGTGTGTGTCATGATGGCAAAAATGCTGGGATGCCCTGCTCTAAGCAGCAGTCCTCTCTGTATCCATAGATATGAAGCCAGGGCAAAGAAAGTCATCCCTCACTAAGTACATACAGAAAACCCTTCTCCCAACCCCCGTACTTCCTGCCACCAAGTTCTCCTCCCTGGCCTCCCCAGAAGCAACTGATTGTGTATATATATATATAACACTTATATATATAATATGCAATAGACGATAGTATATATATGCATATATACACACACATATTTATAATATGCAGGTAAATATTCTACACGTCCTCCTTTTCCACACAAATCATGGAATAGGCCAAATGCTTTAACAAACTACCCCCAAATCTCTATGACTTAACACAATAAAGGTTTATTTCTTGCTTGTGTTCCAATCCAGTGTGACCTTTGGGCCATGAGGGGACCACTGTAGTCTTCTCCAGGGGCCATTAATCATTCCCACCTTCCTTTAATCTAGTGGTTCTGCCAGTCGCTAGTATTTGGGACCTCTGCCAGATGTTCTACAGGAGCTAACAAAGGCAGAAAGACAGAGAACATGGAAGATTTAGGGGATTTTTAGAGACCAGGGTTGGAAATTATTTATATTACTTCTATCCATATTCAATTGGCCAGACCTTTGTCATATGGCCCCACGTGACTACAAGGAAATGTGGTCTAAGTGTCTGGCCAGGACAAAAAGAAAATGGGGTGTGGTGAGGCCATAGCAGTGTTTGTTACACATGCCAGACAGACTGTTCTACACCTTGCTTTTTGAGCTTGACAGCAAATTTTAGAAAGCAACCATATCAGTTCATAGACAGTTTCCTCAGCCTTTCTAACAGTTGCATAGTATTCAGTTTTACAGATTATAGTTGACCCTTGAACAACACAAGTTTGAACTGCGTGGGTCCACTTATATGCAGATGTTTTTCAATAACAAGTACTGCAGTACCAGATGATCTATAGTTGGTTGAATCTGCGGATGCAGAACCGTGGATAAGCAGGAACTGCAGAAAGGGAAAAACCTCGTATACAGAGGGCCAACTGTGAGTTATACCCAGTCTTCGGCTGCATGGAGGGTCAGCACCGCTAACCCCTACCTTGGTCAAGGGTCAGCTGAATATTGTGATTTATTTAACCAGTCCATTTTTCAATCATCCTCAATGCTTTCTTTCTTCCCATTTATTCATCTGCAATGAATACTCTTGCCCTCATGTCATTCTACACATGTGCAAGCATATCTGCAGGATAAATTCTCAGGTGAGGTGTTGCTGAATCAAATGGTATGGATTTCTGGGCTTTCCTGGTGGTGCAGTGGTTAAGAATCCACCTGCCAATGCAGGGGACACGGGTTCGAGCTCTGGTCCAGGAAGATCCCACATGCCGCGGAGCAACTAAGCCCATGTGCCACAACTGCAGAGCCTGCACTCTAGAGCCCGCGAGCCACAGCTATTGAAGCCCGCACGCCTAGAGCCCGTGCTCCGCAACAAGAGAAGCCACCGCAATGAGAAGCCTGCGCACCTCAACGAAGAGTAGCCCCCGCTCCCTGCAACTAGAGAAAGCCTGCGCGCAGCAACGAAGACCCAGTGCTGCCAAAAATAAATAAATAAATAAATTTCAAAAACAAAACAAATGTTATGGATATTTGACATTTTGAAACCTTTTGCTAAATTACTCTACTAAAAGGTTATACAAATTTATACTACCAATAGCCATTTTGTTGTTTAATCCTGCTGTGCAAAATATCTCTACTTTCTTCCGTGTTTGAATGAATATAGTTTCAGTTCATTACCGCTGGGTTAGAGAGGTAAATAGTCTGGGCAGTATGCATAGCCAGGCCTTAACCTCCTCCTACATCACTCAGGAGGTCTACATTTTCTACTTCTGTTCCCCAAGTGCGCCTTGTGCCTCCAATCCTTAACCCATTCCTTCAGCGATTTCTTCCATTTCAATTCAGGTATAGTGAGCCTTTCTTGAGAAACAATCAATGTCAGGTACCAAGTAGAACACTTTACACCTCTTATTACATCTAATCCTCAAAAGCAAGTCTAGGAAGTAGGCATTTGCATGCCCATATTACAAATGATGAAACTGAGCCTCAGAGAGATTAAGTGGACTAAGCTTATCTAATTAGTAGGCGGTATATTTTCATCAGATATTCTGAATTTGTTCTGCATTCTCCCCCTCTGGTGCTTTTCATACCAAAACTTAGGGCAGAGGAAAGGAAACACACACCCTTGAGTTGTCTCTATGTATATCCCAAAGCTGTCTCCCCCGAGCAAGCCAAGTTTTCTTTGAATTCTCATATTTACATTAAAAATGCATACAGGTTTTGATTTTCGCTTTTAAATATATCTGCATTTTAAAAATATTTAAAATATTTCAAACTGCTTGCTATCAAGTATAACTGAAACTCCAGGAAGCTGCCAGTTTCCCTTGTGGCTTGGTGAACCCTGGCCCACTGCTTCCAGGGCAGACAAAGGAGCATGGTTCTGTATGTTGGTGTCCCATGGAGAGGCTCCTACCCAACCTTCAAAACCCAGCTCATACGCTGCTTCAATATCAAGCCTCCCTGCAGGGTTAGCAAGCCCAGAGTTGTGTCTCTGTTCTAGAGAACCATGAACTACAACGTAACCCTGTGCCTTGGACTGAAACTACACAGCGTCTTTCTTTTGACTATAACCTTCATGGATTCAGTCCTCTATCATATATCTTCAAGAACTTTGCAACAGAGAAGAGGCTTGTTAGATTTCTAATGAACAAAGCATTGAAGATAAGTGAACGCATTATTGTGTTAACCACTTTTACTTTTCCAAAGGAATTGGGAATTGCCAAAATAATGAAAGCCTACTTCTGAGTCCCAACTTCTCTTAAACACTCCTAAGTCTTGCTTTAAGTAGTTATGTTAGCCTCGTTCTCCCTTGGAAATCACACATTTAGCTTGCCCATGTAGATATACTCAATTCCCAGCAATATCCCTGACACATTCATTGACACTGGGCACGCCATTCATTTCTTCTCCTGTCTCTGGAAAAAGGGGATAATTGCATTTGCCAGTTACCACTCAGGAATGCTGTCAGAGTTGATGAAACTATGTTTTTAAAAGGCCTCTTTGGGAGTAATATGCCACATAAATCACAGTCCCCTATTAAAGTGGTTCTTTTAGTGCTTATTTATTTAGTAGTTGCTAGAACACTGATATTTCTTCCTAGATAGTTCATATTGAGTTGCTGGAAGCCTTAATACTCGGGACCAAACAGAATTTTTTTTTTTTTTTAATTTATTTTTGGGTGTGTTGGGTCTTGTTTCTATGCGAGGGCTTTCTCTAGTTGTGGCAAGCGGGGGCCACTCTTCATCGCGGTGCGCGGGCCTCTCAGTATCGCGGCCTCTCTTGTTGCGGAGCACAGGCTCCAGATGCGCAGGCTCAGTAGTTGTGGCTCACGCGCCTAGTTGCTCCGCGGCATGTGGGACCCTCCCAAACCAGGGCCCAAACCAGGGCCCAAACCTGTGTCCCCTGCATTGGCAGGCAGATTCTCAACCACTGTGCCACCAGGGAAGCCCCAAACAGAATTTCTGTATCTATAACCTTCTGATGAGAATTAAACTTGGTACCTTTGCTTTCTGCTTTTGGAAGTTTTCAAGTTGATTATCTCTATCAACGTGTCCAGGCCATTCCTAGCCAAATACCGGTGCATGTTTGAGTTAATAGGTAAAACTACTGCATCCTTGTAGTAGTTGAACATATTGGTATTTTTCTGTCTCATATTATCTGGTATTTTAAGAATTGAATCTCAGTATTTAAAAATCTCACAGTTTTCATGAAGCATCCATAATTCTACCACCTGAGTCTCAGGTCAGTTGCTCCAAATTAGCCACTCCTTATATGGGACAATAAACCATCTAAGAATTGAATGGTCTGAATTTTTTAATTCTAGTAACTGTCTATAAATGTACAGTTCAACAGTTACTAGCCACAGAAAAAAAAATTTCAGTCCCTCAGTTCCAGTAGCTTGCAATTCAAGATCATGTGACCCATGGCTCCTGTATTGGGCAGGACAGTAATAGAATATTTTCACATCACAGAAAGTCCTACTGGACAGTGCTGGTCTATAAAATTTGTATCTTAAGACTAATGTATTTAGCTGAAAGATTTTTAACTTTCTGCTCTTCCCTTTCACACCTGTCTTAGGTTTTTTCCCCCCTCCTACTATAATGAAAAATTTTAATTGTTTGGGCCTTAAAAACAGTCTCACCTCCAAGGCCATGATTTGAACACAAAGTCTGAGGAAAATGACATGTGGAATCGCCATCTGGAGGTCGGTGCAGCGGCAGATCCAGCCATTTCTGAGAAATTGTCTGGGTTTGGAGTTACTCCCAGAACTCTGATTTAGCAGTTCCTAAGCTTATAGCAAGTCTGAAAGGAACACAAATCTGTTTTATATATACAAATAAATCCTCGTACGCTGCATGCCATTCTCAGCCTGCCAGTTTCATCTGGCTGCTCCAGAAAATATAATTCAATAACACATTAGTTAACCTGCATGCAGGGAATGGGGCATTCTGATTATTGAAATGTTCTGGTTGAGTGATTAACCTGATTTTTGCAGAAAAACTGCCGAGGCGAGGGATTTTTCTGTCCAAGATGTTGTGCCACTGTAATTCTCTCTTCCAGATGATCACGGCTGCATTGCTTCTCTCCTCCAGAACTCAGAAATACATCTCTTTGCTAAAAACTTTCAAATATGCAGTTGATACACTCTCAAACAGGCCTCAAAAATAGATCAATAATGGTGTTTCAGATAATCTTAGAAAAAAGAGTAAACTTAGAAGGAAAAGTAATATCTTTGCCCAAATGTTACACAGTTGTAACACTCAAGAGTTCCTAACAATAGGGCAACTTCTTCAAATAGTATAACTTCAAAATATTAATTCAGATATTTCATTTTCTTTAGTAATAAATACTTAAAGGTGCTTATTAGATATTAGGCAATGCTGCAAGGGCTTTGTAAGTATTAATTCATTTAATTTTTATAACCACCTTAAAATTAGGTACCAGATTATTGTATTCATTTTCAAGATGAAGAAACTGGCACAGAGAGTTGGGGATAGGCCAAGCTGATCTATCTGAATGCTCACTGGTACAAGAAGTTGTAGCATCAATGAGGGAATAACTAGGTTTATGAGAGGGTGCCCAGCTGAGTTAGGTGGCTCCTACTTCCCCCGCTTCCCCTTTCCAAATATTAGAAGAGTAGAGTTGAGGGGCCAGTATGCAGAAAAGCGAAGAGGGACTCTGGCAATGCTCAATTAGGCCCAAAGTAAAAAATGGGAGTTAAGAAAGGCTTTTCTTAATTTTTACTTAAGTAATTCTTACCTGTAATGTGTAAGGGTGTTAGGGATATATATAATTCATTCCATTTTAATAGATTTGTCTCTCAAAGGCAATTAATTTTTTTTTCCAATTTAGCAAATATATATTGAGCAATGGGCTAGCACTGGGAGGGATGAAAGCAACACAGAATTGACTAAGACATCATTGTGATCCTTGATGGCTTCCCAATTTAACTGGGAAAACAGTCAAACGGAAACCAATAATTGTGTAAAATATGTTATGAAACACATATGCTTCAAGGGAGGGTACAAAGTGCTGAAAGAGCATAGAAGAAAGAATAGTCAGTTTTGACTTGGGAAATCAAAGCATGTTTCAGAGAGGAGTAGCTTTTGAGATCCAGTTTCAGAGATGAGTAAGAATTCAGGCAAAAAGGGGGAGGAAATTAGAAAGTATAGTTGTGAAACCCAAACATCTCAAAGATTTTGACGAGTGCTGTAATGGTAAGAAGGCTTAGTGGTGAAATAATGAATGGCAGTGAGTGTGTGTGTGTGTGTGTGTGTGTGTGTGTGAGAGAGAGAGATTGAGAGAGAGAGAGATTGAGAGAGAGGGAAAGTGTGGAAGAAGAGAATAAGCCTAAGGAAGGTTTTAAAGATTAAATGAGTTAACATTTTCAGACTACCCAGCAAATAGCAGATATTGGATTCAAGAATTTCTCCATCTCATTTCATTGCATTTCACACCAAGGAATTTTTTGCCAAGTTTATTTTAACATTTAAGTAAAAGCCAATAAACAAATACTAGAAAAATCCAGTTTCACTTTCAAATGTGTTTTTCCAGAGTCCAGAAAATATTTTGAACTTCAGAGTGGGATAAAGTGGGAAAAGTAAGACTAAATTTCTAAAAATGTTTTATTTGGGAAAACCTTAGATAAATCCTTGTCAGAGCTGAAATGTTGGAACACTACCAATCTCCTCAACCAGAAAAAAATAAAATAGAATAAAAACATTGAAAATATGAGGAATGAATAACTAATCAAAGAAAAAGGAAAAGGTTTTCTTTGCCTAGAGAGGTTTCATTGAGCTTTTTTTGATGTTCTTATTAGCTGCAGAATAAAGTTTTACATTTAAAATATTTATAGTTGTATTCAATTATGAATTTCTAAGTTTGCATTTTCTCTTATTTTCATCTTTGCTAATTTAATATCATGTTAATATGCCTCAGACAACCTTAGCAAGGGTGACTGTAACAATTTTTTAAAACTTATTTTTAGTAGCCCAAAGGAGCATCTTCTTAACTATACTTTTGTCTTTTCTGGCAGATGACATTTGATCCAGAAATCTTCTTCAATGTTTTACTGCCACCAATTATATTTCATGCCGGATATAGCCTAAAGAAGGTAAATATACAGTGATTGTTTTCTTCTTGTATCATTAAGTAGAGTATTTTGCCAGCACTAATGAAAACAATTACTTTATTTTATGGGTTTGCCTATTTGGTAAGAATATCATTATCTTAGATCATATGTGATACAGATTCAAATCTGACATGCTTAGAATTCTTCTAAATCCTGCTATGTCCAGTATACTAACCGATAGCCACGTGCCATTGAAATGTGACTAGTCTGAATGGTGTGCTTTTTCTTTTTTGTTTGTTTTTTTAACTTTTATTTATTTTTTAATATTTGGGGTGTTTTAATCAGTCGTTTTTCTAGAGTTATCATAGTTTATTTTATTTTCTTTATTTATTTTTGGCTGCGTTGGGTCTTCACTGCTGTGCGTGGGCTTTCTCTAGTTGCGCAGAGCAGGGGTTACTCTTTATTGAGGTGCACGGGCTTCTCATTGCGGTGGCCTCTTGTTGTGGAGCATGGGCTCTAGGCACGCGGGCTTCAGTAGTTGTGGTGCTCGGACTCAGTAGTTGTGGCATCCGGGCTTAGTTGCTCCATGGCATGTGGAATCTTCCCAGACCAGGGCTCGAACCCATGTCCCCTGCATTGGCAAGCTGATTCTTAACTCTGCACCACCAGGGAAGCCCCTGAAGACGTGCTTTAAGTGTACAAGATGCACTGGATTTTACAGACTCAGTATCAAAAAATAATGTAAATTATTTCAATAATGTTTTATATTGATTTCATACAGAAATGATAATGTTTGAATATATTGGGTTAAATAAAACATTTTATTATCAACATTCATTTTACTTTTTTTTTTTTTTTTTTTTTTGCGGTATGCGGGCCTCTCACTGCTGTGGCCTCTCTTGTTGCGGAGAGGCGCGCAGGCTCAGTGGCCATGGCTCACGAGCCCAGCCGCTCCGCGGCATGGGGGATCTTCCCAGACCGGGGCACGAACCCACGTCCCCTGCCTCGGTAGGCGGACTCTCAACCACTGCGCCACCAGGGAAGCCCTCATTTTACTTTTTAAAAACTTATTTTAAAGTGGCTACTAGAAAAATTTTAAATGACATATATGGTTTACATTATATTTCTACTGGGCAATATTATTCTAGATGATTATAACCAAAGAGTTTGCTGTTAATTACATTGGGTTTACCCATCACCCATTGGGTGAAAACTTAAGATTGTTTTGCTAATACTCAGCTGTTGATGCTGATAGAGACAAAGTCTGGTTTTGCAGTTTCTATGCACTTGCAAAACATTACTTAGGTGCAGCCTGAATGCTCACATTTCCTAAATTAGTAATTCCCATAGAAGTTTAGGTGCTAGCATCCTAAGTGCTGCAGAGTGAGGTTCTGGCCTGAATGAGTTTTGAGATGCAGAGGTAGTGCAGTTGCTTTTCTGCTGCCCACCACCCACTCCAGAGATTCCTAGGGCTCTCCTCCTTTGGCCTGTGGGCTCCAGCAACCTTTGCTTTTTCAGCACAGACCTGATTTTCTTGTGTCCTCCAGGCTCCCTCTTTCTGTCAGTTCTGGCTACTCAGATGCCACTTACAGGACTGGAAGGGAGTTTTCCCAAGCAAGCATTTGAAAAGATTTAGAAAGCTAGACTTATTCCAGTCATCCTTCCTCATCCCCAGCCCCAAGGCTAGGTATCATTTTGTGTGATTCATTAGAATAAACTGTTGTAGGTGATTAAGGTTTTGTTTCATCACATTCAGAAGAACTGTAAATCAGAGATCCAATAAAAGTCAAAAGACAACTTAAATCTTTTTTTTTTTTTTTCTGCGGTACGCGGGCCTCTCACTGTTGTGGCCTCTCCCATTGCGGAGCACAGGCTCCGGACGCGCAGGCTCAGCGGCCGTGGCTCACGGGCCCAGCTGCTCCGCGGCATATCGGACCGGGGCACGAACCCGTGTCCCCTGCATCGGCAGGCGGACTCTCAACTACTGCGCCACCAGGGAAGCCCAACTTAAATCTTTTAGAATAGTATATTTAAAGTGCTAAAGGGGTTTCAGTGACAACAAAACTTCTGAAAAACTCTGTCTTCCTTTAATCATCCCAGAATCCTGCATGGCCATTGCTCCAGTCCCTTCCCTCTCTCTCAGGTCCAGCCAGTTCTGGCAGTAGTTTCTCTCATCTCTACCCTGTCACCTTCCAGGTGTATTTTTTCCCCTATTTTTTGGAAACCTCTGTCCTTTTCTGTGTAAATCAGTTAAGCCTTATTTGTACAATAGGGCCAGGAACTGATGCTCCAAAAACAAAATTTGCCTAAACAGTGAGGGAAGGGTGGGGCAATTTATTGCATTTATTTTTATTTCCTGTTAACACTAAGAAGAAGAAAAATGCTGACGTACTATATAAAATGTATCTTTTTCTCCCCAGAGACACTTTTTTCAGAACTTAGGATCTATTTTAACATATGCCTTCTTGGGAACTGCCATCTCCTGTATCGTCATAGGGTAAGTGAAATTCGGAGCTCAAGTTCCAGAAGGCTGTAGGGCCGGTGCTCTCGAAATGGGAGGAATCTCACATTTCCTGGACTCACACTGACTGGGTGAATTGTCTATTTTTTTCAGTATATCACCTCTTTACACATTTTTGACTCAATGCCAAGGCTTGCATGTCTTCTGACAAACACAAGTCTTCAAATCAAAGCTAACTAGAATTAGACTGTTGGATTTTCTCTGTGAGTTTTGAACTTCTGACTTAGGGAATGTGGATAATTTGGTTTGAGTTATGTGAAGCACGTTGACTTTTTTGGCTTAAATAACGCAGATACGCACATTGCATTCGTTTTCCTTCTTCTTGGCAGAACCTTACCTATATATAGTTGATAGGAGTAAAATAGTAGCTATACGTTAAGGGTTTTCTTTCTAAGGGAAAGTTTACAAGAGAGCAGTCTGAGACAGACATCTCTAAATATTAGCAGAGTTGTTTACTGCTGGGATACACTGTAGGACACAGACTTGTTTTTTTCTCATTATATTTTATTGGTTATGCTGCTAAGCCCCAAGTCTAACTATACAGACTCTGGCTTGCAGCTCATCATAAAACAAAATGTGGTACAAAATAGTGAAGCCAACCCAATTCACTCATAATCCTATCCAATACGTTAAATCTCCACTGCAGAAAACATGTACAGCTGCTATGACTACAAAGGCATGGATGTCTTAAATTGTCAATACAGCCGGTTCTACCCTGGAATTTTACTGCATACAGCTGTTATATCCCTAACACAAGAAACTGAGGCTAAAAACACACATTAGTCACTCATCCAGCCTTTTCCTTACGAAATATTTAGTGTGTGTCACCGGAAGGCTAAGGAGCTCTCATTACTTGGACCTGAAAGTGGGGAGCCGGGGGGGGGGGGAGTATTTTGAATTCTCTGTTAAATTTTTATTGATTCAAGCCTAGAACAACTCAGGCTACATTATATGAAAATGTCCAGCTTGGTTAAGGCGGTGAGGAAGCTGAAGATTTTAGCACCTGAAGGTGGAGGCTTGCAGAGATGTAGACGGGGGAGCCTTATAAAATCTGGACAACTAAGAGATCTACCAACTGTTTGTGATTGAGAGTCACAGTGGATTTGATCTTTCTCAACGCTTGTTCAAGGGGGGGCTTCTCTGTTCTGTGGGTATGCCGTAGCTAAATATCCCTGTTTCAAAGCTGGCGAGGGCCTCAGAGGTCTGTGTAGTTAAAACCCCTCCTTCCGGAGATGGAGGAATGTAACATCTTGAAAGGCTAATTAATTGTTTCAGTCTCACCATCCATGAGAAGTAGGACCTTGGTCAGGACAAAATTCCGAACTTCTTCTCTTGATCCAGTAGCTCCTTCCATCACCCACCGCTTCATTTAGCAATTTATCTTGAATTTCCATACACACCTAATATTATTCCTATACATTGACACAAGACTCTGAGATGTGTGGACTCTACAAATGATTGATTATCAGTTTATAGCAAGATTGATCTTTAGCAGTTCTATAATATGGAAATCTGAGATTTACAGTAGATGCAAATTCTAAACTTGTGGACAATGCTGTCAAATTATGGCATAATCTGTTTCATTATTATTCTGTTTCCTTTGCATAACTGATTTTAAGTATATGTAAGTGTATGCATTGATATAATACACTGTACTATTATTAAAAACCTATACATCTAGTTTTAAAGCACAATAATGTATAGTGTGTGTGTGTGTGTGTGTGTGTGTGTATGCTTGCACTTGCGCATTGTATATAATTGACTTGTTCTTAAAATTTTCAATTCAAGAGATCTAGTGATATGTATTTACTGGAGTTGAGAAACTCTTCTAATTGATTTTTAAGGCTGTGATCAATAATTTATAAAGAAAAGTGATTTGAATAAAAAGTACAGCCCTGGCAAAACTTTTAGAACCATGTTCCTTGTTTGAACAACAAAAACTTGTAGGGTGCCTACTTAATGTGGGTCATTAGGTTAAAGTGCAAAAGGGTTAGATAGGATCTTATCCAGCAAGGTAAGGGAAACCCTTGAAGAGCTTTAGCTTGAGCGTGACAAGGTCAGATTTATCCTTTAGGAAGGACATTCCGGTGGCCATGTGAAGTGGGAAAAAGGCAGCAAGGGGACCATTTTAGAGGCAATTTCCAGGCTAGGTTGGAAGTGATGAGGGCCTAGTCTTAGGCAGTGGCAGTAAAGGTGGATACGGAGCTATCAACTTGTGGAAATCTTGAGAGAATGAGGTCATCCGGGGAAAGTAGGTGGAGTGAGAAAGGAAGGTACTTATACAACAGCACTAGTTGAAGAAAGGAAGAGGTGCCCACAAAGGACTAAGTACTGGGCCCAAGAAACAGGAAGCAAGCCAGCAGGGAATGTATCTGGAAGTTAAAGGAAAAGGTAGATGGAGGGTGGACAGTGTCTAACACAGGAGAGGTTAAGTGGGATAGGCGTAGGTCCATTGGATTCAACCCCTAGGAAATGATGGGCGACTCCACACTTTTGCTATGGACAGAAATAGAGGAAGAGTATTGGTAGGTTCAGTTGTTTGGGGTACTGTACAATGAGAAACAATCATTTATTTTGATGCTGTTCTCCAGATACAATCAGAAATTTTGAAAGAAAGGCACACACTTAAATTCAGACCAAACAGACACTTTCATAATTTGGTGACTCCTGTTGTGAGTCACTCAGACTTACACTTAAGTCTTAGAAAATGACCAGTTATATTTTCTGATAAATTAATGGTGGTAAGAACAACACAACAAACATTTATTCAGTGCTTAATATGTACCATGCCCTTTTTAAAAGTACTTTACATGGATTATTTCATTTAATCCTCCAAATAATCCTATTAAGTAGATAATGTTATTATCCTCACTTAACAGTTGAGACAGCTGAGGTTCAGAGAGAATAACACAGTGTAAGTAATAGGGCTGGTATTAGTAACCAAAGAATTTGGCTCCAGAGTCAAATTCTTAATGCCAAAAAATGTGCTTTACTTCTATGTATTGGTATCACTAAAAAATAGCATTTAGAATATTAAACTAAAGAAAAAATGGTGTAAATCAGTCAGTATTTACGAACATGCCCCTTGTTTCTTCATTTATCCCCTTAAAAGTTCTCACAGACATGAGAGATTTTTATTAGGGAACCCTATCTAAAAGAAATCCACATTTTTAAGGGGAAGAAGGGGGAGGCCTGAGTTTATGCAGTTCTGTTTATAAAATGGGCAAGAGGAGGGATTCAGGACAGTCAGTTAGATTGGACTCTGAGAATAATTTTATAAAGGAGGCAGATTCTGGGTAGTCATTTAGTGAAGAGGGATGAGGTAGTTGGATTTTCCATACTCTCAAGTGCACTAGTCCTGGTGGGTATGGGGAATATTGTGCAAGTTTCCAAGTTAGAGAGTAAGTCTCACTGAGCAATGTAAGAGAATGTGGGAACTAAAATACTGGAGAGTCAACTGGCAGATGGCCATGAAGCCCAGGATCAGAAATACATTATATTTTTATTTTTTAAATTTGTTTATTTTATTTATTTATTTTTGGCTGTGCTGGGTCTTCATTGCTGCATGCGGGCTTTCTCCAGTTGCAGCGAGCGGGGGCTACTCTTTGTTGTGGTGCACGGGCTTCTCATTGTGGTGGCTTCTCTTGTTGCAGAGCATGGGCTCTAGGCACACGGGCTTCAGTAGTTGTGGCACACGGGCTCAGTAGTTGTGGCTCCTGGGCTCTAGAGCGCAGGCTCAGTAGTTGTGGCTCACGAGCTTAGTGTCTTCACGGCATGTGGGATCTTCCTGGACCAGGGCTCAAACCCGTGTCCCCTGCATTGGCAGGTGGATTCTTAACCACTGCACCACCAGGGAAGCCCCAGGATCAGAAATTTATGAGAATGTGAAGGTCACAAAGAGTGATTTTGGAATATGAATGAAAACTCAGCTAGTGGGTCGTGGTCTTCTTTAGGTAAACACTGTAATCAAACTACAGGTTGGTTTTAGAGCTGGATTCAGAGACTTTAGTAATTTAGATCATTGGGTCCATTTAAATGAAAGAGTTCTTAACCTTTATTAACTTCATTTTGTTTCAAAAATTAGATGTAAATCATCTTTCATATTACATGGGAAATTTTAACAGTATCCTCCTGGCAATAAAGTCAAAGAAACCTTTAACCATTTTTTTATAGGATGGATTGTTCTTAAAGGATCAAACCATCTTTTCTAGTTTTCTCCCCCATTTTATCACTTAAGAAATATTTTAAATAAATATCTGTTTTTAAATAAAACCCATGTGTTTGAATTATTTTGCTATTCATCTCCTTCATCTTTGGGGACTATTCCTTTATCTTTGACTTCATGTTTCCACTCTATGGCCACACAGATGTGTCGTCACAATGACAACCTACCTAATGCTTACTGTCAGCACATACATTTTTGTTTTAAGAACTCATTAGTACCCATGAAGTGCTTCTTTTTCAAGAGCAATGAAAATGATACCCTTTTAGCTTCTCTGTTAATGAGGAATTAAAACAAATGCCACAGTTTCAAAAATATTTGGAAAAAAGGGACATGGAAGACTTCCCTGGTGGCGCAGTGGTTAAGAATCCACCTGCCAATGCAGGGGACACGGGTTCGGGCCCTGGTCTGGGAAGATCCCACATGCTGCAGAGCAACTAAGCCCATGAGCCACAACTACTGAGCCTGCGCTCTAGAGCCCATGAGCCACAACTGCTGAGCCCGTGGCGTGCCACAACTACTGAAGCCCATGCGCCTAGAGCCCATACTTACAACAAGAGAAGCCACTGCAATGAGAAGCCCACACACTGCAACGAAGAGTAGCCCCCGCTCTCCGCAGCTAGAGAAAGCCCGTGCGCAGCAATGAAGACCCAACACAGCCAAAAATAAATAAACAAATAATAATTTAGTTAGAAAGAAAGAAAGAAAGAAACAAACAAACAAACAAAGGAGACATGGATCTAAATGAAGAATGGGGTGTTAATGTTAAAACTAGCTCTCTTTTTAAATCGCATCCCATGTGCCACACACTGACCTATGCTTCTATCTCATTTTATTCTCATAATGCCCCTATGAGACAGGTACTATTATTATCCTTATTTCACATACAAGGATGCTGAGGTTGAGACTTGTTCAAGGTTACACAGTAAGTAAATGGTATTAAATGGCATAGCCAGTCTGACTTTAGAACAGACACACTTAGAATCTCCTTGTCCTCTTCCTCCTCCTAAGATGACGCGTTACATTTCCTGTAGTGTTTTGCAATTAATAACTATACATGCCAGACAAACCAAGTCCTCAATAATTTTAGATTCTTGTATTTATCATTATGACTAGCAATTATGAAAAATCTGAATGTTTAAGAATGAGCTGTGGGGCTTCCCTGGTGGCACAGTGGTTGAGAGTCCGCCTGCCGATGCAGGGGACATGGGTTCGTGCCCCGGTCTGGGAAGATCCCACATGCCGCGGAGCGGCTGGGCCCGTGAGCCATGGCCGCTGAGGCTGTGCTCCGCAACGGGAGAGGCCACAGCAGTGAGAGGCCCTTGTACCACAAAAAAAAAAAAAAAAAAAAGAATGAGCTGTGAATATAATTGCAAAGTAGAAATGGAACCTGTCTTTTCTTACTGGAGGTAGTTGGAGGGATGGTATGAATCCATTTTACTTGCTTAGAATTGCTGGACTCTGTGTAACTCACTCTGGAAAACTTGGATTCAGAAATGTGAGGTTGTTTATATTATTCATATCAACATTCCTCAGGAATGTCGATTTTCCTGCTGGGCTCCTTAATATACCACAGAAGCATGCCTGACACTGCCCTCTTGTGTCATCATGCATGCTGAGCTGGGGACCTGTAGGTCTAAGTGCCCATGGCGCTGGTTCTAGAATCGCTGTTGCTCTGTCCTTAAATGAGATACTGTATGCTGAGGTTCAGTAGTCTCAAAAGGCTGACTCCTAAGCCTGGAAGAAGGAACGAGGGTCTAGAACCAAAACCTGAAGAGGTTTAGTTCATAAATGGAGGCCGAGTGATACCTCAGTGCCTTAAGCTCTAACACTGGGAAGAGAATGATTTAGAGCAGTTCTTAATTCCTAATCCAGTTCTTAATCCAGGAAACACAGACCCTTAAATGGTTCATAAAAGGACTTCAGGGTGGGGCATTCAACCCCCTTAAATTGTCCATGAATTTTTCATGGGAGAGAGTCTGCATAGATTTCACTGTTTCATCAACTTTGCTAAGAGATTGAAGTTGACAAAGAACAAGTATGTTTTTCAAGAGCCTAAGGAAAGAGAAGGTTGAGAAAGGAAGGATTTCACATATCTCCATATTTAATTAGAACTGAGGAATTCTCTAGACTGCATTCAGTGTGGCCATAAAGTCTGGAAATATGCATGCTATTATCTTATCATGTACTATAATGTAATAGCAATAAGCTAACTATTACGTATTTGTCCATGGTCCCCGACTTGGTGGCCATTCTGTATCCATGCCTAAGAGTGGAAGTGCCAGGTGGTAGGGTCTGCAAAATGCTACTCATTTTTACAAAATAATGCAAAATCATTTCCAAAGCACTAGTACCAATTTTTCCTCTTAATTTTTGGCAATCTAATAGGTGTGAGGTAAAATTATACTGTGGTCTTTATTTGTATTTCTCTGATTGTTAATGAAGTTGACTGTATGTTCATATGATACCTCACCAAACTTTTTGTCCATTTTTCTAATGAGTTGTTTTACCATATGTTCATTAATTTGCCTGATTTCTTTGTATGTTCTGCATGGTAGTCTGTCTTCAGTTACATATGCCTCAAATATTTTCTTCCAGTTTGTGTCTTGTGCTTTTACTTTTCCATGGTGTCTCTTAATGAACAGAATTTCTTAAATTTAATGTAGTTAAATTTATAACTTTTTCTTTTATGGTTAACATTTTTGTATTCTATTAAAAAAATCCTTCCTTACCCCAGAATCAGAAAGACATTTTCTTCTAAAGTGTTTTAAAGTTTTGCCTTTTGCCGTAAGTCCATTTTCCAGAATCGATTTTTGTGTATAATATGAAGTAGACATCCAATTAAATTTTTCTTTCTCAGAGGGACAGCCAATTATTCTAACATCATTTATTGTCTAGTCTCACTTTTCCCCAGTATCTACAGTTCCTTCTGTACTATGTGTTGTGGTTTCTGTTTCTAGACCATTAATTCTATCTTATTGGTCTCTAATCTATCCCTGCACAAGTACCACACTGTCCTAATTATGATGGCTTCATAATAAGTCTTTATATCTTAAAAAGAAACTCTTCTTCATGAGTACCTTGTCTATTATTATTTCTTTACTCTTGAATATAAATTTATTCCAATGTATATATTTATGAGTATATATTTTAACATTTATAAATACATTTGTATATACTTTGTACATATTTGTATAACTTATAACTCTATTTCTGAGTGTTTTCCTTAGGGACCCCCTTGTACATGTGCACCATGCATAAAAATATTTGTAGCAATTTTATATAATAATATATATATTATCATATATAATTATATATATTATTAATATATATATTATATGATAGCAAAAACTTGTAAACAACTCATTTCATTAAAAGGAGAAAAGAGAAATAAATGTATTTAATATTATACAGCAGTGAAAAGCAATGAAGTAAAATTGCTAATGACAATGGAGGTGAATCTTGGAAGCATAAGGTAAGATCAGTAAATCAAGTCCCATAAGACCTTTTTTATAATGTTCATAAATGACCAAGATTAAACAATTTTGCATAAGCATACATGCATATAGGTGAGAATGCATATATGCATATGTGTAGTAAATAAGGGAATTAAGAACACAAAATTCAGCCAAGTGGTAATTTCTGGGAAACAGGGAAAAGAATGGAATGGAAAGAAACACATAGAAGAAATAAGTTATTGGTGATATTCTGGCTCATGGGCTGGAGTGGGTTTCCAGGTATTCAATATACTACTATAATTTATAACTTGCATATATCTTCTATATATTCTCTTGCATGTGTCAATTGTATTAAAAAGAAAATAAAAGGGAAAACAAGTTGAAGGAGCTATTTAATAGATTTATAAATATAAGCAGCTTGATTACGTTGCTTACTTCCATTTCTGGGAAACTCAGACTCTTCTATTGTTTCTCTTTGTGCAACTCTGGTTGGCAGGCAGTAGCAGAGATGCAAAGGTGCCAAGAGTGTATTTGCCAGTATCCCCTGGTTAATTCTTATCAACCACAAAGCCCTCTGTTTTTCCTCTCTCTTCCCTTATCTATCTTCACCTTCTCTCTTCTTTCTCCCCACTCTCTTCCCCTCCATCCCAACCGTGTTTTTCTCACTGTCCCCTGAGACTCTGTCTGGGCTGCTGCTCTCTGAGACTCCATTTTCAGTAGGCTGCAACACAGCAGAGCTCGGGAGGCTGTGTTGAGTCAGCCTAGAAGGCCCCATGCCTCCTCAGTGCATTCATTTACTCTCTAGATACGGAGCTGGCACAGTAATAGCTGTCACTGATGTCAAAGAGAAAAATAAATGTGCTGCTGCCCTGACACAGCCAAATGAGAAAAAAATAATCTCTAATCTGTCAAGTACAGCCCGAGCTGCTTAGCAGTGTGGTTTCTCATATCCATATCACAGCAGGCACGGGCTGTATTTCTGGCAGCAAAGAGGAGAGTGAAGTTTATGAGGAACAGAAACAAAAGGGAGGGACTGTGGAGAACATCAGAGATGTAGTTTGGAGGTAAAGGAGGTGAAGCTGTCAGAGCGCCATATGGATCTATGCATTAGTTACCACGTTACTCCTTCTATCACAGCCTTGAAGATGTCAGGAATAAGAATGACAGCACAGGACAGAGAAAAGTAAACAAATTCTGAAAGATTCAAAAGGAAAGCAAATAAAACCTAACTCCAAATTAGGAAGAGAAATGCTGAAAATCATGTAGAACGAACAAAATATGTGAGATTGTCGACATGGAAAAAGAGAAATACATAATAATAAAAAAAGTATAAAAATAATTGAAACAATCTGTTCTGAAAAAGAATTTACCTGATAAGTCTTATTATTAAATAATGTATTCTAAAGATTCTAACTATGGGATTCCTTTTAAATGAAATATTCAAGTCTTGGAATTACCTAGTTTATCTTCATTCTTCATTACCCTTGGACACAAAGTCAAACATTTTTCTCCATTTGACCAAAATCTGATGGAGAAGATTTAAATGTGGCTCCGCTTCTACTTGCACACACACACACCACAACCCTTGCAGACAAAAGGTAAAAAAAAGTAAGGAAAATAGATCAGTTATCTGTTGCTGTGTAACAAACCACTCCCCAAACTTAGTGGCTTAAAACAGCTGTTTTATTAGTTCACAATTCTGTAGCTCAACAATTTAGGTTGGACTCAGATGAGCAGTTCTGTGGTTCTCATCTGAGGTCACTCATGTGACCACAATCATCTGGGGCTTGACAGGGATTGGGTGGTCTAACATGGGTTCACTCAAATGTCTGGTGGCTGATTCTGATTATTAGCTGGTTGGTCTGGGGACTCAGTTCTGTTCCATGTAACCTCTCACCCACCAGTAGGCTAGCCCTGGCTTTTTTCCATGATGGTCTCAGGGCAGCATTCCAAGATGATGAGAACCGAAGTGCAAGACTCTTAAGGCTTGGTCCCAGAAGTCTTGCAATATCACTTTCACTGCATTCTATTGGTCAAATTATCACAAGAGCAGCCAAGATTCAAGGCATGGGGAAATAGGCTCCAGCTCTTGATGCAGGTTGTGATAAAGTCACATTACAAAGTGGTATGCATACAGGGATGGGAAAATTATTGTGGTCATCCTTGCAAATATTCTACCACAGGAAGGAACTATAAAATATCTTCAGAGATATCAAGGTAAGAGCTGGCATTGAAAAATGGGACTCAAAACTTGGTGTGAAACCTATGGCTACGAAAGGAAAACATGATGGAGAATCAAGTTGACCTTAGAAAGGCTAACTCACCAGCCTTCTCTGTTAGACTTCCCGATGTTCTGAAAAGAGTAATAATGAATCTGTACCCTGATGACTTAAGTGACTTTCGAAGAAGTATCTTATAACATTCTATGTTTGGATATAAAATTTTATGCAAAAATATACAAAAGTTCAAAGGAAATAAAGTAGAGAGCATGGCTCACTAAGATTTTATGCTACCAAAGCAAATGACATTCGTGGAAAATTGAGCCCTGCTCAGCTAGAGTGGAGAATTATGGAAGAGTTTTATTTCATTTGAGAATTTCAGTTGCTCTGTTTCCCACCAGTGATGCTGAGAATGTGGAAGCAAAGGTGTGGCCATATTAGCTGTAAAGGCAACAACATCCTTGCTGAGGAGGTTTGTTTCATGACTGCACATCCCTTGACAAGGGCTGTCATAACAAACCTGATTTGCATCCACTATTGTCTGACTGATTGTGGTGCTTTGGGAAAGGGTGGAGCTTTGGAGACGACTAAAGCTTGATCTTGGCAGCTTATTCATTTTGCTTGAACAGTTTAAGAAGAAATAAGTTTAAGGAGTTATGCCACATGGCCTTTATCGTGTGTTTTCAGGGCCTTGAAAATTACCTTAAAAATGGAACCCCATGAATCTTTCACTAAACTATAAGCTACATTGCCAAAACTGTCCAACTTACCTGTGTGCTCCTCCCCATTCTCCTTCCCCCCCATCCCCAGAGGTAAATCTTACGCTGAATTTTTATTTATAGTCTTTCCATGAGCTTTCGAACTTTATAAAAACAGTATTATACTTTATGTCATCAAGCCATTTTCTTTATTCCCCCCACTCATGACTTTTCTAA
The DNA here is from genome assembly GCF_003676395.1 of Aethalodelphis obliquidens. NCBI lineage: Eukaryota > Metazoa > Chordata > Mammalia > Artiodactyla > Delphinidae > Aethalodelphis > Aethalodelphis obliquidens. The sequence continues at coordinate 10,843,234 of NW_020838016.1, read as the reverse complement.
GATTCATCCATGTTATGGTTTTTAGCTGTAGCTCATTCACTGTCATTGGTAACATGCAAATGTGAGAATATTCCACGCTTTACTTATTCTCTCATTGATGGAGTTGCTTCTATCTATGAATATTCTTTTTTTTTATAAAGCTGCATTTATTTTTGTTTGTTGTTTTTAATTAATTTATTTATTTTTGGCTGTGTTGGGTCTTCGTTGCTGCACGTGGGCTTTCTCTAGTTGCGGCGAGCAGGGTCTACTCTTCATTTCGGTGTGCGGGCTTCTTATTGCAGTGGCTCCTCTTGTTGCAGAGCATGGGCTCTAGGCGCACGGGCTTCAGTAGTTGTGGCACGCAGGCTCAGTAGTTGTGGCGCACAGGCTTAGTTGCTCTGCGGCATGTGGGATCTTCCCAGACCAGGGATTGAAACTGTGTCCCCTGCATTGGCAGGTGGATTCTTAACCACTGCGCCACCAGGGAAGTCCCATCTATGAATATTCTTGTACAAGTCACCTGCGGCTCTTGTAAAAGATTCTTTAAACAATGAACTTGAAATGGAATGTGTGATACCACATTGTTTTCCAAAGTGGTATCCCTACCAGCTGGTGTGTTTCCATTGCACCACATCCTCACCAGTGCATAGTATTGTCAGACTTCATGATCAATTTGTCTAGCCCTGTGACAGTATCACACTACTTTAATCATTGTTGCCTTCTAGTAATTAATTCAGTATTTCATAGGAACAACCTTACCCTCCTCCCCACCACACACACCCTACAATATTCCTTATGAGTGTCATAGCTCTTTGGATCTCTTTATTTTACTGTAAAAATTTTAGAATCATCTCATCAGATTCTTTGACTCACTGTGCTGGTATTTTGATTAGAATTGCATCAAATCTATAGATCAATTTAGGGAAAGCTGACATATTTATGATATTGCCTTTCTAGTCTTAAAATCTGATATCTCTTTTTACTTACATTTTCTTTAAGTCTTCCAATAACAGTCTTGCACAAATTTTACTAAATTTATTCCTAGGAATATTGTATTATATTATAAATGGTTTTATTTTCAACATTTCATTTTCTTAGTGTTGCAATTTAGCAGTCTTTGAAAAGCAATAAAATGGCCCACTTCTAGCTGGCCTGGAGCTTACAGTCTACAAGGGAGGCATTCATGAGGGAATCACATAAACACATGGAAAAGCACAGCTACAGAGAGTGTGAGCAAGGAGAAGTGAATGCTGCAAAGAGATCAGAGACTTGGAGGATCTGCTTGAGGCTTGGGTCTGGAGTGATAAGAGCTCTGACGGCGTAGGTAGAGGGAGCTGTGGGAGATCTTACATTTATTTCAAAGGAGGAACCCAGGAAAAGATCTGAGAGAAGACATTTCAGGCAGAGAGTATAGCATGTGGGAGGCCAGCAGCAAGGTGAAACTTTAGTTCTGGCTTTTGTCCAGGGCCAGAGTATGGACAGGAAGCAGTAGGAGATACACAGGGTGAGGACAAATTTTTTTCTGGGAACTTGAGACCTTGTTCTGGAGTTTGGACATAACTCTGTAGGCTGTAGAGTGCTCAACAGGAGATAAGCACTTTTAAAATTTCACTCCAATTGGAATATGAAAATGGATGAGAGAAAGTCAAGGGGGGAAACAAGAGAGCAGCTAGGAGGTGATGCTACTTTAAACCTGGAGACTACTTGGTTGGATTTGAGAGCTGACTGGGAGATGGAACTGACAGGACATGGCCATTCGTCAGATTTAGAGGAATAAAGGACATCATGGGTAACTCAATTTTCTGGCTTCAACCATAAGCTCACTCTGAATTTGACTGTCAAATCTAGCACAGTTTGGACCTTACGTGCTATCCCCTTCCATCCTTGTCTTATGTTCCCTAATAGAATTAACCTCTTGGGGGCTTCCCTGGTGGCACAGTGGTTGAGAGTCCACCTGCCGATGCAGGGGACACGGGTTCGTGCCCCGGTCCAGGAAGATCCCACGCTCCCGTGAGCCGTGGGGCCGCTGAGCCTGCGCGTCCGGAGCCTGTGCTCCGCAACGGGAGAGACCACAACAGTGAGAGGCCCGCGTACCACAAAAAAAAAAAAAAAAAAAAAGAATTAACCTCTTGGTAATCATGCCCTTACTTTTAGTAAAAGTCAATAACTATATTGCCAAGTGAATCAATGAATTAATGAAAAGATCTGAGAAATGTATATCCTTTGGTTGACAAAGAGGTAGTAGAAGTAACAAAAGTTTCAACAGAAGCTAGCTTTTTGGTTCATTTTTTTGGTTCCTGGCCTTGAACTGACCATTCTGCATTTACTATCTCATTTAATCTTCACGACTAACAGCAGAGATGGATAATTTCTGTTGTTCCCTTTTTGTAAGTGAGAGGTATGAAGCTCATATTGCTTAAGTAATTTTTCCAAGGCGTGACTGACTCCAGAGCTCGTACGCTAAACGCATCCTTACAACTTAAGTTGCATCTTTGTACCTGCAGCAACACCTGGAGTTTCTTAGAAATGCAGAGTCTTGGGTCTCATCCCAGACCTCCTGAGTCCTAATCTGCATATTAACAAAAGCCCTAGGTAAATTTACTATGCTGCACTTCCAAACTGGTAGTGAGATTTAATACCTTACTTAGGGATTTAATAAGAACAGACTATAGGAATCAAGATGATTTTAACTTGCGTTTAATTCATATTACCCAGGCATCACTGAAACGAAACCAAATCAATTAATTTCAGAATTTATATCCACAAGATTTATATAGCTATCTGTGTCTGTGCACATATCTGAGTCAAATATTGTATGTGTGTTACGTAGAAGGTAATTGGTAGTTTACTGTTAGTGGGGCACATAGAGCCATCTCAGTGAGAAATGCCCAAAGTTCTGGTCTAAGGGTTTCAGCAGTATCAGTGTGGGAGGTACTCTACCTGATTTAGCAATTACGCTCTGATGTCATTAAAATGAAATGGCCCCAATAAAAGGAATAGAAGTCAAACTTAACCACAGCTCTGAGATGCTTTATTGCTCTATTTCACCCTTACTTACTAATTTCCTCCGTGTGAGAGGCAGCTATAAAGGTTTCCAATAGGTAAGCTACATTATCAACAGAATCATGAATATGAATGATGATATCATTTTTTTAGCATCAGTGAGCAAGTTTAAACTTGAAGGTCATTGCTATTGGATGATAGGTACCTACTATCTATTTTTATATGATTCTTGACTATTTGCCCTGTGGTTGCATCTCCTTCCTCCTTGTGATTTCAACATCTATATGAATTTGACCTGCTTTTGACTGGATTTTTCTTGGCAACTCTGTTCTAGTGCTTGGTGAAGTGGATTACTCAATCTTTTCTTTAGCTTCTCAAGGATACCGTATCACTTGGTCCCCCTCTTCAAATAAGGTGTACAACTATGAGAACTATCAACTCTAATGATGATAATTGCTTGCATTTATTGAGCATGTACTTTGTGCCAGCCACTGACATGCACTTTACACACATTAAATTCATTCATTATCACAACCCTCCATTTAAAGATTTTTCTCATCATAAGAATATACATTTCCATATTTTTTACTAAAACAATTTTTAATTTTTCCTTAGAATGTTAAAAAGTTTTGCAAAATACTTTCATAAACATTCTTACTTAAGGAATAGACTCTTGCTGGAATTTTGTTAATATACAGTAGAAGCTTAGGGTTCTTAAGTAAGAATGTCCACAAAGACAAAAAATGAACCCCAATGTAAACTACAGACTTTAATTAATAATAATGTATCAATATTGGATTATGGTAGAAGAAACTGGAGGAGAGTGAAGGGGTATATGGGTAACTGTCTTGAGATTTTGAATACTTTCTACTCAATCTTTCTGTAAACCACTCAAAAAATAGTCTATTAATTAAAAAAAGAATGTCCACTTTATAAAATCTTTTACACAACCTCTTTCTTTGATAACATATAGAATATACCAGATATTTCCTATGGCCCTAGTGGTCCGATACTGGATGAAAACTAGAGGTTCTTATCCTTATCTAAACCTAGGACTGTAACTATTTGGGGCTCATGGACTCCCAAAGTCCACTTAGCCTGTTTTAGTGGTAGCACCTTAGTTGACCAGTTTGGCAATGGCCCTACTACACTTTGTCTCTATCATAGTACCAGGGGTCCTAAGAATAATAGAACTAGAAGCTGAACTCTTTATGGCTGATGGGAAACTTTCCCTCTGGTTAGCCTCCATTATATGGTGGCCACCTCCCCAATCCCTTAGAATAGGTGTTATGAGGATGATGCTTTCTTAATTGCCCAAGTTAAATCATATTTCTTCTATTTTACAGAATGGATATTAGCACTTGTGAGTTTCTTGCTTCTCCTCTTTCAGTGTCCAGACTACACTATTGACAAAGTCATGATTGAATAAAACTTTTCATGAGAGTGATCATAATGTATCATCAATCCCTAATTGGCTGTGATTCACTAATCACATTTTGCAAGATCATTTTCTCCATGCCTATGATCATAATATCTTCATTATGTTTTTTGGTTGCATGTAATGTGCCAACATTTTCTTCCCTCCAAAGTACTAACCATAATTTAGTCATTTGTTACTAATTGATTCTTTCTCTCTGCGTAATACCTGCCACTTCTGTTTCAAAGTTTACTTATGTGTTTAGTTTTTCCTGTTGATTTTGTATAGCTTGGCTTCTGTTATTGAGCTGTCCCCTATCCAGGTGACCTATGGCTTCTAACATATGTATATGTATATGTAATAGATAAATTGCTTACACGATTGTGAAGGCATTGCTTTTAATTTGCAGCAAAAATATATCTCTTCTAGGTCACAAATTTAAGACTTCTACAGGAATCAATAACCTGATTATTTAACAAGTCATCCACTGTGCTTCACAGGGCTAAATACAATTACAGCCTTATCCCAGCAGAGAGAAATTAAGAGTATAGGAAAAGGTAAGCATTATCCTCTAAGGGTGGAAGGTAGATGGAGACTCATTTGGGAGAATGTAAGTGGTTATTGTGGATGGCACATGCCTTAGGAAAACATTTTACTTTCAAATGGCCCGTTTTCATAGAAATGATACTCATGTTAGAAATATGAGCGAAGTGTACTATTCTCGTAGTCCCTTGCCCTCCTCACAAAGTGTATTCATTTGCATTTTACCACAACCGTACCAGACAGGCAGAGGCAGAAATTATCCTACTTTATACATAAGAAAACTGAATATTAGAGAAGTTAAATTACTTTCTAAGATACTTTTTTTCATTAGTATTTGTCAAAACTGGAAATAATATCTATTTTTTCTAATTCCTAGATCTCTTCAAATGCTTTACATCCTTGGTTAAGGGCTATCCCACTCTTGAAATCTATTCTCTTGCTGATCATTCAATACAACAAGTGAAATTTGAGACTTATAATAGACATGATAAATAATAACAGTGTATTACGTACACTGCAGGTATACATATATACATACGTATAATACATACACATATGTACATAATACATACACATATGTACGCATGCACACACACGCACACACAGACACACCACTTTCAATTTTTAATTAAATTTTTTTACGTCTATTATTTTAACTGCCTATCAAGAGAGCAGGGATGTGAGATTTCCCCCCAAAGACATCCCTGAGCTAGATCCAGAAATGAATATAAATCCACTGAGATTGTTTAGGACACTGGAGGTGTAATTTCATGTCATTGCAAGAGTCCTACATTAGAAATAGTGCTGTGTTCACAGAATTTTGGAGAACTGTATTTAGTTGATCTCTAGAGGAAATTACATACACAGGGCATGCAAGTCAACCAGCATTAACTCACTCAATGGCAGCCCAAATTATACTTTTTAAGAGCTGTGTCTCTAATCTTAGATTCAACTGTTCTATTACTTCCACTGATGTTCAGTTTAGCTTGGCTACTTCTAATGAATAATTCTTTGTAAGGAAATCGATTTTCCTGTTGGGAAAAAGTACAGAAGTTTCCCCAAAGGTTTTTCTCTCTTTCCTTCTAAATTTAACTAACTTTCCATATATCAGGTTATGAAAATACAGCTATTTTTAAAGATATTTTCTTACATAGTTGCCAGATGATTTCCAACCCTCCTTTTTCTCTTCCTCCCTGCCTCCCAGATGGATACGTTTACAAGGGACATAGTTAAGCACGGATATACAGTTCCAAAGCCATTCTCTGACTCCATTCCTCCCATTTTGAAGAATTTCAGCATCCAGTAATAGTTATGGGATTTTTGTTTTAAAGTTTTACAAGATAAAAGGGACTTTACTTAAACCTTGAGTTATTCATAGCTATTTAGATACTTTGAAACATATTTTGAGCAATGTTAGTACTCTTCAGGCAATGTAGCTATGAGAACATGTCAAGTTTTTTACAACCTGCTGTAAGAGGAAAGGCCATGAGCACAATGCTACTGAGAGTGTTATCTGCAGACTGGTGCTGGTCTGTGAGCTGGGTTCTATTAGATTTGGAAAAATAATTACAAAAACTGAGAATAAGCATTTAGGAATATCCACAGTCATTTGATATCTGTTGAATTTAATAATAAAATATTTGGACTTGCATTTTGTGTAATGTAAAAATACAACTTATGCAGCATTTCATTTTTATTGCATTTTACAAAAGTATCAGTGGCAGTAGTTTGGAATTAATAATAATAATAATTAATAATTGATTAATGCTCCTTCACCACAGAGAGTTTGAGAAGCAGTGCTCAAGGAGGTCAATTCAAAAATGTCCTTATGGTAGGGGTATTTCATAGAGGAAAAGAAAATGGTTAGGTTATGGTTTAAATGGCTAGGTTATGGTTTAAAAAAAGTTTGGTTAAAGTCCACTAGGTGGGTAACTAGTTTCTCAGAACAAATCTTAATTCCATTAAAGTTCATTGGAAAATTGCTTAAGCATTTTTATGAGATGACAGTTTTTCAAGAAGGAGATTTTTAATTTAAGATATATATAAAAATATAACTCAGATAAACTTTGCTTCAAATTTTCTTTTATTGGAGTCAGGGAGGAAAGGCAGGCAGTTCAGTTGTATACTTGAAATCTAACCTGACTACGTTTCTTCCTGATGTAAACTTTCCATATTGAGTAAATTTCTTTGAGGCAGCTGGACTTCAAGTAACTCTGGCTATCTAGTTTTTAATAAAAATGGCTGTTTTCCAAGATGGTCCAGTAGAACTGAGATTCAGGCATGATCTCTGTGATGGGTACACCAACACCAGCCTAGTATTTTTAAGAGAGAATGGGGCCAAGGAAGAGGTGATAAAAATGCCTTTTGGTGGCCTCCTTAGTCCCCCAAAGAACTAAACTAATGCATCTTTCACCAGATAGATATTCAATTCCTGAATGTTGTGAGTTGCTTCCCCAGAAGAAAAATTTTATATTGAAAATATATCTTAGCATTCTCTTAAGTGAGTTTACAAAATTCTTATGATGGGAAATGTTCAAAATTTGCAGTCTTTCTAAAATAACAAACCTATGTAGGGATAGATTTTCCTCAGTTGAAGCAACATTCCTACCATGGTGTGAAATTCATTCATGTTGAAGGGGAAAGTATTGGTAAAATATTGCTTCAAAACATTACTTATAATTGAAAAGAATTCTGATCTAGAAAAATATCCCCCCCCTCATATTTTCAAATTTTAACATCTAATAATATTTGTAAGACTTTTTGTTTTATTAATTTGAATTTTAGTCTTTTTTTTCCCTCCAGTTACACGGTTTTTAAAAGTCCATAAGTCTGTAGAAGAAGTTATAGTTATGGGAAATAGCTTTTATTTTACATGGCATATTCCTGCTTTATCCTTTTTAAAAAATGGGGAGAAAATAAATAAATAATTATATATATATATATATAGTGGTACGCGGGCCTCTCACTGTTGTGGCCTCTCCTGTTGCAGAGCACAGGCTCTGGATGCGCAGGCTCAGTGGCCATGGCTCACGGGCCGAGCCGCTCTGCGGCATGTGGTATCTTCCCGGACCGGGGCACGAACCCGTGTCCCCTGCATCGGCAGACGGACTCTCAACCACTGCGCCACCAGGGAAGCCCAATAATTATATATTTTAAAAATAAATAAAAATAAAATAAAGGGGGGGAGAAAACATTACAAATTATATTCCTTAGAATGGAAGAGTTGACTTTATAATGCTTTAGAGTTTGTTTTCATCACCTGCCTTGCTGTTCAGATTTTTTCAGATGTTCACATGTTTTCTTACTAGTTTACAACTTCACTGGATAAGTCCATTAAATCACTATGAAGAACATCTCAATAGGGGGAAATTCCCTTAACAAAATCTGGTTTGAAGAGATGGAGAAAAATTATACAATTGCCACAAAGGTATAAATAAAAGATCTAATATAATCTTTATACCTATTCCTTTTGAAGGATAGGAATAATATATAGCTTATTATTACATGTATTAAAATCCTTTCAAACTGCCATTATATTAAATAAACACATGTTTTGAGAAAGCAGAATAGTAAATTAGTTTTTTAAATTGTGATGTTTTAGATTTAAAGAACATACATTTAAATTTTGAAGGTGATAGATTTTATTTAGAACATGATAAGGATGTGTATATTTTCTCAGTGTCCCGAGAATTTGCATGTAAACTAGATTCAGAGCACAAAACAGATTGATAAAGCTACACCCCTTGCTTTTTAACCACTAACACCCACACAGAGTTGAAGCCAGATTTTAGCAGTGTTTCAAGGCACCGTAGAGTGTTATCATAAGTTTACATTTCAAGATCATTTCAAAGTTACAATCTTTTGCCTATTGGAAAGAAAAGTTGGAACTTCAAAAAAGTCTGTTTCAATAAGCAGATGTGAAAAGCCATTTCGGTAAAATTATTTGTGGATTTCAGACTCAAGGCAAACCCTAAATATGTGAAGAATGGAGTGTGGATTATATTAAAATGGATGTTAAACAGGAGGGGGCAACTATCACCACCTAGGAAGCTGAAACTACATTCCAAAATCAACAGAATGAAATAATTATACACAGTAAACGATACACCAGCTGTAGCTCAGCAGCCATTGGCTTTTATACTGTGCCCTCTGGTGGGAAAATTTATAAATCACAATTTTAACAGTTTCGAACTGACTCAACAAGGTTTATTATTTCTTATTTCTGGGCTTTATGTTTAATCAAACTTTAACCTAAGGGAGAATATGTACTGATTTTTTGAGGCAGAGCTGCCCACGGCATCAACTAATCCAACCTCCCGGTTTTACCTGGAGATGATAAATAATTTAGTCAGGCTTAAAAAAAAGTGAACTATTTATTATTCAGTTCTCCTTTGTCCCAGGAAAGTATTAATTATTGAATACCTCTTAAGTGCCAGACACTATATAATCATCATTTCATTTAACCTCATTAACTCTGAATTCAGTCCAATACTTTCCCTCTTCATTTCCCTGTTACCTTAAGGTCTTCCCAGAGCTAAAACCTCATCTCCAGTCTACTCATATTTGCAAATACAGGTTTTAAATGTTATTTGCTTCCTCTCCCCTTTCAGAGAGGGCCAAGGAGGGGCAAGACCAGCAGGGTAGGGGTGGGTCCCAGGAGGTGCTGCTCTCTTTTGACTAGTGAGACCTGGGGTCCTTCACACAAGTCAGCAATGGGACTGGGAAATCCAACTCCAGGTCACCTATCTGGGGCCAGGTGGGGACAGAAGTCCGTGGCAGTGGGCCACAGTAAGGCTTGTGAAGCTGAAAAAGCTGAGGTGAAAATGAACCAAGGAGGCAGGGGAGAGGAGGGTCCTGGGGTAGGGGTAGGGGATGGCTGGAACACGATGGGGCATTTTCACCCAGCCTTGGGCTTGTCCACATAAGCTAGGTCCGTTTGAAAGGCTCAGAGTTGGCAAATATGTACATAATATGAACATTTTTAGAATTAGAAAATGTTGCAACAATATGTAGTTCAACTTTCAGTTTTTTAAAGGTTGTCTTCTTTCCTTCTTTATAATATGATACATGATACACATAATAATAATATAATAGCTAACCTTATAGGCCATCTTTTATGTATGTATTTTGTTCCAAGCCTTTCATATATCTTAGTCCATTCAGTCCTCACAAACACCTCATGGAGTGGATGGTGGTGTTGTCCTCAGTTTGCTGGTGAGGAGACCACAGCCCAACGGGAATAGGAACCATGACAGATGTCACATGGACAGTACATGTGAAGAGCTGAGGTTCAAACCCAGGCCAGCCGGCTTCAACCTATGCTCCTAACCAATATGCCATGCCTATTATGAAGCATAATAATAAATCAAGCACCTATAAACCCTTAGCTCAACCTTAGAAATGAAAGGCATCACTGGTACCAGTGAGGCCCTCAACCAGTGAAGGTTCCTTTCTCAGAAAGGCTAAGTGACTGTCCCACAGTTGGTTATTATATCTTGCTGAGTTTAACACTCAGCCGTTGAGTTTATATGGATGCTACATGGTAGCAAAAGTAGAAGTTTACTAGTTGATTTATTATTTATTAAAGCCAAGAAAACAGAATTTTTGCCTTATATGCGGGGGTCAACCCCTCCACCCCTTACTTGATTTTAAACAGACCTGAATCTTTTATTGCATTTGCATTTGGAAGACTTTTAGGCTCAGAGAGTTACTCATTAACTAATGAACCAATTAATTAACCAAACATATGTAAAACACCTACTAGGTGGCAATCACCATGCTAGGGACAGTGTGACGATCAGTGCCACACTGAAGTGGCTTGTACTGGCTCACAAGAGCCAATGGTTAATGTTTCAGGACTTTTGTGAGTCAGTTGTCAAACACATCCATTATTAAAAATCATTAAATTATGTGAATATGCAAATATATAAATTATATTAAAACAAAGTTAATAGTAAAAACATCACTTCTTAATTTTTGCTACATTTTATTATTCATACTTTTGAGGTTATTTACAAGTGTATCTGTATGGTAGAAATACAGTGTAAGAATGTGCTAGCAACTGTGCATTTTTTCCCAACTCTACTTCAGAGATCTCACATTGGTAGCTTGAAATTGGCTATTGTGTATTTACATCATAGAAATTGGCAAAGGCTATAAATCAGGGCTTTTCTTCTTAAAGAGCTAGTTTTTGAACATGTAGCAGCACACCACTAGATACAGTGAAGATTAATATACAACTAAAAAAAGAATTCTTGGTCTAATGGAACTAGTTGTTTGAGCAATACACACACTCAAAATGTTAAAAAAAAAAAAAAAAGCTGAACAAAACAAACACCAAAACCCACCATGGTCTCCAACAATGATAATTTTAAAGTATTACCTTTCAACATAGTTAAAATCAACTTCATTTCCATATTTCTCTGGAATTTGCAGCTGGAAATACAGAACTGCTGCCACACTTCTGAAATTGGAATCAGTTGGGCAGGACCTCTTGGGGGCAGTGGTGTCTCTATAAATGTTTCCAGTCACAGCTCCAATCTGACAGTTTTCCACAAACTGGACTTTGGGGCAACCAATAAGCTTGCTAATTAGCACTTCACAAAAGTGGTCACAACTCTTCTTTTGAAGTGAAAAGGCTGTTTGTAGTATTTAACTAATAGGGGTTAAGTGCTACAGTTTCTTCCAGAACCTGCTTTCACTTCAGGTTACAACTAGGCAGAGAGAATGCTCAGAAATAACCACGGAGTCCCTGGGCTTACAGGATAAACTACATATGATCCAACCTGGAGTTTGAGGCCCTTCTAACTAGAACCCTCCTTCTCAAATATCTGTATTTGATTATACTGACTGTCCTTTAATCCACAAGCTTGAGTGTACCAGAAAGAAACTTTTCTTTACTTTTTTTTCTGTAACTAAAATTTGTTTCTGTTTTGAGGCTTTAATATTCTGTCTGGGTGGCTGAAACGAAATCTCTCTCCCTGGGATCATGTCCAATACTAGGAGACTTTGGAGCCCCAAGGTATCAGGGTGGGGGGCTTCCTGGATGTTATCAGGGCATGCTGGCATTCACAGAGACACCATAGTCTGGACTTCAGGCATTGGTCTACACATTTCATTTGTATACCCTTCCTTGTCCTGGCAGCAAAGTCTCACCAGGGCTTCCGGCAGTCTGAGTCATGAGTGTGCCACTCTGGGACCCATGAGAAACATTCTGCTGCCCCTCCACACACACATTCGGGAGCTCCTCTGAGTCTGCCTTGGACCCATCTGCCTAGGCTGGAAGCCCACCTGTGGTTCAGCTGACCATCTGGCCATCCTTGAGCACTTCTTCTTCTGTTTCTGCTACCCAGACTGGAGGGTAGTCTGGAAAGAAGGCTGCTTCTTCCTCTCTGTCAATTCAAGAAGGGGAAGTGGTCACTTCTCCAAGTGATGACAAGAAGAGAAAAGAGTCTGAGTGGTTTCCTCTACTTTCACAGCCAAAAATAATGACAAGGAATGGCAACAGGAGTAGAGAGGAAATCATAATGTCTTATTAACCGAGTCCACCCCAATGTCAATAAAATTCCTGTTTATAATTAAGGAGTTTCCTGGGTTTTCAATGACAAGTTAGCCTAAAAGTGGACAGTTCAGTGTAGAGGATAAATTCCCATTCAGTCTCTTTATCCTTGAGCTTGAGATCTCAGCCTTTCCCCCATGACACCCACTCTCTGCAAGGTCAGGATGTCTGTCTATGTGTATGTGTGTGTGACTAATAATGACAGTGTTAATCTGAAAAAGCAAGTTTCACTCAGTCTAGTCACTCCATCACTTCCCTTCTTTGGTACATGCCATGCACCACTTGCAGTTGAATCAGAATCCCACCCAACACGTCATAAGAAGGAAATAAATGTCATAAAGAATACCTCCTCCTCCTTAACATGGTTGGCACTCAATGAACATTGGTTCTGTGTAGAGGAGACTCCTTTCCCAGTTCCCTACAGATGCTCTCATCAGCCATTTCAATTCAGCCCTGTTATGAGATCCCTTTGCTTCTTTGCATTGTTGTGTTGTATGAACTGAATATTTGTGTCCCCTTCCTAAAATTAATATGTTGAAGCCCTAACACCCCAAAGTGATGGTATTTGGAGGTGGGACCTTTAGGACATAGTTAAATTTAGATGAGAACAGAAAGGTAGGATCCAATGATGGAATTTGTGTCCTTATAAGAAGAAGAGAGGCCAGAGCTGTCTGTCTCTCTACCAATGTGAGGACACAGCAAGAAAGCAGCTATCTGCCAGCCAGAAAGAGGGCTTACATCAGGAATGTAATCTGCTGGCACCTTGATCTTAGACTTCCCAGCCTCCAGAACTATGAGAAATAAATATCTATTGCTTAAGCAACCCAGTGTATGGTATTTTGTTATAGCAGCCAAGCTGGAATATTATATAGTGTGTGCTTAGAATCAGGGCACCAAGTGGAACATAATAGGGGAGGCATTTTCCCTTCTACAGACCTTTTGATCTAATCTTTGCCATTTTGATAGGTGAAAAAAAAAAAGCTTATAGTTTTCATTTACATTTCTCTTACTGTGAGTAAGGCTGAGCATCTTTAAATTTGTTTAAGAGCCATTTATATTTCCTTTCAGTGAATCGTCTTCTTCATAATTTTTATTTATTTTGTCTTCTATTGAGTTGTAGGAGCTCTTTATACATTAGTGAGATTAGTCTACTGTGATGTGAGTTGCAAATATTTTTCCCAGTTTGTCATTTCATTTTTATTTTCAGGAAATTTTTTTCCCATATAATTGTTGTTATCAATACTTTATTTTGTGGCATTTAGATTTTTCTCACAAAGGCCTTTCCCAATCTAAATTTTATTAATTTTTTCCCGCATTTTCTTGAAGTGCTTTCATGCCTGTTTGTATTTGTAGTAATTATTTGGTATATATTCAATATCTGACATAAAAGTTATGATGTAAGGCTCTAACTTTATCCACCCTCCATCCAACCACCCCCCAATAAATAGTTATTTATTCCTATAGTATTTGTTGAACACCTCATCTTTTGCCCACTTATTTTAAATACTATTTTTGTCATATACTATATTTATACATTTATTTGGGTCTATTCCTGAACAGTATAGTCTGTTTTATTGATTGTTTTTTCTAAGCACCACCAGTACCTCACTATCTTTTTCTTCTTCTTCTTCTTAATTATTATGGCTGTAAAATACGTTTGCATATATGAAAGGGCTAGTGTCTCTTCCTTTTTTCCCCAGAATTTTTCTTACTATTCCTGTTTGTTTATTTTCAATATTAACTTATGAATCACCAGTATAATCTTGCACCAAAATCATCCAGAACTAGGTGTTTTTACTAGGATTGCATTAAATTTATAAATTAACTTGTGAAAAATTTGTATATTTATGTGGTTGAGTCCTCCTATTCGAGAAACAAGATATGTTGCAAGTAATTTATTCTGAATGATAAAGTATCCATAGAGGAAATAATTTATATGCTTTATATAGTTAGAATGACTCTCAGGCTATCCATAAACATTCATGTTTACTTGCATGCAGCTATATCTTCTCTTGAATTGGGGAAAAAGAAACCAAGCTTGCAGCTAGCTCCCTAGGAATTCCACACATCTCTTGGCATATCTTATCTCTGTACTCAAGGGTGTGTATTCTTCATGTAAATATCATCCATCCTTGTGTCACACTGGGAGGAAAAAGGTTTTGAATTTTAGCCAGAGCCTATGCTCCTTATCTAACAGAGATTGCTGTGCTTTCTTGACCTTTTCCTGGAGTGCTACCTTTTCAGATCAGTATTGGCCTAACTCGCTGCTATATTTTTAGTTTTTGTATGTTTGTTTGTACTTGTTATTCATTAGCTTACATGGAATTACAAGTTAGCACAGCTTGCTGGAAGATAGCAAAAAAGAACATTTGTAATAGTGTGGAAAAGAAAGCGTTTTCAGTTTCTAGTGTTTTCTTCTGATTTTGCTTTTGTTTCAGAGGAATACCTTAGGTACTGAAGAATAAAACATTAAAAAGACTAGGCTGGTATCAGCAACTGAATTCAACATGGGCTTGTTTTCACTAACGTTAACATGGGTAAGGATTGTATAAATCCACTGAGGGGAATAAAGAGAAGTGTTGGTTTCTGGGCATAGGATAAGCATGATGCAGAGCAGGGGCCAAAGCAAGTTCAGGTTGTAGTAAGAGTTGAAGAAGCCACTCCTGTATTTTTAAGATTATAAAATACAATTTATTTTCATTTAATTTGACAGCTCCTTGCCTCACCTTTAATTACCGGTAGTAACAACATTTACTATCTACTATGTGCCAGTTGCTAAGTATTTTACTTACATTTTCTCCTTTAATCTGATAACTCTATCATGTTGTTTCTTTCCACTCTGTAGATGAGGAAATCTAGGCTTGAAAAAGTTAAATAATTTGGCCAAATAATTTGGAACTTGAGTGAATGTTTAAACACTTAACCACTAATCCATGCTTAACCTTTTATAACAGACTAAAAAACCTTATTATTTTAAATTATTCATATTTTAATGTGAAACATTTACTCAAAGTGACAAAATATAAACATTTGTACTAAATGTTGCATAGAGGTATATAATCTTGTTTTAAATAGCGTTAGTACTTTGGAATTGGAAACTTTACCAAGAAATACCATTTCCCTTTATTTACCACATTTTACTGAATGGAGACATATTCATAGAGCATTAACATGCCATACCATTTATTCAGCAATTACTTTTAAAGCACCTATTATGTATATAGCACTGGATATCTTAGTAACCTCACTATAAAGAAGCTGTGTCTTTTTTTTTTTTTTTTTTTTTGGTGTACGCGGGCCTCTCACTGTTGTGGCCTCTCCCGTTGCTGAGCACAGGCTCCGGACGCGCAGGCTCAGTGGCCATGGCTCACGGGCCCAGCGGCTCCGCGGCATGTGGGATCTTCCCGGACCGGGGCACGAACCCGTGTTCCCTGCATCTGCAGGCGGACTCTCAACCACTGCGCCACCAGGGAAGCCCTCTGTGTCTTTTTGTACACATGAGTAGGAGTTCTTTCACCTGAAGTAGCCCTTTGGTATCTTAAACACAGTTCCTCCTGTGTTTGGTTAGATGAGGTACACTCCATCCAGTTTCAATATCTCATTAAATCGTGTTCTATTACTAGATTCACATGCTCAGAGGAATGTGGTGCATCTGATTCCAAGAGAACCATGTTTCATTCTCTTAAAAAAAATAGAACAACCTTTTTCAGCATCTATAGCTTAGGGACAAAATATAGGGCAGGGTGTTGTCAAGATTAAATGAATTAATATATAAGAAGTTCTTGGAACGATGCCAGATACATTTTGTCCCCTCAGTCAGTAGTGTTCTGATTGCTTATTATCACAGCCATCACTGTTATATATAGGTAGAAATGTTTATATGATTTTTCCTCCTGAGAATCATTGAGAGAGGAGCCCTTCAGGTGTGTAAACTTAGTGTATAGCAGTTAATGGGTGAATATTGCATGCAAGCAAGAAGAGGGGGTGGTGTGAAGAATAAGAGGGGAAAGGAAATGATAAGAAATGTGGAAAAGTCCAGCTGGAGGGGGTAGAGCAAACAGGGTGGTTATGGAGAGTATCTCTATAGCTGTCATCTACTTACCTTTAATTGCCTGGTACAAACTTTGCAACAAACAGAGCAAACATGAGAATTCATACCAGCTCTCTTCAAGAGAATGTATTTTGGTCATTAAAAAATTCTGAGGAAGTGAGAGACTGGAAAGATATAATTACTGTCTGTGTAGTTAATTCTAAACCATTAGACTTCTCCTTTATAATCATTTAGTTATAAGATAGAGAGGCGTCACAGAAATGCATGAAGTGATAAAGATGATTGGGAAACCAGATATCTAAATGGCCATTTCATTAAGGAAATAGGCGGTTACTTTTAAACATTCCATGATTTTTTAAAAAAAATCATGCTGTAAAGGACAAAGGAAGATTCATACTTACTGTTGAAAAAATTCTAAAGCTTTTCACCTCTATAAAAACAATCAGCTAGTTGTTTGGCTGGAGGCGTCCCAGCACTGTTGGCTGCGGGCTGTTGGATGCTGCCAGGTCTCAGTGCAAATGAGCCAAGAAATTAGCTTCCAGCAGCAGTGTTCCTGCAGCTGAATGTTCCTCAGTGTGTCCTCCACCAGTGTTCACATTACCAGGGTGAGCCACAGCTGCACGCCCTCTGCTCTCCCAGAGACTCTCCAAGACCAGAAGGATGGTGGTTCTCAAAGCGTGGTTCTTGAAGGAGACCTTCAAGATGGTGGAGGAATGAGACATGGAGATCACCTTCCTCCCCACAAATACGTCACCAAAACATCTATATGTGGAACAACTCCTACAGAACACCTACTGAACGCTGGAAGAAGACCTCAGACCTCCCAAAAGGCAAGAAACTCCCCATGTACCTGGATAGGGCAAAAGAAAAAAGAAAAAACAGAGACAAAAGAATAGGGTCAGGACCTGCACCTCTGGGAGGGAGTTGTGAAGGAGGAAAGGTTTCCACACACTAGAAGCCCCTTCTCAGGCAGAGACTGCAGGTGGCAGAGGGGGGAAGCTTCGGAGCCACTGAGGAGAGCACAGCAACAGGGGTGCGGAGGGCAAAGCGGAGAGATTCCTGCACGGAGGATCAGGGCCAACCAGCACTCACCAGCCCGAGAGGCTTGTTTGCTCACCCGCCAGGGCGCATGGGGGCTGGGAGCTGAGGCTCGGGCTTCAGAGGTCAGATCCCAGGCAGAGGACTGGGGGTGGCTGCGTGAACACAGCCTGAAGGGGGCTAGTGCGCCACAGCTAGCTGGGAGGGAGTCTGTGAAAAAGTCTGGACCTGCCAGAGAGGAAAGAGACCATTGTTTCGGGGTGCGCAAGGAGAGGGGATTCCTGCTCCGTGTGCCCACAGACAGCAGAACACTGCTTAAACAAACTCCAGAGACAGGTGTGAGCCACGGCTATCATCTTGAACCCCAGAGGCAGGCATGGACCACTACCACTACCACCACTGCCAGCAAGAATCCTGTGTGCAAGCTCAGGTCACTACCCACACTCCCCCAGGAGGCTGTGTAACACACCACTGCCAAGGTCCTATGATCCAGGGACAACTTCCCCAGGAGAACACACAGCATGCCTCAGGCTGTTGCAGCATCATGCCAGCCTGTGCCACTGCAGGCATACCCTGTGTTCCGATTATGACTACCATACCCCTCCCTCTCCCCAGCCTCAGTGAGCAAGAGAGCCTTATCAGCTGCTGCTTTAACCCCCTCCTGTCTGAGCAAGGAACGGACGCCTGAGGACGAACTACATGGAGAGGTGGGGGCAAAACCAAAGCTGAACCCCAGGAGCTGTGCGAACAAAGAGAAGAAAGGGAAACTTCTCTGTGCAGCCTCAGGAGCAGCAGATTAAATCCCCACAATCAACTTGATAAACCCTGCATTTTAAGAAGATCTGAATAGACAACAAAAGTTCCCAAAATTGAGGGGGTGGACTTTGGGAGCAACTGTAGACTTGGGGTTTCTTTCGGCATTTGATTTGTTTTTGGTTTTATGTTTACTTAGTTTAGTTGTTAGTGCTTGTTTTAATTGGTGGGTTTGTTTATTGGTTTGGTTGCTCTCTTCCTTTTCTTTTTCTCTTTTTGTGAGTGTGTGTGTGTGTGTGTGTGTGTGTGCGTGTGTGTGATTTTGTCTGTTTAGTTTTGCTTTTAACATTTGTTTTGGGGTTCTGTATGTTCATTTTTCTTCTTCTTCTTCTTCTCCTTCTCCTTCTCCTTCTCCTTCTCCTTCTTCTTCTTCTTCTTCTGTGCTGTGCAGCTGGCAGGGTGTTGGTGCTCTGGCCAGGTGTCGGGCCTGAGCCTCCGAGGTGGGAGGGCTGAGTCCAGGACATTGGACCAACAGAGACCTCCCAGCCCCATGGAATATTAACTGGTGAGAGCTCTCCCAGAGATCTCGGTTCTCAACACTAAGACTCAGCTCCCCCCAATGGCCAGCAAGCTCCAGTGCTGGACGCCCCATGCCAAACAACTAGCAGGATAGGAGCACAACCCTACCAATTAGCAGAGAGGCTGCCTAAGGTCATACTAAGTTCACAGACACCCCAAAACACACCACCAGACATGGCCCTGCCCACCAGAGGGACAAGATCCAGCCCCACCTTCCATAACACAGGCACCAGTCCCCTCCACCAGGAAGCCTACACAAGCCACTGAACCAACCTCACCCACTGGGGGCAGACACCAAAAATAAGAGGAACTGTGAACCTGCAGTCTGGGAAAAGGACACCCCAAACACAGTAAGTTAAACAAAATGAGAAGACAGAGAAATATGCAGCGGATGAAGGAGCAAAGTAAAAACCCACCAGACCAAACAAATGAAGAGGAAATAGGCAGTCTACCTGAAAAAGAATTCAGAGTAATGATAGTAAACATGATCCAAAATCTCGGAAATAGAATGGAGAAAATACAAAAAATGTTTAACAAGGACCTAGAAGATCTAAAGAGCAAACAAACAATGATGAACAACACAATAAATGAAATTAAAAATATTCTAGAAAGAATCAATAGCAGAATAACTGAGGTAGAAGACCGGATAAATGACCTGGAAGATAGAAGAGTGGAAATAACTGCCACAGAGCAGAATAAAGAAAAAAGAATGAAAAGAATTGAGGACAGTCTCAGAGACCTCTTGGACAACATTAAACTTACCAACATTTGAATTATAGGGGTCCCAGAAGAATAAGAGAAAAAGAAAGGGGCTGAGAAAATATTTGAAGAGATTATAGTTGAAAACTTCCCTAACATGGGAAAGGAAATAGTCCATCAAGTCCAGGAAATGCAGAGTCCCATGCAGTATAAATTCAAGGAGAAACACACCAAGACACATATTAATCAACCTATCAAAAATTAAATACAAAGAAAAAAATATTAAAAGCAGCAAGGGAAAATCAACAAATAACATACAAGGGAATCCCCATAAGGTTAACAGCAGATCTTTCAGCAGAAACTCTGCAAGCCAGAAGTGAGTGGCAGGGCATATTTAAAGTGAGGAAAGGGAAAAACCTACAACCAAAATTACTCTACCCAGCAAGGTTCTCATTCAGATTGGAAAGAGAAATTAAAAGCTTTACAGACAAGCCAAAGCTAAGAGAATTCAGCACCACCAAACCAGCTCTACAACAAATGCTAAAGGAACTTCTCTAGGCAGGAAATACAAGAGAAGAAAAAGACTTACAAAAACAAACCCAAAACAATTAAGAAAATGGTAATAGGAACATACATATCGATAATTACCTTAAATGCAAATGGATTAAATGCTCCAACCAAAAGACATAGACTGGCTGAATGGATACAAAACAAGACCTGTATATATGCTGTCTACAAGAGACCCACTTCAGACCTATGGACACATACAGACCGAAAGTGAGGGGATGAAAAAAGAAATTCCATGCAAATGGAAATCAAAAGAAAGCTGGAGTAGCAATTCTCATATCAGACAAAATAGAGTTTAAAATAAAGACTATTACAAGTGACAAAGAAGGACACTACATAATGATCAAGGGATCAATCCAAGAAGAAGATATAAGAATTGTAAATATTTATGCACCCAACATAGGAGCACCTCAACCCATAAGGCAAATGCTAACAGCCATATATGGGGAAATCGACAGTAATACAATCATAGTAGGGGACTTTAACACCCCACTTTCACCAATGGACAGATCATCCAAAATGAAAATAAATAAGGAAACACAAGCTTTAAAAGACACATTAGAGGAGAGAGACTTAATTGAATACATTTTCTTCTCAAGCTCTCATGGATCATTCTCCACTATAAATCATATCTTGGGTCACAAATCAAGCCTTGGTAAATTTAAGAAGATTGAAATCATATCAAGTATCTTTTCTGACCACAACGCTATGAGACTAGATATCAATTACAGGAAAATAAACTGTAAAAAATACAAACACATGGAGGCTAAACAATACACTACTAAATAACCAAGAGATCACTGAAGAAATCAAATAGGAAATCAAAAAATACCTACAAACAAATGACAATGAAAACATGACGACCCAAAACCTATGGGACGTAGCAAAAGCAGTTCTAAGAGAGAAGTTTATAGCAATACAGTCCTACTTCAAGAAACAAGAAACATCTCAGATAAACAACCTAACCTTATACCTAAAGCAATTAGAGAAAGAAAAACAACAAAAAAAGAAACCCAAAGTGAGAAGAAGAAAGAAATCATAAAGATTAGATCAGAAATAAATGAAAAAGAAATGAAGGAAACAATAGCAAAGGTCAATAAAACTAACAGCTGGTTCTTTGAGAAGATAAACAAAATTGATAAACCATTAGCCAGACTCATCAAGAAAAAAAAGGAGAAGACTCATATCAGTAGAATTAGAAATGAAAAAGGAGAAGTAACAACTGACACTGCCGAAATACAAAGGATCATGAGAGACTAGTACAAGCAACTATATGCCAATAAAATGGACAACCTGGAAGAAATGGACAGATTCTTAGAAAAGTACAACCTTCCAAGACTGAACCAGGTAGAAATAGAAAATATGAACAGACCAATCACAAGCACTGAAATTAAACCTGTGATTAAAAATCTTCCAACAAACAAAAACCCAGGACCACATTACTTCACCGGTGAATTCCGTCAAACATTTAGAGAAGAGCTAACACCTATGCTTCTCAAATTCTTCCAAAATATAGCAGAGGGAGGAACACTCCCAAACTCATTCTTTGAGGCCACCATAACCCTGTTACCAAAACCAGACAAAGATGTCACCAAAAAAAGAAAACTACAGGCCAATATCACTGATGAACATAGATGCAAAAATCCTCAACAAAATACTAGCAAACAGAATCCAACAGCACATTAAAAGGATCATACACCATGATCAAGTAGGGTTTTTCCCAGGAATGCAAGGATTCTTCAATATATGCAAATCAATCAATGTGATACACCATGTTAACAAATTGAAGGATAAAAACCATATGATCATCTCAATAGATGCAGAGAAAGCTTTTGACAAAATTCAATACCAATTTATAATAAAACCTCTCCAGAAAGTAGGCATAGAGGGAACTTACCTCAACATAATAAAGGCCATATATGACAAACCCACAGCCAACATTGTTCTCAACGGTGAAAAACTGAAACCATTTCCTCTAAGATCAAGAACAAGACAAGGGTGCCCACTCTCACCACTATTATTCAACAAGCTTTGCTAGTTTTAGCCAAGCAATCAGAGAAGAAAAAGAAATAAAAGGAATCCAAATCGGAAAAGAAGATGTGAAACTGTCACTGTTTGCAGATGACATGATATTATACTGAGAGAATCCTAAAGATGCCACCAGAAAACTCTTAGAGCTAATCAATGAATTTTGTTAAGTAGCAGGATACAAAATTAATGCACAGAAATCTCTTGCATTCCTATAGACTAAAAACAAAATATCTGAAAGCGAAATTAAGGGATCACTGCCATTTACCATTGCAACAAAAAGAATAAAATACCTAGGAATAAACCTACCTAAGGAGACAAAATACCTGTATGCATAAAACTATAAGACACGGATGAAAGAAATCAAAGACGATACAAACAGATGGTGATATATACCATGTTCTTGGATTGGAAGAATCAACATTGTGAAAATGACTATACTACCCAAAGCAATCTACAGATTCAATACAATCCTATCAAACTACCAATGGCATTTTTCACAGAACTAGAACAAAAAATTTTACAATTTGTATGGAAGCACAAAAGACCCCGAAGAGCCAAAGCAATCTTGAGAAAGAAAAATGGAGCTGGAGGAATCAGCCTCCCTGACTTCAGACTATACTACAAAGCTACAGCATTCAAGACAGTATAGTACTGGCACAAAAACAGAAATATAGATCAATGGAACAGGATAGAAAGCCCAGAGACAAACCCATGCACATATGTTCACCTTATCTTTGGCAAAAGAGGCAAGAATATAAAATGGAGAAAAGTCAGCCTGTTCAATAAGTGGTGCTGGGAAAATAGACAGCTACACGTAAAAGAATGACTTTAGAACACTCCCTAACACCATACACAAAAATAAACTCAAAATGGATTAAAGACCTAAATGTAAGGCCAGACACTGTAAAACTCTTAGAGGAAAACACAGGCAGAACACTCTGTGACATAAATCACAGCAAGATCCTTTTTGACCCACCTCCTAGAGAAATGGAAATAAAAACAAAAATAAACAAATGGGACCTAATGAAACTTTAAAGCTTTTGCACAGCAAAGGAAACCATAAACAAGACAAAAAGACAATCCTCAGAATGGGAGAAAATATTTGCAAATGAAGCAACTGACAAAGGATTAATCTCCAAAATATACAAGCAGCTCATGCAGCTCAATATCAAAAAAACAAACAACGCAATCCAGAAATGGGCAGAAGATCTAAATAGACATTTCTCCAAAGAAGATATACAGATTGCCAACAAACACATTAAAGGATGCTCAACATCACTAATCATTAGAGAAATGAAAATCAAAACTACAATGAGGTATCACCTCACACTGGTCAGAGTGGCCATCATCAAAAATCTACAAACAGTAAATGCTAGAGAGGCTGTGGAGAAAAGGGAAACCTCTTGCACTCTTGGTGGGAATGTAAGTTGATACGGTCACTATGGAGAACAGTATGGAGTTCCTTAAAGAACTAAAAATAAAACTACCATATGACCCAGCAATTCCACTACTGGGCATATACCCTGAGAATACCATAATTCAAAAAGAGACATGTGCCACAATGTTCATTGCAGCACTATTTCCAATAGCCAGGACATGGGAGCAACCTAAGTGTCCATCGACAGATGAATGGATAAAGAAGATGTGGCACATGTATATAATGGAATATTACTCAGCCATAAAAAGAAACAAAATTGAGTTATTTGTAGTGAGATGGATGGACCTAGAGTCTGTCCTACAGAGTGAAGTAAGTCAGAAAGAGAAAAACAAATACTGTATGCTAACATATATATATGGAATCTTAAAAAAAAAAAATGGTTCTGATGAACCTAGGGGCAGGACAAGAATAAAGATGCAGATGTAGAGAATGGACTTGAGGACACAGGGGGTGGGGAAGGGTAAGCTGGGACTAAGTGAGAGAGTGGCATGGACATATATACACTACCAAATGTAAAATAGATAGCTAGTTGGAAGCAGCTGCATAGCACAGGGAGATCAGCTTGGGGCTTTGTGACCACCTAGAAGGGTGGGATAGGGAGTGTGGGCGGGAGATACAAGAGGGAGGATATATGGGGATACATGTATACATATAGCTGATTCACTTTTTTATACAGCAGAAACTAACACAACACTGTGGAGCAATTATACTCCAATAAAGTTGTAAACAAAACAAAACAAAACCAAAAAAACAAGGCTGCACTAAAAGTCCCCTAGTACAAAAGAGGAGGAAAAATAGAACATATTTGTTGAGGGTCTACAATGTTCATTCCAATGGGGTTGAATGCTACAGGTATTTAAGAGTGAGATGAGTCCCTGGCCACAGGGAGCTTTCTAGTTGAGATTAATGAGATATTTGCCCATGAAACTATCCTTCCTCTCCCAAAACACGATAGTCAGTTAAGGTAGCCTTTGAAGTCAATTTATTTTTTCACTTTCTTGCACTCTCTCTCTCTTTTTCTGTTTCTGTTTCAGTATCCAAATCATATGAAGGGCCGTGCCAGCTCATGTGTGTATATCATAGGGAAGGAGTAAATAGCTTTACTCAGTATGGAAAATTGCTTGTAGCTGGGAGATCATCCACATCTTCAGAGGTCTCATTGCCCAATCCTGTCTGAAGATACCCTGGCATGAAGGCATGAATAACATGCATGAAGTTTGGCCTTGTTATTGTAGTCAAACATCAATTCTTTCACTCTGTCCCCTGCAGAAACTTCTGGAGATCCAATCAAGGGGCTTACCTCCTGAATGAGACATATGCTCTAAACCCCTAACCATCTTATTAGCATAATTCTCATGAAGTATTCTTCAACTCAGACACACTCAAATCATAGTGGTATTAATGCTACAGATACTGCTTTCTAATTGCATACAGTAATTGTGGGCATGACTACCATGCATTGTTTCTCAAAACAATGAATTGGTATACTGAGATAATAGGGTTATGGGACATGTGGAAGGAGCTTTGGAACTCTTCTAGTCTATCCCTCCACTTACAGCTAAAAAAAACCAAGACCTACTTGTAGAAATGCAATTTGCAATTCCTTAATGGTTAAAGCAATCATGCCACTATTTTTATTTTTATGTTTTTTGGTTTTGTTTTTTATTTTATTTTTTAAATTAATTTTTATTGGAGTATAGTTGATTTACAATGTTGTGTTCGTTTCTGCTGTACAGCAAAGTGAATCAGTTATACATATACATATATCCACTCTTTTTTAGGTTCTTTTCCCATATAGGTCATTACAGAGTATTGAATAGAGTTCCCTGTGCTATACTGTAGGTTCTTATTAGTTATCTATTTTATATATAATAGTGTGTATATGTCAGTCTCAATCTCCCAATTTATTCCTCCCCCGACTTTCCCCCTTGGAAACCATAAATTTGTTTTCTACATCTGTGACTCTATTTCTGTTTTATAAATAAGTTCATTTGTACCATTTTTTTTAGATTCCACATATAAGCGATATCATATGATATTTGTCTTTCTCTGTGTGACTCAGTATGACAGTCTCTAGGTCCATCCATGTTGCTGCAAATGGCATTATTTCATTCTTTTTTATGGCTAATATTTCACTGTGTATATGTACCACATCTTCTTTATCCATTCCTTTGTCGATGGACATTTAGGTTGCTTCCATGTCCCGGCTATTGTAAATAGTGCTGCAGTGAACATTGGGGTGCATGTACCGTTACAAATATGGTTTTCTCTGGATACATGCCCAGGATGAGATTGTGGATATATGGTAGCTCTATTTTTAGTTTTTTAAGGATCCTCCATACTTCTCTCCATAGTGGCTGTAACAATTTACATTCCCACCAGCAGTGTAGCATTTATTGTTTATAGATTTTTTTGATGATGGTCATTCTGACCAGTGTGAGATGATACCTCATTGTAGTTTTGATTTGCATCTTTCTAATAATTAGGGATGTTGAGCATCTTTTCATATGCTTTTTGGCCACTTGTATGTCTTCTTTGAAGAAATGTCCACTTAGATCTTCCACCCATTTTTTGATTGGGTTTTTGTTTTTTTGATATTGAGCTGCATGAGCTGTTTGTATACTTTGGAGATTAGTCCCTTGTCAGTCACTTCATTTGCAAATATTTTCTCCCATTCCGTGGGTTGTCTTTTTGTTTTGTTTATGGTTTCCTTTGCTGTGCAAAAGCTTTTAAGTTTAATTAGGTCCCATTTGTTTATTTTTGTTTTTACTTTTGTTACTTTAGGAGGTGGATCAAAAATGATCTTGCTGCGATATATGTCAGAGAGTGTTCTGCCTATGTTCACCCCGCTATTTTTAAATATGTGGTGAGGTCAAATCCTGTGTGGTAGCCATTCTCTTCCATCAGAATCCCTTCCTCCCATACACATTCACTAAGCATGGTCATATTGGTTCTGGCCTTGTTGCCTGATACTATATCCTTTTCAACTTTCTTAAATGTCTGCTTATTTTCACCATGAAGTATCTTTTCACTTTTGTTCCCTGTAGCTCTCATTTTTCAAAATCCCAAACTACAGTTCTTCTTTGCTCTCAGATGACTATTTTTCAATAAGAACTTCCTCTGGTTAACCCCTAAGCCATCCCAAAATTTAGTGTGCATCCTCTATCAGTTATCTATTGCCTCAATGACAACAGACGTGGCAAATAGATGGAAGGGTGAGGAATTGGGGCCATTAATGCAATCATTACACCAAAATATGACAGGAAAGTAATTTGAATTTGGCTGCACAGAGCCCAGGGTGACCATGAAACAGATTTATGTCAGTGATTTATATCAGCAATCACAGGCTTATATTTTTCATAGGTAGCAGTCTTTATACCAATTGACCACGGATGCTTTTTGTTTTTGGAGTAAAGGACAATTATTGTATAAATTATGTGTTGGCCATGAATAAACAGCTAGTCTATTGAACAGCATAATTATACCAAGATCCCTACTGAACCCCAAATGCCCCGCATCGCTCTAGGCGGCATATGGTTAGGGGGACAGACTCATAGGATATGAACTCAGGGACCCCTCTTGGTTCAATGATCTCTCAGGGATCATTGGTAATGAACACAGGTGCCAGAAACAAAATACCAGACGTGATGAAGAGAAGATGGAAAATTCAGCAAAGGAAGTCTTAGCCTTTCCAGATCACTGAGGTGGACACATGAGGTGGTGACTATGCACCTCAAGATTTTCCAGAAGTTACTCTGAGAGCAGCAGTTAGCACTGCTTGTGGAAGTGTAACTTGCATTGCATATGTTTTACCTTTCAAAGGGAAAAATGATCAGAAGTGGTCTATCTCGAAAATTACATGCTATCATTGAAATTCATTCAGTTGTCTACACAGATATAATCTGTATTCATCCTGAGAAGTAGATGAGAGCCCCATGATTTATTATGTCTCTTTAATCTATCTGAGAGCACTCACATCACCTTGTTAGATACCTTATCAGCAACTTTCTCCATCAACCTTTTGATAAGAATTAATAACTAGGAAAAAATGTCCTTTCCTGAGCAACAGTCCCTTTCTTTTCCCTACCCATTCAGAGTGGATTTTTTATAAAGCAGTGTCTTCTGATATGAGCTTGGCAAAGGGAAAGAGGAAGAACCCAAGTACCCTGCTTATGATATGACAAAGGATGGCTTTCATGGGTCAGAGATCTTAGTTGAAAAAGATCTCTTAATAGTAACCTAGGAAATGTGAACCCTCCCACTTAAAAAGAAGCAATATTAGGGCTTCCCTGGTGGCGCAGTGGTTGATAGTCCGCCTGCCGATGCAGGGAACACGGGTTCGTGCCCAGGTTCGGGAGGATCCCACATGCCGCGGAGCGGCTAGGCCCGTGAGCCATGGCCGCTGAGCCTGCGTGTCCGGAGCCTGTGCTCCACGACGGGAGAGGCCACAACAGTGAGAGGCCCGCGTATCGCAAAAAAAAAAAAAAAAAGAAGCAATATTGGCTTATCATATCAGACTCTCAATAAATACATTTTGTGTAGAAAAAAAATCACTCGTCTGACTTGATGGCCCCATCCTCAAATTTCTTAAGTTTTAGAGGTTTTACAACAGAGTTATCACCTTAAAGATTCCACTAGGTGGAGATCCTGAGCCACACTCCATGCTTTAGGACAAATATGAAGAAATGTGAAAAATATTTTATTTTGCTTTTTACTTCATTTTTCACAGCTTTTTTTCTTCTGAAAGATTGCGGAGTGGAACTATTTATTGGTTGGTATATTAAAGAAAATCTGGCATGTACAAACAAGCACTCCAAAGATTTTTAGTAACACATATCGCAGGAGGCTGAATTGATACCAGAAACTAGGAGTACAAAATCCATGATGGTATTTTTTTATAAAAGAGAAGTGCAGGGGTTTGTGCTTTGTTTTAGAACCACAGTAACCAAATCCCACGTCTATTATTTGAACTTATCTGTTTATAAAGACATTTACCTTAAGTCAGATTAAGAGATTTTTTTTTGAACTCAAGATTTCTTTGTTCAGTAAAGAAACTAGTAAGATAAAGTCAAGTTAAACAAAAGAAGTAGATGGATGTAAATTTACAAAGCTTGTAAACTAAATGGCTCTGACGTTAGTGACTGACACAGATATCTGAATGTCATTGCGAGTTGAATCTCACGCACATTATCTGGGTTCTGAAGGAAGAGGGTGGGGAACTCCCTTGGCTCACAAGAAGACTCTATGAATTTCCAGTTCTGATCACTGTATAGGAAAGCCAGTAGAAGCTGCCACCAAAAGCCCCAATGGGAGGCTAGCCAGGTTTTCTAGAGGCACCTGAGGACGCTCCAAAATGTCAAGAAACCATTGGAACTAGTTCTGTCTCCTCACCTTTTTTTTTCTCTCAAATGGGACCCAAAAGCACAGCTCTGTAAATGGCAGAGCCTGGACCAGAACTCCCCATCCAGTGCCTGGCCATTCTACTGGATACTTCTCATGTGAATGGATCTGAGTTCCTCAACCTTAGGTCGCCTCTTAATGTTTTGAAACTTGTAAAAGCCACAAAGCCTTCTCAAAGAGGTGAAATATAAAGAGCTTTAAATCAGGAATATTAGCTGACTCAGGATCCAGTGCCAACACTGCCACTAAATTGTGTGACCTTGCTCTTTAGGCCTCAGCATCCTCATCTGCAAAATGAGAATGATGGAGAAGGTCTATCCGTTCTATCTGTGTTTAGTCACAGGCATACTAATTGCTCAGGCCAGTTCAGGTCAACTTGAGAAAATAACCATAGGCAGTATCCTTGCCTCCATCCCCCTCATAAAAACATAGTTGATGTGGGAAAGTTGCTTTGGAGATCATCACGCTATTAAAGCAATCCATTGCAAAGTTTTATTTGCGAGTATAAAAGTTAAGCTTCTATCAGGGGCTATTTTAATTATTTATCAGGGATTACAGTAGAATTCCATTTTAATGAAATTGGTAGACTATCAAAAGAACCCAAATACCATTAAAATTAATGTCTACTCTACAAATAAAAAGGGTATTTATGATATCAGATGTGGTGGTGGTGGCTGCTATTGTTATCATTTTAAAAATCATTTCCATAAAGCAAATATGTACTGTACACTCTGTGGTTATTTTGTTCTCAGTCTTTCTAGTAGGAGATGGAGGTCTGCTGATGTCTGCAATATTATTATTGTTCTAAGACTAAATCTCAGAGGGATTTAGGAAAGGGTTTCTTATCTGAAAGAAGACAGAAAATGTTGATGAAAGGGATAAATGCTTAAGACAGTAAAATACAGAAGAAGAGATAGAAACTACAGATTGGAGGTCTCTATGTTATTTTAGTTACATCTCTGGTTGTAAGTGACAGAAACCAACTCAGAGCAGGATAAGCAAAAAGGGATTCTTACTATGAGGATAGAGGGCATTTTACTGAATCTGATGGCAGGAAAGGAGCTGGCCTCAGTTTGGCCTGGAAAAAAGGAGCTGGACACTCACTAAGGACCTTGGAAATGCTCCCTTTCTATCTCTTTTCTGTGCCCTTCCACTCATTCCTCATCTTCTGTCTCTCAGTAGACCTGAAGGGAAGGAGGCAGATACATGGTAGCCCCTACACTGACATTTCTCAGCATAAAGGACCAAACTCACTGGTTATTTCTATCCCAATTCCAAACTATTGGGGTGGGGGAGAATCTGAAGGGATTAGTTTGGGGCAAGGTGCCTACCTTGATTTGAACAATTCTGTCCTGAGGAGGGGATAGTGCATGCAGGGCTTCTGGGGTCCACTCTTGGTGGGGTAAGGATAGTTCTCAAGGGGTCTGTCATCCTGGGAATAACAGAGAGTGTCAGATGTGAAAAGAGGCAGTGTCACTTGACAGTTAAAAGCAAGGATTTGGAACCAGATGTCTGCCTTCAAATTCCCCTTAGTACCCATGTGACAGAGTTGAGCCAGTTATTTAACCCTCTCCCCCTTAGTTTCTTCAGCTGCACAATGAGGATGCCCATAGTGTTGAGATGAAAGAAGCTAATCCATGTAAAGTTAATAGAACATTGCCTACAGCTTAACGAATGAACTATCAACTAGTTGTTGATATTATCATGATTATTAAAAAGTACAGATGTTTTAAAAACATATCAAGAGTTACTTTGAATCAGTTTCTGAGGCTGTAGGAACTTGTTAGTGACCTCTTATTTTGTAATCCTCCCTTCCTTGTCAATAAGCGTGGACATTACATTTAAAAGCCCAGCTTTATACCAAGGCTTAGAGGACTCCTTCCTCCCCCCAACCCACCCCCTCCCCCGTATCCCCTCTCTCCCCTGCAACACACGCCCAGTCTGCTAGTCTTTGCTTCTCTGCTAGAACCAAGCTCAGTGTCAGTTATACCTCCTGACCTTTCCTTACACTGGTTCTTCCACCCTGCTTTACCTATGTCTGACACTCTTCTATTCTGAACTTTTGAAATTGTCTGACACCTATATTCCCACCCCCACCTTGGTTCATTTTCTCTTCTCTGTTAACAGTTTTATTCCAAACATCTTCAAATCTGCATATCCCTGAGACCTTTTTTTTTTTTTTTTTTTTTTTTTTTACCTTTTTTAAAAATGCGAGGGCCATTTCTCCATCGGGGGGAACCCTACAGTCATCAAGTCCTTATAGTTTACAACATTCTCCACTCAGAGGAAACAAAAAACTGAACTTTGAGAACTGATGCCAGATTTACACAGGATATTATAACATGCAATCATCCAAAAGTAATTTCTATTTATGAATGAAACACTATATCAATAGGTGTATTAACTAGGTTGACTGGTAAATGAACAATGACTTGGGAATACATCTGTCTTACATGAGTTTTTCATTTAAGGAAGCTAATTATGTCCATAACAGCAACCTTGAGTTACTGTGAGCTGTTGACCATGAGTTGGCAATGGCCTCATTATGTAGAACTGGATGTTATAAATGGTGGTCATTAAGACAGGATTCTAACTTAATTTAGGGGCCAAAGATATAAATGCAAAGTTTCTCAAATTGGGCATTCTGGGAAAGTTCCAAGGTGATGGAAGAGGATGAAAGAGAGCAGCTTTGAAAAACTGTGTGGTGGTAGCAATAAGAAAAATCACTAGTCCAGCCTCCATCTCCACATACTTTCCCTGCTGTTTCCTTTGCCTAGTGACTGTATTGACTTGCCCTTGATCATTTTCTTTTCCTCCTCATCTCATTATCTTCATATTTCCTGCCAACCCCTTCATAGCACCCTTTCTAATTTGATGTAAGACAAAGGAAAGGGCCTGCTATTATACTGTTTTTTGTTTGTTTGGTTGGTTTTTGCGGTACGCGGGCCTCTCACTGTTGTGGCCTCTCCCGTTGTGGAGCACAGGCTCTGGACGCGCAGGCTCAGCGGCCATGGCTCAGGGGCCCAGCCTGTCCGTGGCATGTAGGATCTTCCCAGACCGGGGCACGAACCCGTGTCCCCTGCCTCGGCAGGCGGACTCTCAACCACTATGCCACCAGGGAAGCCCTATACTGTTCTTAAATCCTGAAAATCATTTGGTGAAGAAGGAAAAATACAAGGTGAGATATGAACATACCAAGAGGCAGAATAGTTTAGGCATGGAACTAGACACTAGTTCCCACCTTGGAGTGGGGGAGGGGTGGGAAACACACATTTGAAATTTGTGGGGTGGTGGGAACACTTTCAGTTGCCTGAATGGTGCTATAGCTTTTGGTTCCTGGGAGACCCGGAAGACCATAGACTTGCAGTGCACAGCAAAGTGCTGCACAGTGAAAGTTGGTTCCACTCCAAGTGCCAGTAGTTCCACTGTTGAGAAACTTTAGTGGCGTGAAATATATTGATTATTTAGATCAGGGGTCACAACATAGCCATTGAGCCAACAACTGTGGTCAACAGATGTACAATATTTTGTCTGTCTTGAGGCATGTTTTATAAAAATTTACATTTGAATGGTGGGAAGGCACATTCTCCATTTCCCCATAAGGCCCACCCTCTGTGGTTTTTCACCACTTCATTCATTTATACCCACACTTCCAACCTGAAGGCATTTAAATTTGCCCAGTGATTTTGGTTCAGGTGTCACAAATCTATATCTTTGAAAAGAGAACCCTGAATTCTCCCTGTTATTGGTTTGGTTTTTTTCTTCCTCGAGCACATGTAAACTGTTTGGCTCTGGGGACCTGATATTGTTCCAGGGGACAGTTTCTGGGATATCACAAGGAAACTTTATCCTCATTTGTCTTGTACCCTGATATGCATCTTTTGGTTCATCCTGCATTTTACCTAAGTTCCTGTAGAAAGCATTTGTGTTTTATTACATTTGCTTATACATGATTTACACCTTTTTAAAAAAGACTTTGAGGCAGCTTACAGTAACAGGACAATTAAAAATAGAAACAGAACCATTTAAGAGATCAATTAAAAGGAGTAGAACTACCAGGATTAATTTGTTACTTCACTCAGACATTTAACTCTGTGCTTTGGATTAATCAAAGAATAGACTATAGAGTTCTCTTGCCCAGTTAATGGAAGCATATACACCTTTGTTTGGAAGGACAGACCTCTTGAACTGACATTGAAGTCTGAAAATATTTCATTGCAGACGTTCTTATAGTGCGATAATTCCTATTAATATGTTCAACCTGTCTCTATTTATTGTTGCAAAAATGGATTATCCATTTAATAAACCAACACTCTCCCCAGAGTGCCTTAGTTTCTGAAGTGCGAAGGTGTGGAGGACCAATGAGTACTTTTGAAAATCTTTGGAGGCCTAACATACGTAGGGCAAAGATTATAAGGCAAATGGATGTTTGTGCTAAAATTTGTGAGGCAATTTGGAGCATAGATATTTTTAAGAAAGCACACTAAAAATACGGTACTAGAATGAGATAGTGTATGGAAATGACTGCAATAACTCTCTTTTCATGCTAAAGCCCTTGCCTGGTGAGTCAGTGGCTTTAATTGGTTTATTCCAAGGATTTATAAGGGCTGGATACTGCCACTATTCTGTGAAGAAGAGCTTTTCTTTCCTGAATCCTGAGGTCTAATTGTGGGATTGTGGCCTTCATGTTTTGTGACCATAGGTGCAGAAAGGCCTGTAGATATTTTCTTTTTATGAGACAGTGTGATGGATGAAAAGTGATTTGTTTGCTTTTGTGTGTGTGCAGAGAGGAGGAAGAAGACCCGATTGGTAAGAAATGGTGCTCCACCTGCCATGGTGTTTTAGAGACTTGGGCCCTGGAGTCCCCACTGCATTACCTAAGATGCGCCACTGATCAGGTTTCTTACTGGAACCTCAGTTTCCTCAACAGTTATATCTATCATCTTTTCTTTTTTCTTTCCTTTTCTTTTTTTTCCCATTTCTTTTCTTGTTCTAGGAAGTTCAAAGAGAAACTTAGAGCCAAATTGCTTTAACTTAGTTTTTAATATCCAACACAATTCTCTCCCACTCTTCCCTTGGTATGTTTTAAAAATTACATACACACACATGCATGCATATTTGCATATATAATAGATATATTTGGCATAATATATATTATGACATTATATTCTAAGCAACTTCAAACTATTTTTGGAAGTCACAGGAGTGTATACTTTAAATACACTAGATCAGTAATGAATTATGATTTTTTTTGTGCTTTTCAGCAATCCTGCCATATTTCTATCTTACGCCTGACCGTTTAACAGGACACTTCTATGTCCTGTCCACGTAGGAGCCTCACAATAAATATTTCTTGAACATCTTGAACCCAATGCTTCTAATACGGCTCTAACACATTTTCAAAACAGGTCTTATAAGTTTTACTATTAAATCACCATGAGCAAGGTTGCATACTGATTTAGGCAGTCCCTCTTTCGCTCTGTCCTCGAATATAATCTGTAGAGCTCTTCCTTGCTCTGAGATACCTGTGAACATGTTAAATGCTTGAGAACACACTTGTGGTCGTTTTGGGGAGTACTCTTTTGAGGGAATCAACAAATCTTATAGATGTGTATACCAGTGCGGATCCAAACGTGTTCACCTTGGAGAAGCCAAGGCAGTGAGCCTTGGCAACCTACTGAGAGGGGAAGTGTCTTCAGTTCATTCTAGGGTGCCTTGGGGGCAGCTGGAGAGAGCCCAGCAGCCCACACTGCTCCCTGAGAAGGGCCGGAAGCTCCCAGATCACCCATTGTGCAAACCCCTGTTCACTAGCAAGTTGTGGTTATAAGATTATACGTCCATAGCAAGGTTTTGATGTTGCTGTAAACCACTCAGACTCAGCTGTTATAATTTATTGAAACATCCGTTCCCCTCAAGGGAATTATAGGCTGATAATTACCATTTGTCCAGGTGCCATAAACAACAAGTCAAGAGACTTTGGATTTCTCTATGGCAGAACTAAACACTATGCTGTAATGGGGGGAGAAAGCTTTTGTAAAAACTAAACTGCTTAACAGACGGGAACCGTGCCATCCAGTTGAGGTTCTTTTGATACACATATTCCCTCATCTCTTGTCTCCACCCACCCTTGTCTTAATCCCTGAAAATTCCTTTTTCTGGAGGAGCTTCTGTGATAACCAGCTTTCCTTTTGAACATCTCAAGAAGGTTTTGTTTTCATCGCGGGCTTTGTCTTAGGACTGCTGGCTCAGTTTCCGCCCCTCTGTCTCCCCTTGTCACTTTCCTCTCCTGGCTCCTGCCTCTGACTCGTCCTTTTCAGTGGCTCGGCCTTTTCAGTCGCTTGCTCACATGGGGAAAAAGTCTGTTCTCCTCGGGGACCCACTGAGGCTTCCATATCAATAAAACAAATTGATGGCAGCTTTAACACATTTCCCAATTATTGTCTGCAGATGCTTTTCAGAACAAACAGTCCCCCAAACCCTTCACACACAAGAAAAAACACTCCCCTGGCAAAATGATCTTGTTGGGAGGTTGAAAAGGAAAACCTGACAAAGGAAGAATAGAAAATATTCATTGGCAGGAGCTTCCTGGCCATAGACCTTAACTCCTGTTCAGAGGGATAAGAGCAGGAAAAAATCCCAAAGCATGATAACCTGACCCTGGGGTTTCCACATTGGAACTAAATTTTACTGAGACAGGGTGGCTGCAAGAACACTTTCCCTTATTTTATCAGCTCAGTGGTTACATTTTTCTGTATTTTCTATTTCTTCTGTCTCACTTTTCCCCTATTCTGGATTCAGGTGGCTAATCCTGACAGCTGGCCATCTCTTTTCCATACCTTTGTCTTAAGAGTCTCTCAGACGTGATCTCTGAAAGGTCTATGTGGAGGATGGTTGGGTTCCTGGCTCCTAGGAGGAGAAAGAGAAATCCTGAGACATCCAGACATACCAGATTATAGGGAAAGATTCAGCACATGTCTTGGTCTGTTCCCTGTTGGCAGACAATATCTGGTAAGTTATTTACTTTTTCTCTTTATCAAAAATCTTTCTTCTTCAGTATCCCTTTTTCCTTCCTCTCTCCACATAAAGAATTAGGGCATCTACCTAGACAAAACTATACTTCGAAAAGATACATGCACCCCTATGTTCATAGCAGCACTATTTACAATAGCCAAGACATGGAAACAACCTAAATGTCTATTGACAGTTGAATGGATAAAGATGTGGTATATATATATACAATGGAATGTTAGCCATCAAAAAGAATAATGTCATTTGCAGCAACATGGATGAACTTAGAGATCTATCATACTAAGCGAAGTAAGTCAGAAAGACAAATACCATATGATATCACTTATATGTGGAAGGTAAAACACGATACAAATCAACATATCCATGAAACAAAAACAGACTCTGATATAGAGAACAGATTTGTGGTTGCCAAGGGAGAGGGAGGTTAGGGGAGGGAAGGATTGGGAGTTTGGGATTAGCAGAGGCAAACGATTATATATAGAATGGATAAACAACAAGGACCTACTGTATAGCTCAGGGAACTATATTGAATATCCTGTGATAAGTAAACCACAGTGGAAAAGAATATGAAAAATAACATATATATATATACATATATATGTATAACTGAGTCACTTTGCTGTACAGAAGAAATTAATACAACATTGTAAATCAACTATACTTCAATAAAATTTTAAAAAACGACTGACTCCTGAAAGAAAAAAAAATTAGTTTCAAGATACTTTCTTATATCTGTTATAACTACACACCATTCTGGGCAGCACCGGTAGATATGCAAGTGGTCTCAGCAAGGCTGAAGGCCTGAGAGGACTAAATCCCCTCCACACTCAGCCATGTCCGTCTACAGCGAGGGGCCACAGGGGTTTGAAAAGCTGCCGGGACTGCCGCAGTGGAGTACAGCATCATCCCTGGAAATCCTCTAATGTTGCCATGGATGGCCACCACTCCAAAACTCAGCTGTAATAACCTGTTAGGGTCCTGGAGGGCACCAGGAAGGAACAAAGGCCGGTGCTTCATCAGGCCCAGGGGACGGCCTCCGTCGGCTTCCTTTCTTTTCCTCTCTTGGAGGAAAAATTCCACCTCGTTTTTTTCACCCATCCAAAGAAGGGATTGGAGCTCTGTATGGCTGCAGTTAACAGAAAATGGGGCTGGTGGGCAGGGGAAAGCAAGCTTTCAAATGACGTTTGGTATGTCTGCAAAGTTCAGCTAGTCTGCTACTTCCCGGTTTGCATGCATGTGGAGTCAGCAAAGTCATACATCTACATCTTTCTTTTTTTTTTCCACATGGGCCAAATCCTAATTTCAAGGAGACAGAAAAGCCTTCCAAATGTGGCAAAATACAAAGCAAAACTACAGCCAAGGGGCAGATGTGAGCTTTCTAAAAGCAGAGCAAAACTTATTGGAGCCATTCTGCACAAGGGAGTGGGGAAAGAGAAGGAATGAAGGCCTGAACTTCAAAGAAATGTAAATAAAACATTCCTCCTGCTCTGATTTTAATCTTTTTCATTGGCCGCTTTCTGTGAGGGGGTACCTAAGTGAGTAGACTTGCCTACCCCTTCAACAAATCAAAGCTTTTCAGAACAGGATCATCAGTGGGGACTCCTTACCCCAGGAAACTGTAATTGGAGGTAAATATTAATTTTAGAGGAAGGCCTTTGAGCCCAGGAAGTGCAGCAACAATGTGCCTCCGAGGAGCCACTTCTTTTCTTTTCCATATCCATTGGAAGCAGATTGTGGGAGCAACGCTTATCTCCCATTTTTATCCATTTTAACAATGCTCTGCCTACTGCTAGTTAAACTGCCTTAAGCTCAACACCAAAAGCTCTTTTCAGAGCATCTGGCAGACAACTTTAAAAAAAAAAAGAACAGAAACGGAACCTTTTCACACAGCTCTCCCAGTGCCTTTTCATGTGTGCAGACAGCCAGGCTTTTGGGGATAAAGACATCACCAAGTATTAGGTCTACACTTATTCTTCTTTAAAGTTGCTGCCATACCCTTGCCTCTACCTTCTGCCTTCCTACAACACCCACCCTCACTCCCCTGAGGTGGGTAGGCCTATGCTGGCAGCTATGATGGTTTTTCTTTGCATGTTGGTCAGTAAAGCCCAGTGAGGATCTCCTGTGTTAAATCATGTCTCACCTTCATCACGTAGTGGTGTCTAAAGTCCATGGTCTCATCTGGAGACTTACTAGACCACCTATGGTGAAGGTGATAAAAAGGAGAATTCAAAACAGACGGGATGGTGGCCAGATTCTGCTAGAAACCTGTGAACAGTTTGTGTCCATATCAGCAGGGCTAAAGATGGGCTGCTGTTCTCTCTGCTAATGAAACAGATCCCTGGACTGCCGTCTCCCATCCACGGTAAGGGCAGGAGAGGTGCCCACTCTGCTGCTGCTGCTGAGGAGATTTCTGAGAACTCTGGAGTTTATTTGCAAATCTCTGAACGTCACTTTGAAGTAAGGGTTCTTTGAAGTAACTCTGAAGCTGATTCTGAAGAGTTTGATGAGTGTCTGAGAGGTGATTAAATAGACTGTGGATGGAGAAATAGTCTCTCCTCCCAGACCTAGTTGTCCTTTCCTCTCAACAGCGGGCCATGTTGATGAGAACAGATTTTTCAATAGTGAGACTCACTGAGGAGGCCCCAGGCTCTGGTCCAGAATCCGCTTGACTAAACTCAGCCTGAGGAGAAAGGAAAACATTGCCTATTTCATTTTAGTCTCCAGTGTGACCTACTTCTCCCCCGTACCTCCAATTACTTTCTTTCACATCCTTTTATCATTTGCCTATTGACGCCATGCCCACCTTGTTAATGACTGTGATCAGTGTCATACCATTTAACTTCTTTTTCTTTTTTAATTCATTTTTATTGGAGTATAGTTGCTCTACAATGCTGTTAGTTTCTACTGCACAGCAAGATGAATCAACTATACATATACATATATCCCCTCTTTTTTGGATTTCCTTCCCATTTAGGTCACCACAGTGCATTAAGTAGAGTTCCCTGTGCTATACAGTATGTTCTCATTAGTTGTCTGTTTTATACATAGTATCAATAGTGTGTATGTGTCAATCCCTATCTCCCAATTCCTCCCCCCTTTCCCCCTCAGCATCCATACATTTGTTCTCTACATCTGTGTCTCTATTTCTGCTTTGCAAATAAGATCATCTATATCATTTTTCTAGATTCCACATAGATGTGTTAATATACGATATTTGTTTGTCTCTTTCTGACTTACTTAACTCTGTATGACAGTCTCTAGGCCCATCCACGTCTCTACAAATGACCCAATTTTGTTCCTTTTAATGGCTGAGTAATATTCCATGGTATATATGTACCACATCTTCTTTATCCATTTGTCTGTCAGTGGACATTTAGGTTGCTTCCATGACCTGGCTATTGTAAATAGTGCTGCAGTGAACACTGGAGTGCATGTGTCTTTTTGAATTATGGTTTTCTCAGGGTATGTGCCCAGTAGTGAGATTGCTGGGTCATATGGTAGCTCTGTTTCTAGTTGTTTAAGGTACCTCCATACTGTTCTCCATAGCGGCTGTATCAATTTACATTTCCACCAACAGTGCAAGAGGGTTCCCTTTTCTCCACACCTTCTCCAGCATTTATTGTTTGTAGATTTTTTGATGATGGCCATTCTGACCGGTGTGAGGTGATACCTCATTGTAGTTTTGATTTGAATTTCTCTAATAATTAGTGATGTTGAGCCAGGAAGAAATATAAAATATGAACTGACCAATCACAAGTAATGAAATTGAAACTGTGATTTAAAATCTTCCAACAAACAAAAGTCCAAGGACCAGATGGTTTCACAAGTGAATTCTATCAAACTTTTAGAGAAGAGCTAACACCTGTCCTTCTCAAACTCTTCCAAAAACTTGCAGAGGGTGGAACACTCCTAAACTCATTCTATTAGGCCACCATTACCCTGATACCAAAACCAGACAAAGATACTACAAAAAAAGAAAATCATAGGCCAGAATCACTGATGAACATAGACGCAAAAATCCTCTACAAAATACTAGCAAACAGAATCCAACAGCACATTAAAAGGATCATACACCATGATCAAGCAGGGTTTATCCCAGGAATGCAAGGATTCTTCAATATACGCAAATCAATCAATGTGATAAACCATATTAACAAAGTGAAGAATAAAAACCATTTAATTCTTCTGGAAGGGAACTTCCTGTCGTTTCTGTCACAGGCCAATTCCTTAGGAAGCCAACTCTGAAGCAGAGGTTAGTATGCAGAGATTAGGAAGTGTTCTCATGATACAGGCCTGTGGAAGGAGGTAGGATGGGGCAGAGTGAGAAACTGAGCTACAACGCAGTCCCAAGGAAGGCCCTAGCTGACCCCAAGGGGATGGGAGACCCTCGAGCCAGGACCACCCGTCAGAGTTGCCCCAAACTGACACAAGGAGGCCAGGCCTTTATACCCTTTACAGCACTGGATGTAAGCTGCCTTTGGAAGGAAGTATGACCTTATACAAGGTGAGTCTCTTCAACCAGGGCAATCCCTATAAGGAGCTGACAGCAGCAGGGGAATAAGTCCTGCATTCCTGAAGGGAGATGAGACCATGCATCATATCATGTACTACAGTCTCCATGTTAAACTATTAGGTGGTCCTTCTAGGAACATCCTACTAGTGATTTTAAGGTGATAGATGCTTAGAAAGGAGGGTGCCCTCTGAGAGTGCGCATCCTCCTGTCCACATATCAAGAAGCTGAGGGAGGTGTGGCAAGAGCAGCCACCACAGCTCATCCTGCAATGCCAGACTGGGGTCCCCGCCAGCCTGGCTTCAAAAGCAGAACTTTCCATAATGGTGACTTCCGATCTTATCGAAGCAGCATCTGATGTGCATCTCCTCCAGCAGCCCTGGAAACTGGTTCTGCCAGTTGGAGAGGAGAGAGCCAACAGCTAGACTCAACAGGAAGCCTGAATTTCAACACAGAGAAAAACATATAAATATTTATCTAATCACATAATTAAAGGAAATCCACTGTCCCTCCCTGTACAGTTGCAGTCTAAATGGCCCACTTCATTAAAATGCAAAAGTTTTGTGAAATACTTAAAAATATTTCCTGAAAAGACTCTTTCCTCCATGGATTTATTTTTTTAAAGAGGAAATATATAAATATATTTATATGTAATATTAATATATTTTATTTAAATAAGAAATATATTTTATTTAACTATATATTTTACATGCCATATGTAGTCATATATATGACTACAATTTGCTTTTACCCTGTACCTTCTTCCCACTTTTCTGTAGAGTAGTTATCGGTTATTGGTACTTAACAAAGACATTACCAAACAACATTATGAAACATTTTCTTCTATGTTATCATTATAGGGTAGCCGGTAGATTTGTCTACACAGGTGGGGGAAGTGGAGAGCTGAATTATTCAACGACTTTGATTAATGTTTATGTCAGAGCAGGAACTAATGCATCAGTAATGGGGAAGTTCAATTAGTACTTTAATTAATTAGACTCCTGTTTTTAGCTCTATTGTGAAGAATAATTATTTGTTAGCTTTGCTTAGGACCTGGGTGAAGGCCTTGATTACAGGTATTACAAAAAACATGCCACTGAGTTTGGGGCTCTTTGAAGAAATGTGAAGCTTGTGAAAATAGAAAATGTCAGTGAAAATTTAAACACATTGTCATTTACTAAGCCATTAAAGGCTCAATTGAAAGTTAGAACAAAGTTCAAAATAAATGGATATAACTGAAGATGGTATTGATGCATTAATTGTCTTCTATTTGAATTTAGGGCCACTTTTAACTGCAAAATCAAGACAATACCGTATCATGCAGTTAACCATAAGCTGACTTACTTTTATCCTTACAACGATAAATCTACCAACAAATATTAAGATCCTGAAGGCTTAGTCTTACCAAAAAATGGAGTAGCACCTACAGAGGAGCCTGCATAATTTCCATTTCTCCCCCTACTCACTGCTAGGGTTTAATCATATCTGAAAGGCAGAATAATTTAGATGCCTAAGCATCGGCATATAGATTTTCCTTTTGTTCCTTATTTTAGTCTGACCAGTGGTTCTGAAACTTTAATGGTATACTCAAGGATTACTGTACAGAAATATGTTCTTGAAGCCAGGATAGTTATACCTCATGGACCAATAAGGGGCGTTCAAGGGCAATTTTGGCTATCTGAGAATTATAAGAAGAAGCGAATCAACTATTGAACCACTTAGGCCTTGAAATCAACTAAACATCAAAAGTGTTGTCCCAAAATGCCATTCTCCTCAACTCTAGCTTTAAGATGTAACACAAATATTAGGCTTCTGATAAACTGTTAAGCTTTATGAATGATTTGCTTTTCACTTTTGAATGAAGTAGAGAATGTTAAACATTAGTCCCATAAAGTAGCATGCTTAATCTTTGGCATCTAGGAATGTTTTCCTAAGTGGGATAAAAGGAATTCCAGCTAAGTCTCCAGACGTAGAGTTTTTAGCCTAGCTCTTTAATGCTGCAGCATTTTGCTGTGGGTTGTCTTTCAAATTACTGTAGTGTTTCTAAAATGTGATGTTGCAGTTAATTTTCTTCTTAACTTTAACCATGGATTCATTTTTTCTAAAAGGAAAAAACAAAGAATAAAGGAAGAAAGCATCTTGATTGTGTGTGATAAAGAATGACACCATAGCTGTCCGTTCTAAACCTCCAAACAGTTTCAATTCCTGCAAAACAAGGCAAAGAGATTTATGTAGGCTTTATGAATATCAATTTAAAAGAACAAGCAAATGAGTAAAACCATGTGTTCACAATATTTATAGTAATAAAATGCTTTAAATTTTTAAATAGTCTGTACTTGCATCCATAAAATGCTTGAAAGTCTAGAAAAAAATATTTTAAAAATTAAGTTTAGTTAGAAAATATATATTCCATATTTAACTGTTTTCTATAAAAAATGACAGTTTTATTATTCACATGCTTGTATAATTCTATTATGCACATCTTTATTATGTTTGGGTTTATTTGGTGTGCAATTTTAGTTTTATTCCTGTCTTCAGTTAGTACCATCCTTTTTTTATATCTTCTTTTACCCTTCTTTCAACTATTTTATATAGTTGAAATAAATCTTTCATATTTTACATTACCCCTTTAAGACTTCTGAAATCTTTTTTTTATAAAGAAAGTGTGTATATATATATGTGTGCATGTGTGTGTGTTTGGGAAAGAGGATAGTGGTAGCAAGCAAGGAAGTAAATAAACAAAGACATCTTAAAAAAAAAATATATATATATATATATATATATATAGAGAGAGAGAGAGAGAGAGAGAGGCATACATGGCCCTGCACCTCTTACACGGCTGTACTTGAATAAACAAATGAATGCAATCAGGAAGAAAGCTGTTCTTAGACTTCATATATATATTAAATGTATGTAATTAACTTACATATTCATTGGGATTTTTGGATATGCTTCTCACTTGC
Organism: Aethalodelphis obliquidens; assembly: GCF_003676395.1. Classification (NCBI taxonomy): domain Eukaryota; kingdom Metazoa; phylum Chordata; class Mammalia; order Artiodactyla; family Delphinidae; genus Aethalodelphis; species Aethalodelphis obliquidens. The sequence goes on along the minus strand of NW_020838016.1, from coordinate 10,799,676 downwards.
AAGAAAGAAATGATTGAGAAGATGTGACCCTTGCTTTAAGTCAGCTTGTGGTCATGGAAAGGACAGAATAGTGTACAAGCTATCACTGTTCCATGAGATAAGTTCTGGAAATACTTGTGCTTAGGCCTGAAGAAAGAATAGGAACTCTCCATGAGAAAGGTCCTCTCTGTTATCAAGGCAACAAAATGCAAAGCAGCAAGAGTAAAATAATCAACTCTTGGAGCTTCATTGAAGGAATAGATTCTTTCTGTTTATGATGGGAAAGAGAAGCACTGGGGTACCAGATAAAGCATGAACATTCCTGAAACAAGTAAGAGGTAGTGAGCCCAGGGGATAATAAATCACACATCCTGTCAAAGGGAAGGGGGTGAGGAAGACTGACATTTATTAAAAATCTCATGTGAGGGCTTCCCTGGTGGCGCAGTGGTTGAGAGTCCGCCTGCCGATGCAGGGGACACGGGTTCGTGCCCCAGTCCGGGAAGATCCCACATGCCGTGGAGCGGCTGGGCTTGTGAGCCATGGCCGCTGAGCCTGCACGTCCGGAGCCTGTGCTCCACAACGGGAGAGGCCACAGCAGTGAGAGGCCCGCGTACCGCAAAAAAAAAAAAAAATCTCATGTAAGATGGGTGACGGATTCATTGAACCCTCAGAGCAAGCCCTTGACAAGTGTTCATTCAGGATATAGTTACAGAGCAAACACTATGCTAGGCACTGAGAATACAGCACGGAAACAGTCAGCAAATCCCTGCCCACACGGGGCTTCCACTCCATTAGGAGAAACAGACAGCTAATACAGAAACAAACAAGTGAACATGTGATAGAATGAGCCTGGGAGTGGCACTCAGGAAGTGATAGTTGAGCTGGGAGGTACTTGGAAGAAGGGGTCCAGTCCTGAGGCAATGTGAAGGCAGAACGTTCCAGGCAGATACAAAGGACCCTAAAATGGAAATGAATAGAGCATCTTCAAGGAACAAAGGAAGGAAGGTGGGTCTACAGAAAGGTGAGCAAGGAGAAGCAGGGAGGAGAGGAAGTCAGACAGGAGCCACACCCCAACTGTGGGCTGTCCTGGAGAGTTTGACTCTTCTAAGTGTGGTGGGAAGTCCTTAGGTAGTTTTCTGCAGAGGACTGATGCCAAAGAAAAACCAGAGCTGCACAGTAAAGTGGTCAAAATTGATTTTAACCAGGAACTATTGTAATGGGGGAAAGAGACCTCAGTATAGAACTGGGCTTAATTCCGAATACAAGGACAAGAGGGGATTTACAACCAATGAGCAGGGTGAGGGTCAGTGGACAAAAAAATTATTAGAGGAAACATTAGGGCTGAAGCGGGGATTCTGGCTAAACTAACTCAACAGGCTTCTTGTTGAAGGCAGGCCAGGGTGATCAGATATTGAGGGTGAAGGATTCTCCATAAATTGACTTAGAAGGATTCATGCTCTTGAGGACAAGGACCCCAAACAGGGCCTAATCGAAAAGGGGCAAGAGCCTGACTAAGTTTGACAAAGGTGAGAGTCTTTGCCAGTGACATGATCTGATTGTCTTATTAAAAATATCTCTCCAGCTCCTGGGTGGGGAATGGGCTTTGGGGGGTAAGAGTAGAGACTCTGAGGTCACTGCAGTGGGGCAAGTGACAGGCAGCTGAAGCCCCATGAACTTAAAGAATGTGCCACCAGTGGTGGAGCACAGATTTGATGCCAAGTCTGATTCCAAAGCCCCAATTCTTTCTGTTATTGGATCCTCTCCCCTGTTGGTTGTAGTAATGTGCCAGGAACTTGTATTATACAAGAACTCTGATCAAGGAGCTCAAGAACATGGAATGCTCTTTAAACTAGCTACCAGACACTAGGACTTGGGCAAGGAAGAGGAAATCACAAGATGTCAGCTTGGTAAGCCCAGACCTATTCCTGGGTCTATAACATTTGTGGGGACCAGGACAAGAGCATAGACGGACACCCACGTATCATAAGCCTACATATTTAAAGGTAAAAGGCAGGCCCAAAGACTGCTAAATAAATATGTTCATGCTTATACCTTGACAAATACACCTTTATAATGACCTGGAAGGCCAGCTCCAATTTGGAATTCTCAAGACGCCAAGTTCAGTGCCAGAACATAGGGGCAGTGAGAGTGTGAGTCTCTGGTCCCTGGCTGCCACCCACTTTGGCTCATCTCAGCCTTAGGAAAAAGGCCCATAGAATCCCAGGAGCTGGCTTGGCACCATTAGTGGCAGGGGATCCTGGAGTCTCAGAACAAGAGTGTGGCCCGGATAGCAGGATTATGGGTTCAGGATGGCCACATCTCATTGGCCCATACACATTCCACCCTGGGGAGAGGGAACATCTGGACAAGGTCGATAGTTGGGTCTCTAGGGCACAGGATCTTGGACAGGTGGTCATTTCACCAGGTCTGAGAGCAGTGCTGTCTGTCCAGTGAGCTGAGAGGTAAAGTGGGTTGCTGCAGAGGACAGAAAGCAGACCAGATCCCCAAGGAGAATTCTTAAAAAAATAACTCAAAGCATAACATTGCTGTCTTGGTTTCCTATGGCTGCTGTACGAATTACCACAAACTTAGAAGCATAAAATAACAGAAATGTATTTTCTCACAGTTATGGAGACCAGAATCTGAAATCAGTTTCACTGGTCTAAAATCAAGGTCTTAGCAGGGCTGCATCTCCTCTAGAAGTTCTCATGGGGAATCCACTCTTTGCTTCCTCCAGCTCCTGCGGGCTGCTGGCAGTCTTGGCTTGTGGCTGCCTCGCTCTGATATTCAAGGCCAGCATCTTCAAATCTCTCTGCTCCATCTTCACCTGTCCTTTTCTCTGTGTGTTCAGATCTCTCTCTTCCTCTGTTTTATAAGGATATATGTAATGGCATTTAGGACCCACTTGAATAATCTAGGATAATCTCCCCACTTCAAGATTTTTAACTTAATCATAGCTGCAAAGTCCTTTTGTCTGTATAACGTAAGGTTTACAGGTTCTGGTGATTAGGACCTGATATTTTCTGGGCTCACTGTTCAGCCTACCACTGCACTGTCTTTGTCTGATGGTTCAAGTTATAATATTTGGTCCAAAAGAATTAAAAATATTACTCTTGAGGGAAAAAGCAATTAGCTTTGTCGCATGATTTAATATAGAGAGATAAGTATTTTCATCTTGGGTGTTGTCAACACCATCACCAGTGAAGACAAAAATTTTCTATTTGGTCATCTTTTTCCATGGTTATGGAGGAAAACTAATAGCAGATGAAGAAGAAAGCAAAGATTTCTAGCCAACTGTTTTCCTATTTTGTTTATATTAATCAGCACTATTTTTATTTGGAATGGACAGGTGGCAAACCACGCTACCTTGGAAGGAAATTACTTGAGCACTTTAAAATATTGGTGAATGTACTCAGATAGGCAGGGCTTGATGACAAGCTTTTTTCCTGAGAATTTGAGATAGGAGTCTTGAATTCAATTCAACATATTAATTAAACACAAAAACGTTTATTGAGACACCGCTAGATGCCAGGCCCTGGGCTTTGGAAATAGAAAGGTGAATTATATTCCATACATGTCCTTCAAGAACTCACAATGTAGCATGTGAGAAGAGACACAGAGACAAACAGTTAAGAAAATGAAAGTACAATGTGGTACGTGCTATGAGAGGGATATGATGGAAGTGCTGAGGCTGAAGGTTCAGGAGGAGAAAAAAGAGAACACAGGAAACTATTGGACATTCAAGGAGCACTCAGTAAATACTTGAATGAATGGCCATTGCTGTCTCCTCCCTAACACCTCCTGCACCTGCTCCGAGTTCAAGCCACCATTTCCTGCTTGCATCACTCTCAGACCTTACAGACTAGCCCACCAGATCTATTCTCCATGCAGGAAATCCATGTCTTCTCTGCCTAAGACCTCTAATTGTTTCTCAGCATATTGGGAATGAGATTCCACCTGCTTGCTATGCCCTAAGTGACATGGTTTACCCTCTGCCTACCTTGCCTACCTTTTTTTTAAAAAATTTTTTATTGAAATATAGCTGAATTACAATGTTGTGTTAATTACTGCTCTACAGCAAAGTGACTCAGTTATACATATGTATACATTCTTTTTCATATTATTTTCCATTATGGTGTATCACAGGATATTGAGTACAGTTCCCCGTGCTATACAGTAGGACCTCGTTGTTTACCCATCCTGTATATACCAGTTTGCATCTGCCTACCTTTAGAGTATTGCTTATGGTCAACTTTCTCCAGACACGTTGGCCTTCTTTCTCTTCCTGGAAAGTCTGAGCTTATTCCTGCCTCAGGACCTTTGCTCTTGCAGTTTCCCTTGTTCTACCTTAACTTCTCTTTTCATCCAGTCTCTGCTCAGGCGTCCCCCTGATAGAGGAATTCGTCTGATCACACACAGCAAGTATCAATTTCCAAAGTGATTTCCTGTGTTTATTTTATCTCTTTTCAATTGAAACGCAATTTCCATGAGGCAGGACGTTGTTAATCTTATACATTTTATCCCTATTGGTTGTCTCAAGCTAGATGTAAACTTTGACCCCTGCCATGATATGAAAACTCTAAATCTACACTGCCCAAAGTCAGGACCTTAATGAAGAGAATTTCCAGAAAAATGTACAGCAAGCCCTAGTGTTCTAAGTATTGGTGACATTATTATCCCAATCCTTTAAGTAGGCTTAAGAGTTAATCCCATAAAGGCAGTGTTGCACAGCTGTAAAGTTTTCATGAAGGATGATTTTAGTGTTCTTTGCAGACTTCTAGGCTAGTCATTGAGCTAGAATTATGACACAGGAGTAAAAATGGTCTTAAAAAATAACAGTATCACTTTAAAATGAGAACAATCCAGGAGATACAATTGTGAAGATTTGAATTAGTTATTTGAAAATCTCTCTTTTTTTCTTTTTCTGGAGGCTTTTTTCTGTACTGTAACAATAAAAATATCTATAAATGCTTTGCAATCAAAGAAGCTTATTATAAAAACATATCTTGGTTGCTTGAAAATGCTCACTGGTCAGTATTTTTCATTTATCAGTCTCTATGCCATGTTTTGTCTGGAAGCTCCATCTCTTTCTCTCTCCTGTGAGTTATTGCCTGAGCATCAAACTAGTATATTTTGTATGCCAGTCATATTAAATTAGAAGTTAAACAGAAAAATCTCCTTTGTGTAAAGGTCAAGCTCTCTTTAAAAAGCTTTTGGCATTCAAAGTCGAAGCAGTAAACAACAAAAGACGATGGCAGAGTTGAACAAGTGGGGCTTAACTGGCCATTAGACCTGGACTGATTTAAAAACGAATGCCGAACTCTGCATTCTGGGTATCCACCAAACCTAAGGTAATGCCTCTTAGTGGGCTCACTTCAGATAAGTATCATCTAATTCCTTTCTCATTAAAAACTTCCTCTGGATACTGGCACAGTAGATACCTGGTATAAAAAGCTACCCCTGGCTCACACCCCTTTCCTCTGATTCTCCACTTAATCAGACTTAATCATTATTCATTTGCCTAATTCAGGAAACATTTAAAGCTGTTTTTCACTTAATCATTTTGACTAAAAAAGCTACAAGACCAGTGGAGATTTTTTTAAGCCTTTTAAAACCTTTAGAGCATAAAATGGTGAATTCTAATTATTATCTAAATAAGACAGGGGAAAAAAAAAGAAACAGGAAGTTCTTTTTAATGGTGAGAGGAACACATGCAGGGAGGGCCTGGGTAGGCTGGGGAGTGAGTGGATGGGGCCCTGGGGAGAGGGGGAGTCAAGTTTTCTATTATTGTGGCTCAGCTCTGAAGCGGTTTTGAGTTAGGGACACCTGTGTGGGAAATAACTATGTACAGGTAACTGTCATTTCTGATTAGCACAGCCTGGAGTCCCGTGATGAGGGAGACGCATTCAGGGCCTGTTAGAGATTCGGTCTCCCCAGGCAAGAGGTGCCATGAGGGATGTCTTTGGCGGGTGTGAAGTAGCCTTTGCCAATGTTCCTGAAGAGGACTGGGGCAGCAACAGGTTTCTACCAGCTGAGCCGACGTCTGGGGACACCGGAGCCTAGGGCACAACTGGAACATTGTGATGCTCTGAACTGGCATTAACCTGGAGGCATTAAAGACTCTGGACTTTCCAAAAATTACTTTGAACTCTATACTGCTGGTGCCTGGGACGTGGTTAAGTATTTAACTGATGTTGCTACTATTATTACTATTAATCATATTAGCTACTCACTACCTGCATCCACAGAATCAGAGTTCTTCAGACCATCTAAAGCCTAGATGGTCATCTGGTCCAGAGTTCTGCCTTTAGGGGCTTAAAAGTGTCAGAATATATTAAAGTTGAACTTCTCACTTGCATTCATGTCTAAAGAATTGTTCAGCAGAAAAAATATTCTCCTCACCCTCATGCTTTCATTCCCGAAATAATTAGGAATGCCACAGGAAACTAACACAGGAACTAGCACATACCAAGGCATCTATGCAAATTACAAGCATATACCAATGCCTTTCTACAAATTACACAAAGTTGACCCCTCTGAAGGGGTACAGTCTATTACCTGGGCCATGGGCTGTGTAAGCAGAGTGGGAGTTGGGCTTCAGCCCCCAATCACCCTCCTAAATTGGCATAAATTGGCAGGAGATGAAGAGAACCTCCTGGGAACAGGCAGCAGGCTCTCTTGGAGAGCTGTGATACATTTATCTTAACTCTTTAAATAATAGGCTATATTTTAGAAGTTACAGATTTACAGAAAAATTGAGCAGCTGGTACAGAGTGTTCTCATTATGTCTCCCCATACCCCCCCCACCCATGCAGTTTCCCTTATAATTAACGTCTTACATTAGTTTTGTTAAATAACAAAAATTCAACTGAGTAAATTTTAAAGACCTAATTGACTTTACTGAACGATTCATGAATCGGGCAGCAACCCCTCTAGCAAGCAGAAAGGATCTCTGAGGAGTTGTACAAAGTGGAAGCCTTTTATAGGCAGAGGGGGAGGAACCGTAGGTTTCAGGCTTAGGTCCCTCCTCCCTATGGGGGATGGAAGGGCACATGTGGCAGATTACCGCATTGGTCCTGACTAGAACTCCAGACGGGCTGGCTGAGACGACATTCCTGGGAGAGGTTGTAGCTGCATTTAGGGTAGGTATTAAGTCTTTATTTGCTGACATGAGGCATACCACAAGTGACTCTATTTGGTCCTGTTGTTTCCTTTTTAACTGTTGGGTACGTTTGTTACAACAAATGACCCAATATTGATACATTATTATTAACTAAAGTTCATGCTTTCATTCAGATTTCCTTAGTTTTTACCTAGTGTCCTTTTTCTGTTCCAGGATCCCATCCAGAATATCACATTACATTTAGTTATAATGTCTCCTTAGGCTACTCTTAATTGTGACAGTTTCTCAGACTTTTCTTGATTTTCATGACTGACAATTTCCAGTACTGGTCAGATATATCATAGAATGCCCCTCTACTGGAATTTGTTTGATATTTTTCTCATGATTAAGACTGGGGTTATATGTTTTAGGGAGAAAGATCACAAAGGTAAATTGTCATTTTCATCATATCATATCAAGGGTACAAAGTTTCAACATGATTTTTGACTATTGATGTTGACCTCGGTCACCTGCCTGAATTAGTGTTTGTCAGGTTTCTCCACTGTAAAGTTACTCTTTTCCCCTCCTTCCAATTACTCTTTGGAAGGGAGTCACTATGTACAGCCCACACTTACGGCATAGAGAGTTATGTTCCTTTTCCTTTCCATGGAGTATCTGCATCGATTTTTGGAATTCTACATGGAGAGATTTGTCTCTTCTCCCCCATTTATTCATTTGTTCAATGATTTATTTATTTCAGTATGGACTCATGGATATTTATTTAATATTTTGGTTGATAATCTAATACTACATTATTTTATTGCTCAAATTACTTTAGCTTTGGCCACTGGGAGCTCTTTCAGTTGGCACCTATACCCTGTTGACATATTCCCATCACTGTGGGATTCCTTGAGTGGGGGTGGGTCACTTCCTTACTTTCTGGGGCTACAACATGCTCCAGGCTCAGATTGTATTATTTCCTGTCCAGAGCTAGAATCAGCCATTTCTCTAGGGAACACTGGTTTCTTTTGTTGGAGAATGATGTTAGAAACCAAATCTGAGGGCTATGTGTACTCATTGCTACAGGGTCCTCTCTTTTAGGCCTCTCGGCTGACAGAGCAAGGAAATACATGTGTGTATACTGTCTACATGCATATATCTATAAATATCTCTATATATAACCTTCTGAATCTATATTAACTTAAACATGAATTCTTACCGAGTCTCCAACTCTATTACCACAAGGGTTGTTCTAGCCTCCTCCCCTTGCTGACCTATAAATTTTCTCTCCAAAGGGGAGAACCATTTACTTATTTAATTTTAATATACATGTATAGCAGTATCAGAGTTTTTAACCTCTACCTCCATGGAAAACAATTTTATCAATTAAAGTATTTATGTGCAGTTCCTTTTGCCTTTAGTTTTAGGTCAGCCTTTTCCTCCTTCCTCCTTTAGTGAGTTGTTTCTTACATTTGTGATATAGCTAGATACTCTTGTCAAAGTCTGCATTCTTTCCAGAGATTCTCTAATGAGGAGATGTGATAATTTAATAAATTAATTAATCTCATATTTACCAAACATATCACGGATATGCATTTATTTTAATTTGTACTAGAAAAAAGTATATAACTAGACTAACAAAACTATGATTTCGTGACAATTATTGATTAGGACAAAGGTAAATATATTTAATTTTAAAACTGGGTCATATTAATGAAAATTGGCAGTGACGGGGAAAGGCTGAAGTGTGGGAAAAACTGAATTAATTTATGCACAAGGCCCATCAAAATCATACCTATATCTACTTTTAATGCATAGCCGACTGAGAATCCTGCTTCAACTTCAGGTCCTCAACCGACAACATTCTCAACAGTTCAAAATAATCTGGTGTTCTCTCTGATCTAGTCTCATTTAATTTTACAACACATGAGGCAACAGTCAATTCATAACCTTGGCCAACTTCTCACTAAGTTCACAACTTCTTCAAATGCTATACTCTAGAGAATTCCAGGATCTCCAAATGGAGGAAGCTGGATTTTGTCAGATCTTAAATAAGACAGTCCTGGTTGACAACACTAATGCTCTAACTCACCTTACAGACACCCAACCAAGAGAAATAGCATCTCAGACGGAGCATAGGTGAGACCAAGATACCTGGACAAGGATAGGGATAGAGATTTAAAAAATAGACAAAACAATCTTAGAGGATTTATTAAACACAGATTTCTAGGTGCCACCCCAAAGTTTCTAATTCAGTAGGTAAAGGTGGGTCCCAAGAATTTGCATTTTTAACAAATTCCCAGGAGATACTGAAGTTTGGGGTACAGGGACCACACTGTGAGAACCATTGGTTCAGGTGTTCAGGCAGTGGCTTAACAGAGGCAAAAGAACAGATTAACCCTGTATATGTTATTATAGAAAATATCATTGCTTGAAGGCAAATGCAACTTTAAGTATCTAAATGAAATTAAACTTGAACTTTGGAGCTTCCTTAAATTTTATTGTGGTCACTGATCACAAGATCAGGTAAGGTTAGTAAGGAAATATTAAACCTGAAAATTTAATAAACGTGACAATTATCAACATCATCATCTTTGTTTCCTTTCATGGCAGATTTTAAGTAAGTATTAAATAACTATTCTCTTTGGGTTTGACCTTTCTAATCAGGAATATTTTGTTGTTTTTTGGGGGGTGGCAGTTAATAGGAGCAAGAGGTTTGGGCACCAAGAAATTTCTTTTACTTTGTTTAGTTTGGAAATATACCTCAAATTTGCTTCATGTTTCATTTGCTCATTTGCTCATTATTTTAAAATATAAGTATAAAAATCTTAAAGAAATCTGTAGCCTGAAATACAGTAACCGAATTTTTAGGAGTCTCTCTTTATGGTACAATGTGAAATGCAGGTAAAGCTTGAGAGCATTATTTAAGAGTGAAAACTGGAATTTGTCTCAATGTCCAATATTAAAAGACTGTTTAATATATTATGTTAAATAAAATGAAATGTTGTATGACTCTTATAAGTGTGTAAACGAGAAAGAAAATCATGTACTATTTGAAAAATAGCAATTTGCAACATTTTAGAAAAGGTATGGGTCACAAATGGGTTAAAATGCATAAAAGTTAGATTGACATAAAATGTGCTAAAGTTATATACAATTTATCATAGGACTGAAAAGTGCTGCCTCTGGATGCAGACTGAATGGACATAAACCTCAGCTCTAACACCTTCTAGTCGTGTGGCCTTGAATGAGTTTGTTAGTCTCTTTTTGTTCTCCACTGTGAAATGGGAGTTATGGTACAATGGGGAATATATATTTGGTCTTTTTCCTGGCTTCCTGGCACACAGCTCCTAAAATCTTTGGAATTTTCAGAGTGATAGGAGTGTCTTTCATTATTTGTGATAAGCTCCCTTCAACTATACCTGCATTTATGCTTATGAGGTGACTGTTGCAGGCCTCTAGATAGCTTCAGGACAGGGGTTGATTGCCAGAAAGACCAAGACATGATCAGAAAGAAGGCTGGAACTTTCAGCCCTACCCCATGACCTCCAGGGAAGCAAGAAGGGCTAGAGATTAAGTCAGCCATCAATGGCCAATGATTTAATCAACAATGCCTATATAATAGAACCTCTATGCAAGCCCTAAATGATGGGGTTCAAAGATGTGTTCCAGGTTGGTGATCACATCAAAGGGCTGGGAGGGTGGTGTGCCTTTCCACCCCACCCCCTGCCCCTGCCGACCCACTGCCACTCTACCTTGCTTTATACATCTCTTCCATTTGGCAGTTCCCAAGTTGTATCTTTTATAATAAGCTGGTAATAGTGAGTAAAAAGTTTTTACATGTTCTCTGAGCTATTCTAGCATGTTACTGAACCAAGAAGGGGCTGTGGAAACTCCCGATTTATAGCTGGTGGGTCAGAACTAAAAGTGTTTCAGGACTTGTAACTGGCATTTGAATTGAGGGCAGTCTTGTGGAACTGAGCCCTTAGAATTAGAATTCTAATTAGAATTAGAATTTAAATTCTAATTAGAATTAGAATTTGATGCTAACTCCAAGTAGATAGTGTCAGAATTGAATTAAATTATCGGACATCTAGTTGGTGTCCAAATAATTGGAGAATTGGTCATTGATGTTGTAAATGCCCCAGGAGTCACATCATTATTTAGCTATAACACTAACGGTTCAGTTGAGAAAACAGATCCACTCTAGGTATTTCAAGCAGAAACTGTGTCATAATATTTGGGGGTTTACAATACTGTTGGTAGGGCTGGAGAGGGAAGTCAAGAGGGTGGCCATTAGATTTTACAACTGTGTCCCAGAGATCCCATCCAGTGGTGAGGGACTATAGGACACCTTGCTGTTATCCCAGTTATGCCTGTGTCCTATGGCATGTGACTGGAAGGGGATTCAGAAGCCCCTGAAGACTGATTTCTCCTAAGGCCCACATATCTGCCACTGCAGGAGAAAGAAGAATGAATTCTGACTCCCTCTTGTCTCCCAGATCTAGTGCTAGAGTATTTCAGTAAACAGCAAAATATAAAGTACATGCAGAACCTAAGTGGTAATGGAGTCTAGGACATGTAGTTCTTGGTCTTCCAGCCCCTGTGATAAAGGAAAGGCACAAAGAAGCATGGGAATATTATAAACTAATCACTTAAAATAGTTTTAAAAATCCAGCATACTATCTCATAGGATTTTGTGGGGATTAAGTGAGAAATTCATGTAAAGCATTAACAGAGCATGTGAACACATTTTAAGTATTGAGTTAGTGTAAACATTCTTGATGATGATGATGATAAGGTCTTAGAGGGTGAGGGAGAAGATGGATAATGTCTTGCTCTATACTTTTCCCCCACTTTCAAATTTTCTACAGTAAAAGCTTATTATATATTTAGAAGAAAACTAAATATCAACATAAATGCTAGGAAATCATATTTTCTGTAGGTGTATATAAAAATATTAGTATAGGACAGCATATTAGAAGAAATCATATATAAACTCATAAGCAAAATATGTTTTCTGCACAAACGAAATACATTGCCCTTCATCCTGCACATGTTTGAAACTTGAGATTGAAACATGCCATCAGCACAGTCTTCACTAGCTTTGCCATTCATGGGAGTTTTAAAACTCCCTTTAGTGGGGTTCTTATTTTAGGTATTGAGTGAATTCTGAATCAAGCCTTTATTTCTGTGATTCAAACTTAATTATTCTACCTGCTGTCTTCCAAAAATAAAAGTGCATCCAATTCCTGTGAGAACATCTTGGTAAAAATTCGAAAAGGCAAATGACTAACAGGAAGAACATCAAATGTACCTGGAACATAAAGAGTAATAGGAAAATGAAAAGAGCTAATTTTTCAGTGAACCCAGGGAGACAATTCCAGTTAAAGGACTAATTAAAATACTGGGGCAGAAAATGTTGTTTTCATGATGAAATGATGTAAAGACTTAGATTAGAACGCTTGGTACTTCCAGAGCAAATCTTAAAATGCGACATACTGCCTTGACATTTTTAATGTGGCATGAAGTCTATTGAGTTATTATTACCATAAATCTTTAATAATATAAAATATTATAACTTGGTTTTTTAATCAAAGAATATTATTAGAATGACTCAATATCTGAGCTTTTCTCTACTTAGTGTATTAAAAATAATTCTTTCAAATGCTCCAATTATGATTGTCAGAGTAAGTGGAAAATAATTTGTTTAGGAAGTAACCGCATTCTTAATGTTCCCTACCCACTGACTCAGAGCTGATTAATACTTTACAAACCAGATGTGATTAGCTGGCAGCCTGGCTTGGAAGAGTCATCTCATTACTGGCCCATTATCCTGTTAGCCCTTTGCTCAAAAACTGATTAGTGAGCCAATTAACTACCTTCTCCTTAGTGTGCAGGAGCGTAGAATTGTGGTGTGTTTGTCTTTTACAGATGTCACCTACCATAGTCATTTATTATGAATATCCTGAGAACTAAGAGCAAATCAGACAGAGATTTCTCAGTCTTAGACCTTCTTGCTATTGGTTAAAACAAACCCCAGAAATTTAGATAAAACTTGAAAGAGGGAGTAAATAGTTACTTCCACAGAGCCCCCTATTTAGGGTGTACTCTGTGTCTCTTCAACATTTATTGAATATCCACTTCCTCTAGCACATAACTTCTAAGAGGGTAGGATTTTTACCTTGATCACCTTGGAATCCACATGCTGAGATGTAGTCGATGCTCAGTAAACATGAGTAAATGAGCAAATGAACACTTGACAGGATGCTCGTGCATAATGGCAAAGAGAAGATTGTTCTTACCGTTAGGGGACTCCCAGGCTAGAGGAGAAACAGACACATAAGCAAATAGCTATACGGTAGTGGGTGATGAACTATTATAATACAGGTGCAAGGAAGAACGTGAGTCAGGGAGAGACTAAATTTTGTGTCAAGAGCGGGGGGTGGGGTAGGAGCAGAGCAAACTTTCCAAGGATGGAGATGCATAGACTTTAAAGAATCGTTAGGAACTCCACAAGCCCAATGAAAGGTTCCAGAGAAAGAACACAACATATATAAAGGTATGGATTCCTGGAAGAGCATCCTCTATTAAAAATATCTCAAGGGAAGTTGTCTGCATAACCCACTAACTTTTGAGATTTCATGTCGTGATTTTCAAAAAGAAAAATGACAAGGTATGGGAAAGAACAAATAAGTTGCCAGGAGAGTCTGAAAGAGGCACATTAAAATCATTGTTGAAGAAACTAAGGCTCAGCGAGGGCTAAGTAACTTGCTCAACGTTAGACAAGTAGCAAATGGGAGATCAGGGATTTGAATTCATCCCTCTTTACAACCCATGATCTTACACACTAACTCTTGGCAGTATCTGTGAGGCATCCACTTAATTTTTTCCTTGAATTATTATACCTGAGAAATTAGATTAGTTATTCAAAGCCCTATTTGGTGAGCATGAAGTCTTAAAGAAGGAAGCCTGTAGTTTGAATGTTTTTACAGAGTCTTACTTTCCCTTCAGCTTTTCGCAGGTTCATTGCTTCATTCATTCAGTCAGCAGTTCATAGCTCATGTACGCCAGGCACTGTGCTGAGCATTGACTCTATAACACTCCTTACCTTGGGCTTTGTGGGACAGACCATGAGAAAGTCTTAATTTCCAACTTTACTTTCTCAGGCTCACTGGAGTGTTCCTGCAAATCTAATTTTACACATAGCATATCTTTTAAATCTAGGATTCCAAGGTTGAACAAAATATTACTTGAGTAATTCCTGGGATTCCTCAAAGGGTAGGAATTCTTTTATTTGAGGCCTTTAGAGGTCTGTTGTCTACTTTTCTGCTTCACATTATTGATTGCAGAAGCTTTAATCATTATTAAGCTTTTCATTTTGGTAGTTGGTCCTCAAAAGCCATTCTAGTGATTGCTTTTTCTTTGAGGAATGGGGAATTTTATTTTACCAACAAGACAAGAAGTGTGGCTCTCACATGTATTAGTGTTTATTTTGTCAGGGATTGCATTCTGTGTTCTAGTGAACAGGCCCTTCCTTCTACATAAAGCAAGTGTGTGACTCTGAGTACACTAATTATTGTCATTTGTTAAATGGATCTGATTGAACTGTAGCCAGACTGACTGATGCATCTTTACTAAAGTGCATGTGACAACACAATTCACAATCTGATCATCTTTATTATGACTTAATCACAAGATACTTCACCAGGGATTTTCTTTAGCCATTTAGAGAGGGAGAGTAGAGGACAGAGCACGGCCATGTTACTCCACCTTAGTTCACCTCCCAACTCTGGCACCTCTGTGACCTTGAACACATTACTGAATCTCTCCATAATAGAGTCTGCTCATCCACAAACCTCCCCAGGTTTTTTTATGAAGGGTATTTATGAAGATAAAAGATAGTAGCTATATGTAAAGTAACCAGAACATAATCAGTAATCAATCAGTGCTGACATTATTTTCTAGGAACCATAGATGTTTTACTCATCAGTGTAACAGCACATGTACATGGGAGCACATGAGAACATTGGAAAAGGGTTAGAGAAGAACCACAAGATTAGTTTGAAGGTTGAAGAATGAGCTTTGGAATGGAAGACTATAGAGACTGAGGTTCATGATATTAGAGATGAGAAGGAGGGAGACAATTTATTAATGGTGTTGAGCAATACGGTTATTATCCCAAAGATGGCAATTGGCTGTTTGCCATTTAACTGAATACAAAGTAGGATAATTGGAGCCTACGATACAGAATGGTCAGTAGGGGACAAGTAGGTTGTTCCCATGATATTTGCACACGCTAGACTCTTGATGCACTAGTTGGATGAAAACATACATGAATTAATGAGCAAATGTGGAATCATTCCTAGTTTCTTGAACATTGGGTTATTACTGAGAGGGGTTGAAAAACTCTTTTATCTGGTGAAATGAAAAGAATGGAGATGTAATTAAAGAGGGGCCTTCAACTGTCTTGATAACATGTTATTTCTGAGCTGGGTGGGTATGTAGTTACTATAGCTGTATGTTGATTTATTCCTTACTTTTCTGAATATGTTAAATATTGCATAATAAATTTTAAAATAACCACACCCACTAAAATAGATTCAGATGTCTCAGAGGATGAAATTCTTTGGCAATGAGGCTTAGTGATGAGAAGGAATAACAGGAGAAAAGGATACCAAAATGCTCGTTTTGACGGCACCTGTGGAATTTGCTGTGCTAGCTACCCAGGATTCAGCATGCAGGGGGCTGGGCCCCAGATATACATTGTTCCACTGCCCTTGTGGTAGTTGCCCTGGAATCGAGGCTGCAGCAAAGGCAGGAGAGAAGGGTATTCTGCTGCTCATAGCTCCTGAGGTGGGCCCAGGAGAAGCTGGGCTAGTTCTGAGCATGTAACATGACAGGCTGCGACCTCAGGCTTTCCCCTTGGCGGTCGGTAGTGGTGACAGCTACCATCATGATTCTATGTGTTTTTCTATTATCTTAGCACAAATTTAAACTAGTGCTCAGAGGTAGTTAAGTGTTGAGGGAATGAAAATAGGGCATCTTTCCAAATGCTGAAAAATAAAACTGTAAAGAAATATGAACAATTAACAGTTTTGAGTATTATTGACTCAAGTAGACAGACTTTCCTCTCTGTTTCCACTGGGCAGTTGCTTCCACCTTTGGTTCCAATTTGGTCCTTCTCTCAGAGTACCTATTTGGAATGATCTGCCCAGTGGTCAAAATGGCTGTAAATCACAGGTGGTTACTGTGGGATTCCTGGGCCCTTACAAATGGAGGACAAAGAAGAGACAAATTATCCCCCTTCATTCCTTCCTCTGAATTGTGAGCCCCTAAAGAAGGCTTCCTACAGCCTTGTGACCATTAGCTTGCACTCCCCTCCCCTCCGCCCCCGATCCCTGTCAAAATCCTCCTTGTGGCCATCCTGAGTGTAAGATCCATGAGTGGTAAGTAGTAGGGACAGTGTTCCTTTATTCTTTATTTTTTAATTGTGAAAAAAAATTTGTAACGTAAAACACCATTTTAAACATTTTTAAGTATCTAATTCAGTGGCATTAATTGAATTTCCAATGTTGTACAACCATTATCACTATTTATTTTCAAAACTTTTTCAACATACCAAATAGAAACTTTGTAACCATTAAGTAATAACTCTCCATTCTTCCCTCCTCCAAGCCCCTGGTAACCTCTAATCTACCTTCTGTCTCTAAATCTGCCTATTCTAGATATTTCGTGTAAATGGAATCATACAATCTTTGTTCTTTGGTGTCTGGCTTATTTCACTTAGCATAAGTTTTCGGGGTTCATTCATGTTGTATCACGTGTTAGAACTTCACTCCTTTTTACGACTGAATAATTTTTGTATAGCTTAAGCTACATTTTCATAGTCCTGGGTCAGCCATACAAAGAAATAAATAATACATAATCTGTGTTCTCAAGATGGTCATGATGCAGGGCAGGATGAGGGAAGGACTCATGGAAAGTGGAAAACAAACAAGTAAATCAGTCATCATTGATCGTACCATGTGCTAAGTATGTGCACCGTGTAACAGGGCTGCAAGTAAAAAACAAAAACAGTTCAGAATGCCTTGAACAATAAGTGGATTTACTGTCTCAAATAACCAGACATCTGGAGTTCTCACAGTTGGTTAACTGAGCAACTTAAATCCAGGCCAGTGTCCTCTCATCTTTTTGCTCTGCTATCTTCAGTCTCTTCCCACCAAGCTAACTCCCCTCCTCGCAATAGCTGTGAGGTTGGACAATAGCTGAAACAGTTCCAGGCAGCCATTTCTCACACACAAGTGACCAGAGCTGAGAGGGGGACTCTATCCGTCTTGAGTCTCCTTTTAAGAGCTAAGGAACATTTTCCACAATACCCACCACCCCTAGCAGATTTCCCCTCGTGTTTCATTGGCTTAGATTGTCCTGCTTCATCCCTGGGCCTGGCATGCGGCCTCTCACCCAGAGTGCACCAAGGGAGGCTACCTGAACAAACTCAGGGTTCTGCTAGCAAGAAAGGTAGGAAGGAAAGGGCCTAAGGTGAGCAACCGCATCCCATTACATCCTGGGACAGAAGTGCTCACAGGGTTTCTGAACAGCTTGCAGAGTAGGAAGGGCTTAGATAGGATCTTCTCTTATTGATGTTTCATTTCTCTGATGCTTACAAACTGGTTACTTACGTCAAATTCTTCTTTCTTTTGTAACTAATAGTTGTATTTCCAATATTGAAGTTCGCATGCCTCTTGAAACATGTTTAAAATAAAAAATATATGAAGAAGAAATAAAAATAAGACATAATTCTACTATCCTGGGGTTTATTTTGTATATTTCTTTTCTTTTTCCATAAATTATAGATATATATAATCTGTCAAAATCTCAGTTATATAAACCATGTAACTTGATGTTTTCCATAATTCAAATCACCATTATGCCGGGGGGCAAAAACAAAATCTTGACTAGTTACATTAATCTCAAATCAATTCAAGGTTTTAATTAGTCAATCCGAGTTATCCTCAGTCAGTTCAAGATGTTCTCTTTCTCTTTTCTTGGGGATTCTCTAAATTCCTGGAGTCACAGTGTTGGACTCCTGGAATTTAGGAGAAAAATGGAAAGTCAGGACATTTGTTATTTCATTGTCCTCTGTCCACAGTCCATGGCTAGATCTGAATCCTGGGTAGTTTCTCATCTTTGGTTCAAATAGTTGATGACCATGTCCTCATTGTTTGTATAGCGAGACCTCTTGGCTCTGCTGGCTATCTGCCTGTTTGCCAAGAATCACACCACGGTATCTAGGAAGAGTTGCCTTAGGCCTGTGTGTGTGGATACCTCCCACCTCTGTTTCTACCTGACATCTCTGAAGGCATGCTCCACCAGTGACCAAGGTGAGGCAGGTGCCCTCACTGGGACCTACCTAGAACACAGTCCATACAGCCTATGCTCTCAAATACCCCAAGTCTACCCGAGGAGTGGCATCTATCCTCCCATCCCCACTCCCAACATGCAGCCAGGGACGAACCAATGTGTAAAGTCTTTTCTTTCCCCTCCTCCCATCCCCATCTCTTCTCTCCGTTTAGCCTGGAAAACTGTCCCTCATCTGGATTTGGTGCTGAGGGTAGAGGGATTGGAAAACCTGGCATATGATTGAAATCATATCCTTCCATATCTGTTCATTATGACTGAATCCTTCAAGGCCTTTGCTTTTGACATTCCAAACCTAAGCTTTTGAGAAAAACTCAAAAGACATTTTCTCTCCAACGTTTGTCGATTTTAAAGTTCAAAATCTGAGAATTATAAAGCCAAGAGCTGAGCCAAAGTGAAACCTGAAAGAAGTAATAATAGTTCATGGAACAGACAATTAGGGAAAAAATAAAATATCCAGTTGATGTAGAGAGTATGGCAAAGTATTGTCTTTACTAACTGATAGGTCAGTTGAGGGTTTTGATAACTTTTTAGCTCCGTTTCACCATTCCAAGTGCTAGTTACCGCTCAGCATATTCAGTCGAAGACAGCCATGTGGTCCGACTGAACTGGTTCTAGTGATTATCATGTCATATTCTACCACTTTTCTTATCTCTGATCCAAATTTCCTTTCTCTGGAGTTCACAAACTGGTCATTGTTATTTTCTGTGAGTAACAAAATTCCTTTAGAGGAGATAACTCAGCGGTGCCTTGAATTCCCAGGAGGTGTGGCAAGGGAGGAGGTTCATGAAGTATTTAGATGGACTCTAGTGAAGCATGGATTTGTCTATTGTAAAATTGGACATTAAACATTTAAGCAAAGGCTTTGTTAATGAGAAGTTAAAGGGGTCAGAGGCTGTCCTTAAATCCCCATTCACAATTCCCATGTGTCTCTCTGAGACATTCACACATGCAGCTGAAGGCAGTGTTGCCGAAAGCTCTTTCTTTGAGGTTAACACCATAAACACACACTTTCATTTATGAGAAAAGGGTCATTAATGGTACCTGAGGGATCTCTGTCACATAAGGAGAGAATGATGAAGAGCTGCCCCACTTTGTAAACTCTCTACATTGTCCATGATTAGATCACAGATTACATGCAAATTAAGATATTTACAGATAATATGCGAAATAGAATTTAGGAGGCCAGATTAAGGGACTTGTGGATTTTTGACAGAGAGGCATAAACCGCCACCAAATTTCAGACAAAGTGAAATATTTTAAATTCATGGCACCGTGTGCTTATCTTTTGAAGTGTGAGATCTGGGCCTTCTGTTGTCGTCAAGTTCATCCTCTGAATCAGTGGCACATGCTCCAGTAAACATCAAGTTACAGCTCCCAGTCACTAACCAACACAGGGTTCCTGGAGCAGATCCAATCCTCAAGAACAGAAGCCATGTAAATAAACTCTGTTCAGCAGGTCATGCACTGAGAGGGAACCAGACTAAGACATCAAGGCAATTCCTGGGCATATTGCTATAGCTGAACAGATGGCGGGCAAGAGAAGTGCTTAAAGGAGCCACTGGAGCACAATTTCAAGTGATGTCTCACATCCTTTGACAGTTGGAGAGTGACAGAAGCAAACAGATCATGGGGATGTGTTACCACTTGGAAAGGAATGATTTCATTCAAAGATGACTGGAGCAAAATACACAGTAGGATCTCCTCAGAAAAGGGCAAGGTGATATGGAGAGGTGACTGCAACTTGGGCACCAAGGACCTATCCTGGGTCAGGAGTGTAGCAAAGGGGACTTTTTCGCATCTTAAGAGTATTATACTCATTGTGGGGCTCTGCATCACAAGTCATCTTAACAGTAAGAATGCTTGATATTACAGGAGGACAGGTATATTCAAGCACTTCCTAGCTCAGAAGTGTGTCTGAGGACACATTATGTGGTTGAGCCTACAGGTGGGAAGATGAGTGAGAACAAACTGTGGCATACGAGAATCAAGACACTGAGGGAATGAAGTGAGGGCTGACAACAAGCAGGAACACTGTCCTCATCCCTTTCTAGACCTTGCACAGGCCAGGAAGGAGCAGTAGAATTCAAACTCAGACTTGTTCGGGTATGCATATTGAATAAGGGAATCAATTGGGAACTTCGGCTTGAGGAACAGATATCTACCCAGCATCCTCTCTTCCTACCCTTGCTACCAGAACTCCTATTTTGTTTAGGCATCTACCCATTATCCACATGGCTCTGAGGATGGTGATCTCTTCCCTAGTTCAAGAGTAAATCTCTGTAGGCATGACTAGGCCCCTTGCCAGAGATTGGTGGGCATGTGAACTAGTTCTGGCCCATGAGGCTTGTGGGGAAAGCCTCTGAGGGGTTTCCGGGAAAGGTTTCCTCTCTCCTAAGGGGAGATAGCCCTTTCATCTCTGAAAGTAATTGTGTCTATATATAAGGGTTGGAACAAGATATTGCAGCCATGCTGTGACCACGAGGAAACGGTCTATGTTGATCAGGGGAAAGTGACTGAGCTGGAAAATTGCCAATATGAATCAAGGTTTGTGGGGGTTTTTTGTCACTTGCAACCTATATCATCTTAAGTGACAGATTTTTTTTAAGTCATGCTAACTTTTCTGAAAGTTTAGTAGAGGTCTGGGGGAGGGGAGGTGGCTTAGTCTGCAAGGCTCTATCTTCTGCTCTGTCCATCCACCCATCTATCCATGCATCCATCCATCCATCATTTATTATGTGCTTACAGTATACCAGGCATTTAGATGAGCATTGAAGGTATGAAGATGAATTGGAAATAGCCCCTTCCCTGGCAGTGCTCATAACCCTATTAACAGATGGTATGATATGTCTTGTAAGATAGGAATGTACAAAATGTCTTGGTAGTCCAGAGTGGGTAGTGATGAGCTCTAATCTCCAGGTCGGACGTAGAGTAGGACATACAGAGACTGATCAGAACTTGCCCAGCAGAAAGTATGTTTCAGGGAGTAGGAACTGAAAAAGCGAAGAGAGGTAGTAAGGAAAGCCCAACTGCTTCACCCCTAGATGTAAATCCATTCAGAAAGGCAGGCTACGTAGAAATGGACTGTCTGCATCATAAGAGAATTTCAGAGAATGGTGAACAAAAAAGGAAGACAGTTTACTTATTTAGATGCTGCAAGGGAAAGAAGGTAGGTTTGAGGAATGATGGAAGATGGGTTATAAGACTAATCCTTGCTCTTGAGTTACACAGTCATGCCAAAGTCTCCAAAATACCTCCCTTTCAAAGGTGGTCCAACAGTGAGTATGCTCCCTGAAGTTTTTGTGATCCTCTTTCTGGTTGTGATTGTCGGAATTATATAAGGCCACCACACTTGGCCTTAACATGTGCACTTCGATTCTGAAAACATTTATGTAATCAACCACTTACTATATGTGATACAGTTTGAAGAACAAGATACGGAGATAAATACCAGGATTCGTACCTAAGGAACCCACAGGATAGAAAAGAAAACACACACATAACACATACCTATCACACAATAGAAGACATTACCATGAAAGTATGTACACAGGTGAAATCCTTGAGGGATACAATGGAGGGAGCTTGGCCACGTATAGAGAGTAGATAGTATTTCTGTTGATTCTGAATGGTAAGTAATAGTAGGAGTTTCCAAGTTGGGAAGGTACTTCCAGATAGAAGGACCAACAAAAAGAGGAAACCCCAGAAGAAGAGGGCATCTAAGGTGAGAATCTTCTAGGGTGCAAGAAGGTACAATGAGGTGAATTGCGGGGGTGGCACAGAGAAGTGGATGAGAGAGCGGTGTGAGGTGACAAGATGGAGAGGGCTTATGGACCAATAAGGTATTGTATGCAGTCTTGAGGAGTTTGAATTTCATTGATTATATGTATGTTGAGTGTCTCCCATGTGCCCAGGAGTTTTAGGATCCACAGATACAATTTCAAGTTTTAATCCCTACTCTCCAGTAGGCCTGGACCAGTGGAAGAGATAGATGCATGGACAGGAGTGAGGAGAGTTAATGTTTGAAGAGCCTTGACCTTGTGCTAGCACTCTACCTCAATTATGTGATGTATGCCTCACAACATACCAATAATAGAATATTATTATTCTGATTTTACAGAAGAGGAACTGAGGCACAGAGAGGTCACGTAACTTTCCCAAGACCTCACAGCTAAAATAACAAGTAGTGTGGATTCAGACTCAGGTCTGTTGTATTCCAGAGCCAACACAATAATGTATAAATTTGGAAGCTCAATAGAGCGGCACTTAGACTGAGGATCAAGGAAGTCTTCCTTAGGGAGATGATGTATAAGCTAAGTTTTAAAAAGTAGAAGGAGTTGTCTAGGTGATGAAGGAAGGACATTCCAGGCAGAGGGAAGAGCATGAACAAGGGTGTGGAGGTAAGGAACTGCCTGGTGGTAGAGGGAATTAGGTGTTGGTGTCACATACGTTATGAGGCAAGAGGGGAAGGAGATGAGTCTAAATATGTAAGCAGTGACCAGATTATGGATGCCTTTATATTATAAGGATAGGACATTGACCAGAAAACATTTTTCAACCATGTCACGATCATCAGCTTCCTGCAAAATATCTTCACCACGTCAGTTATTGGAACAATAATCTACTCGATTAAGACTAGACCTTGATAGTCATCCTTGATTTTTCCATACCTCTACCCAATAATCCAATGAATCAATAGTTAATTGAGGCCATTTCTTCCTTCTAAATATATCTCTAATATTCTCCCCGCTCCATCCTCACTGCCACTTCCCAACTCTGAGCAAATTATTCTTCACCTGGATATGGTGAGGGCCTCCTTCATGACCTTGCACTTCTGCTTAGCAGCCACAGCAACGTTCTAAAAATGTAACTCAGACCACCTACCTCCTCATCCCTGCTTGAAATCCTCCTGTGGATTCTCCTGTATTTCAGATGAAATCCAAATACCTTACCATGGCTGTCAAGGCTCTGCTTTCCTCTCCAAGCTTACTGCACCCCTCTGTTCCCTTCATCCATTTTGCTCCACTTCCTTGAAGGTCCTAGAATATGCTATATCCCTTGCCTCGAGGTCTTTGTCCGTGCTGGTCCTCCTGTCTGCAATGATCACCTTCCAGATCTTTATATGACTTCCTCCTTTCCATCCTTCAGATTTCAGCTTAAACAGTACTTTATTTGATTCCTCTATCCATTCTCCTCCATCCTACTTTGATTTGTTCTCCATCATTGATATTGCGGTTTTCGTAGCATCCTCACCACAAGAAGTCACCATGCTATTTGCTCATTAAATATCTGTCTCTTCTTTTGTTCTGTAAACTTGCAAGAGGACAGCACCATGTTGGTTTGCTCACACCTTACCCTGAATGCCTGGCCCAGAAGAGCCACAGTCCTTAGAAATGTGGCTGTCTCCCATTAATTGTTTAATAACAGCTCCATCAACTAATAACTGAAGACTTAAAAACAACTTTAAGGGACAGTATGAGATATAGAGGAATATGGAGAAGAAATAAAAATTTGTGCAGGAAATATAGGAAAGCATGAGGATAAATTCAATTTAGGAGGCATGGGGACATGGTAACTCCTCTGGACAGCGCCTGGCACAAAATAGTCATCAATAAATATTTGTTAAATAAATTAATATTAGCTAAATAATTGAATCTATTGACATAGATGAATAATCCAATACTAACAGACCTCATAGAGGCAAGTAGAAGTAATAGCCCAAGGTGGGTCACTGTCTAAAGCATTTTCTTCATCTGTGAAGGGAAAGCACTCAGTGAATTAATCTGTTTTATTTTCTCAGCTGTCTTTTTTTCTTTACTATACAAATTTGAAGCCAAGATATAATTTGTTACGGAAGATGAGCCTGCTAGCCATAAAATTTTGGCAGGAGAGAAGCAGAAGCCTTTTCCCGTGGTAGTAAATAAAATATGATTCACTAAGAGTAATCTAATAATAGTGAGAAAAACAAGTGTCAAGGCTAAAGAGTGGCCAGAGAATCTTTAGTCTGCATAGGCTAATGCATGGATAGGGATATATTTTAACTCTAAATTTTATAATTCAAACAGCACAACAGGGCTTCCCTGGTGGCACAGTGGTTGAGAGTCCGCCTGCCGATGCAGGGGACACGGGTTTGTGCCCCGGTCCGGGAAGATCCCACATGCCGCGGAGCGGCTGGGCCCGTGAGCCATGGCCGCTGAGCCTGCGCGTCCAGAGCCTGTGCTCCGCAACGGGACAGGCCACAGCAGTGAGAGGCCCGCGTACCGCAAACAAACAAACAAACAGCACAACATACCAATCCAATCACTGAAGTTGGATTTTAAAACGTAACAGTGGTTCCATTGATGCCCCAAGTAGCACTTATAGAGAAAGCATTTAATAGCGCAGGTTTTCTTCACCGTTCACCTTTTATATTTGGATCATACGCAGTCTGTGTTTGAGCTACCTTGGTTAGAAATAAAGATAAGATTCTAGATAGTTGTATCCTCTTCTCAAAGTACTCAGAAATTGTTTTTTTTATTCCTGTTTATCAGACAACAAATATTTATTGAATATCTGCTATGTACCCGACAGTGTTAATTAAAGTTTGTTGCTCCTTTGTCATGTTAAAACTCTAGGCCTTTTTTTGTTGTTTGCACTATAATTAGGGAGGCAGCTTCTATTTTTTTTTCTTTGAATTTATTTTTTTATACAGCAGGTTCTTATTAGTTATCCATTTTATACATATTAGTGTATACATGTCAATCCCAATCTCCCAGTTCATCCCACCACAACCACCACCACCCCCCTGCCACTTTCCCTCCTTGGTGTCCATGTTTGTTCTCTACAACTGTGTCTCTATTTCTGCCCTGCAAACTGGTTCATCTGTACCATTTTTCTAGGTTCCACATATATGTGTTAATATACGATATTTGTTTTTCTCTTTCTGACTTACCTCACTCTGTATGACAGTCTCTAGATCCATCCACGTCTCTACAAATGACCCAATTTCATTCCTTTTAATGTCTGAGTAATATTCCATTGTATATATGTACCATATCTTCTTTATCCATTCATCTGTCGATGGGCATTTTAGGTTGCTTCCATGACCTGGCTATTGTAAGTAGTGCTGCAGTGACATTGGGGTATATGTGTCTTTTTGAATTATGGTTTTCTCTGGGTATATGCCCAGTAGTGGGATTGCTGGGTCATATGGAAATTCTATTCTTAGTTTTTTAAGGAACCTCCATATTGTTCTCCATAGTGGCTGTATCAATTTACATTCCCACCAACAGTGCAAGAGGGTTCCCTTTTCTTGGCACCCTCTCCAGCATTTGTTGTTTGTAGATTTTCTGATGATGCCCATTCTAACTGGTGTGAGGTGACACCTCATTGAGTTTTGATTTGCATTTCTCTAATAATTAGTGATGTTGAACAGCTTTTCATGTGCTTCTTGGCCATCTGTATGTCTTCTTTGGAGAAATGTCTATTTAGGTCTTCTGCCTATTTTTGGATTGGGTTGTTTGTTTCTTTAATATTGAGCTGCATGAGCTGTTTATATATTTTGGAGATTAATCCTTTGTCCGTTGATTTGTTTGCTAATATTTTCTCCCATTCTGAGGGTTGTCTTTTCGTCTTGTTTGTAGTTTCCTTTGCTGTGCAAAAGCTTTAAAGTTTCAATAGGTCCCATTTGTTTATTTTTGTTTTTATTTCCATTACTCTAGGAGGTGGATCAAAACAGATCTTGCTGTGATTTATGTCAAAGAGTGTTCTTCCTATGTTTTCCTCTAAGAGTTTTATAGTGTCCGGTCTTACATTTAGGTCTCTCATCCATTTTGAGTTTATTTTTGTGTATGGTGCTAGGGAGTGTTCCAATTTCATTCTTTTGCATGTAGCTGTCCAGTTTTCCCAGCAGCACTTATTAAAGAGACTGTCTTTTCTCCATTGTATATCCTCGCCTCCTTTGTCTTAGATTAGTTGACCATAGGCACATGGGTTTACCTCTGGGCTTTCTATCCTGTTCCATTGATCTATATCTCTGTTTTTGTGCCAGTACCATATTGTCTTGATTACTGTAGATTTGCAGTATAGTGTGAAGTCAGGGAGTCTGATTCCTCCAGCTCCGTTTTTTCCCCTCAAGACTGCTTTGGCTATTCGGGGCCTTTTGTGTCTCCATACAAATTTTAAGATTTTTTGTTCTAGTTCTGTAAAAAATGCCATTGGTAATTTGATAAGGATTGCATTGAATCTGTAGATTGCTTTGGGTAGTATAGTCATTTTCACAATGTTGATTCTTCCAATCCAGGAACATGGTATATCTCTCCATCTGTTTGTATAATCTTTAATTTCTTTCATCAATGTCTTATAGTTTTCTGCATACAGGTCTTCTGTCTCCCTAGGTAGGTTTATTCCTAGGTATTTTATTCTTTTTGTTGCAGTGGTAAATGGGAGTGTTTCCTTAATTTCTCTTTCAGATGTTTTCATCTTTAGTGTATAGGAATGCCAGAGATTTCTGTGCATTAATTTTGTATCCTGCAACTTTACCAAATTCATAGATTAGCTCTAGTAGTTTTCTGGTGGCATCTTTAGGATTCTCTCAGTATAATATTATGTCATCTGCAAACATTGACAGTTTTACTTCTTCTTTTCCAATTTGTATTCCTTTTATTTCTTTTACTTCTCTGATTGCCGTGGCTAGGACTTCCAAAACTACGTTGAATAACAGTGGTGAGAGTGGACATCCTTGTCTTGTTCCTGACCTTAGAGGAAATGGTTTCAGTTTTTCACCACTGAGAATGATGTCTGCTGTGGGTTTGTCATATATGGCCTTTATTATGTTGAGATAGGTTCCTTCTATGCCCACTTTCGGGAGAGTTTTTATCATAAATGGGTGTTGAATTTTGTCAAAAGCTTTTTCTGCATCTGTTGAGATGATCATATGGTTTCTATTCTTCAATTTGTTAATATGGTGTATCACATTGATTGATTTGCGTATATTGAAGAATCCTTGCATCCCTGGGATAAATCCCACTTGATCATGGTGTATGATCCTTTTAATGTGTTGTTGGATTCTGTTTGCTAGTATTTTGTTGAGGATTTTTGCATCTATGCTCATCAGTGATATTAGACTGTAGTTTTCTTTTTTTGGTGACATCTTTGTCTGGTTTTGGAATCAGGGTGATGGTGGCCTCATAGAATGAGTTTGGGAGTGTTCCTCCCTCTGCAATTTTTTGGAAGAGTTTGAGAAGGATGGGTGTTAGCCCTTCTCTAAATGTTTGATAGAATTCACCTGTGAAGCCATCTGGTCCTGGACTTTGGTTTGTTGGAAGATTTTTAATCACAGTTTCAATTTCATTACTTGTGATTGATCTGTTCAAATTTTCTATTTCTTCCTGGTTCAGTCTTGGAAGGTTATACCTTTGTAAGAATTTGTCCATTTCTTCCAGGTTGTCCATTTTATTGGCATAAAGTTGCTTGTAGTAGCCTCTTAGGATGCTTTGTATTTCTGCGATGTCTGTTGTAACTTCTCCTTTTTCATTTCTAATTTTATTGATTTGAGTCCTCTCCCTCTTTTGCCTAATGAGTCTGTCTAATGGTTTATCAATTTTATTTATCTTCTCAAAGAACCACCTTTTGGTTTTATTGATCTTTGCTATTGTTTTCTTTGTTTCTATTTCATTTATTTCTGCTCTGATCTTTATGATTTCTTTCCTTTTACTAACTTAGGGTTTTGTTTGTTCTTCTTTCTCTAGTTCCTTTAGGTGTAAGGTTAGATTGTTATTTGAGATTTTTCTTATTTCCTGAGGTAGGCTTGTATTTCTATAAACTTCCCTCTTAGAACTGCTTTTGCTGCATCACATAGGTTTTGGATCCATGTTTTCCTTGTCATTTGTCTCTAGGTATTTTTTGATTTCCTCAGTGATCTTTGGTTATTTAGTAACATATTTTTTAGCCTCCATGTGTTTGTGTTTTTTACATTTTTTTCCCTGTAATTGATTTCTAATCTCATAGCATTGTGGTCTGAAAAGATGCTTGATATGATTTAAATTTCTTAACTTTACTGAGGCTTGATTTGTGACCCAAGATGTGATCTATCCTGGAGAATGTTCCATGCGCACTTGAGAAGAAAGTGTAATCAGCTGTTTTTGGATGGAATGTCCTATAAATATCAATTAAATCTGTCTGGTCTATTGTGTCATTTAAAGCTTGTGTTTCCTTAGTAATTTTCTGTTTGGATGATCTGTCCATTGGTGTAAGTGAGGTGTTAAAGTCCCCCACTATTATTGTGTTACTGTCGATTTCCTCTTTTATAGCTGTTAGCAGTTGCCTTATATGTTGAGGTGCTCGTATGTTGGTTGCATATATATTTATAATTGTTATATCTTCTTCTTGGATTGATCCCTTGATCATTATGTAGTGTCCTTCCTTGTCTCTTGTAACCTTCCTTATTTTAAAGTCTATTTTATCTGATATGAGTATTGTTACTCCAGCTTTCTTTTGATTTCCATTTGCATGGAATATCTTTTTCCATCCCCTCACTTTCAGTCTGAATGTGTCCCTAGGTGTGAAGTGGGTCTCTTGTAGACAGCATCTATATGGGTCTTGTTTTTGTATCCATTCAGCAAGCCTGTGTCTTTTGGTTGGAGCATTTAATCTATTCACGTTTAAGGTAATTATCGATATGTATGTTCCTATGACCATTTTCTTAATTGTTTTCAGTTTGTTTTTGTAGGTCCTTTTCTTCTCTTGTGTTTCCCACTTAGAGAAGTTCCTTTAGCATTTGTTGTAGAGCTGGTTTGGTGGTGCTTAATTCTCTTAGCTTTTGCTTGTCTGTAAAGCTTTTGATTTCTCCCTCGAATCTGAATGCGATCCTTGCCGGGTAGAGTAATCTTGGTTGTAGGTTCTTCCCTTTCATCACTTTAAATATATCATGCCGCTCCCTTCTGGCTTGTCGAGTTTCTGCTGAGAAATCAGCTGTTAACCTTAGGGGGGTTCCCTTGTATATTATTTGTCATTTTTCCCTTGCTGCTTCCAATATTTTTTCGTCTTTAATTTTTGCCATTTTGATTACCATGTGTCTCAGTGTGGTTCTCCTTAGGTTTATCCTGTATGGGACTTGCTGCACTTCCTGGACTTGGGTGGCTATTTCCTTTCCCATTTTAGGGAAGTTTTCGACTATAATCTCTTCAAATATTTTCTCGGGTCCTTCCTCTCTCTCTTCTCCTTCTGGGACCCCTATAATGCGAATGTTGTTACGTTTAATGTTGTCCCAGAGGTCTCTTAGGCTGTCTTCATTTCTTATCATTCTTTTTTCTTTATTCTGTTCCGCAGCAGTGAATTCCACCGTTCTGTCTTCCAGGTCATTTATCCGTTCTTCTGCCTCAGTTATTCTGCTATTGATTCCTTCTAGTGTATTTTCCATTTCAGTTATTATACTGTTCATCTCTAGTTGTTTGTTCTTTAATTCTTCTGGGTGTTTGTTCTTTAGTTCTTCTAGGTCTTTGTTAAACATTTCTTGCATCTTCTCGATCTTTGTCTCCATTCTCTTTCCGAGGTCCTGGATTATCGTCACTATCACTATTCTGAATTCTTTTTCTGGAAGGTTGCCTATCTCCACTTCATTTAGTTGTTTTCCTGGGGTTTTATCTTGTTCCTTCATCCTGTACATAGCCCTCTGCCTTTTCGTCTTGTCTATCTTTCTGTGAAGGTGGTTTTTGTTCCACAGGCTGCAGGATTATAGTTCTTCTTGCTTCTGCTGTCTGTCCTCTGGTGGATCTTCTTTTTTTATTATTCATTTTCTTTTTTACAATTACTCAGGAGTTTTTTGGGGGTTGCGGTCTTTTATGTTTAAAATCTTCTGTGATTCATCTCAATCCTCAAGTGATTATTAAATAGTCCAACTGATGCAGTAAGTCCAATCTTGAGGCACTGGGATGAGTCCTTTATACTTTATGCTGGAAAGATGGATTCCTTGAGAATTAAGTAAAGATAACTGCTATCTTTGTTATTATATTTCCAGTCGACCATATTCTCCCAGAGTATTTTCCTTAAGCGTTTTAGAAAGGAGGTGGATTTTTTTTTCCGTCTCTGAAGACCTTATTCAATTAACTGGGTCGATACTTTTTAAAATTCTGACTACAAAAGCCAGAGTTCACCTCTCCTTGCCTCCTATCTGAATAAACTTTTATTATAGTTTATTCATGGACAAGTAGCTTATCCACTGAAAAGACATGTCACAGACTGTATTCAGGGGCAAGCACAAATCTAATGATGTGGTATCATTATGTGTGATATCTATGTCTGATGATCTTTTCTTTTACCTTTTAAAATGAACTTTATCAAGGTGTAATTTTCATACAATAAAAGGCACCCATTTTAAGTGTACAGTCAGATAACCTTTAACAAATGTATGCTCATTTAAACACCACCGCAATCACTATGAAGGATGTGTCCATCATTCCAAAAGTTTCCATGGTGTCCCTCTGCAGTCAGTCACCCTCATCCTCACCATAGGCAACATTGATTAGCTCTGTATTTCTAACTTTCTCCTAATCACTGGGCAGGATAAAGGACAAGACACATCTCCTGCCTTCAAAGCCTTATGCCATAATGGGAGAGGGGAAAATGGACACTGAAGAAATTCAGCAGCAAGATAGTAACATACTCAAGAATCACGGGGGTTGGGGGCAGGCAGTGCTGGGATGAGAAGAGGCGTGGATTAAGCAATACATACAAGGCCTGGGCTCTTTCTTGTACGGACTCTATTTCTAACCCTCTGTCTTGGTTTTCCCAACTATAACATGAGGAGCTTGAACCACCTGACCTCTAAAGGCCCTTCTGGTGTCTTGCCTTTATATTTTACTTGTGAGGAGTGAGTGCTCAAGTCCATGGGACCACCACTGGTGTGGAAGTCTGTAATTACCCTGTGGTAGGTAAAATGTCTGACTTCACTCACCAAACACATTTTCATAAAAGTTAATGTTTTTGGTGTTTAGCATATTAGGATCTTCTCCTCAGAAGCAATCAATGGAGTTTTATTTCAGTCTATTTAAATAATTTGAAATAATTTGAAGGAGCTACTTTTTGGTTCAGTTTGAGAAATATGTTAATTGATGTTTTCTAGCCAGGATATAGCTGCAAGAGACTGTCCTCAGTTGTCCATCATCTCCCCTGCTGGCCGGTCTCCTTTACTCAAAGGTGGCTTTCCAAAAAATTAAATCTCCAGAAAGTTACAACTCAAACAGGAAATGAGACAGCAAGTGAAGACAGAGGAAAAGAGATCTCCACAGTGGTCTTCAATTCCAGCAAGGGTAAAGCTTCCATCTCCAGTAAATAATTGGGCAATTATTTAGACATTATTCTAGCTTCTCTGACCATTAAGGGTGTTTTATTTTTCTTCATTAGGCTTCACATACTTTCACAGGTTAAACTTCTCAAATTCTAATCCCCTGTGAATGTTGTTAAAATGCAGATTCCAAGCCAGCAGGTCTGGGGAGGGGCCTGAGATTCTGCATTTCTAACACACTCCCAGGTGGTGTGGATGCTTTTGGACCAAGGACACACTTGGACAGGTGACTGAGGTGGTAAAGTGTTAGATGGGTCACCTTTTCTGGATAACTGACCTACCGACTGCTCTACTTCAAGTTATTTATGTTATAAAAGGTGCATAATTTAGAAATGTCAACTTATTCAGGGAATATTCTTCCTTTGAGTTGAGTCCAATATAGAGAGTTGAGTCCAATATAGAGGCAGCCCTCTGAAAATGTCATTGAAGCACACATTTTCCATGGGCAACCAACCCATTAGTCTAGCCTTCTGACTAGAAAATGTTTCATTCTTTGGATTAACATGAAAAATATGAACACTATCTCCTCCCTAAAACCCCAGGGACCTGTATACAGGAAATAGAGGCCCCATCCATCACCATCCTGGCCTTCTGATGGACTTAAACTTGAGGCAATGGCAGGTTTGGGTCTCTCTACCCAGGACACTTGTTTTTGGAGTTTAGCTTCTAATTCTCTGTGTGCAAGAGTCTGACCAATTTTTTCTCCTGACTGTGGTTTTCAGGAACACAGGGTTTTTTTTGTTTTGTTTTGCTTTGTTTTCTACTTATTGGTTTGTTGATTTCTAAAAGCAATCTTTGTTCCATCAATCATATACCAGGAAGACATATTATTTTTATCACATAAAGAAGGCAGATACTGAAACTCAGAGCAGATTTATGTGTTGTTGGGTTTATTTATCTGTAGGGGTACCGGAACTCAACCAGCCTGCAGGGTTGACTAGCTAGGAGTGAAGTGGACAGTAATCGTCAAACTATATAGTGAGGAGGCTGGGGAGAAAGTTAGGAGACAGTGAAGTTATTGGTGTTCTGAGCCCTGTTTGTACTCAGCAAATATTAAAATACCAATTTTCAAAAATAATTGGTCCTTAGGAATAGAGAATGGATAAATAAACAGAAAATGGTCTTGGAAACATAACACAGAGACTATTTACTGGCCACTGAAGACAAAATTGACCAAAAATGCAAAGGAAATTGGAGGGGAGTTGGGGAGTGAAAAGAAAATGTCCTCTTCCCAAAGAAGGGAACAAAAGGAAAAAAAAGTTAAGGCCAGAGAATTTTTGACCAAGGAGAGAGAGAGGGGAACCTGCATTCTACGTGGTTCTGCAGTTTGTGTGAGACTCCAGGAAGCCAGACCTTCGGTACACTGGCTTGGCCCTAGGGTGTGCCATCAGTTTTATTGATGACTACGACTCATTTTAGCCTGCAGAAAACTGTTGAATTCAGGAGGAAGGAGAGTGTTACCAGATTTACACCTGGCAAAATTGCACCTTATTTCCCCATCATACCCCCCACCCCTCCATTCATCAGATTCTTTAAAACTTAACATGATACTGCTTTCCTTCGTTCAGTTAAAAAAATTGTTTTGGCTCACAAAAATCTTCGTAAAGGCCATGTTTTCAATAATACTTTTGTTTTAGACACTGACTTGTCAGATTGCTGAGACATAAAAGCAAACGTTCCGTTTAAAAAGTGTTTTTCTGGGCTCTTCTTCATCTGGTCTTTGTCTGATGTCCATCCAACCCTCAGTGTTAAAGGTCACCTCAGAAAGGGCTGGCCACTTTCTCTCCTTGTGCTGAGCTGCTACTGTGTGGGGATTTCTCGCCCTCCTCCCTTCTCCTCAGTCTCCACCACCGCTGAGCCGTACAACCACAACCACCAGTGATTCAGTGCCTCACTTCTACCCAAGGGACTCTATAAAGCCTGGGCTGCTGGGAAGAAGTTAGGGGGATGCGGCTGGAGGGGAGTTACCTACCTCCACAGCCACTGTAACAAGGCCTCTCCCCGGGACCTGGGATGGATGATTGAGACACACTTTCAGCTCTTCCCCTCCACTCTCTTCTTTTTATTTATTTATTTATTTATTTATTTTTGGCTGTGTTGGGTCTTCGTTGCTGCACGCGGGCTTTCTCTAGTTGTGTCGAGCGGGGTCTACTCTTCATTGTTGTGCGCGGACTTCTCACTGCTGTGGCTTCTCTTGTTGCAGAGCACGGGCTCTAGGCGCACGGGCTTCAGTAGTTGTGGCACGCAGGCTCAGTAGCTGTGGTGCACGGGCTTAGTTGCTCCGTGGCATGCAGGATCTTCCCGGACCAGGGCTCGAACCCATGTCCTCTGCATTGGCAGGCGAGTTCTCAACCACTGCACCACCAGGGAAGCCCCCCTCCACTCTCTTCTTATTAACTACCTCCTTCTCCAGAGATTCCCTTCCTACACTTTCACAGGCATCCTCAGATTCAGAGAGTGGAAACTCACCACTTCTTTTTTTTTTTCAGTTAGACATTGGATTATTTATTTTATAGTAGAACATACCTTTTCCACCTCCTCTTTTGTTTCTAACTCAACAACATAGCTTAGAGATCTTTCCATATTAGTGTATGAAGAAGAGCTTCCTCCTTCTATTTAAAGTCTTTGTGGATGAATTCTAATTCATTTAACAATCTTCTGTTGATAACATGTTGATTGTTGATAACATGATAACATGTTGAACTCATTTTAGATACTCAGTATTGTGTAGGTGCTGGGGATACATTGATGAGGACAAAAAATAAAAGAGCATATTTCCTCTCCTCATGGAACTTGAATTCAATGAGATAGACATTAATAAAAGACCTACTCAAATAAATGTAGAATCATAACACTGATAAGTGCTGAGAAGAATCTAATAGTAGGAATTTATATAGTCAGGGAGTAAAAGATAGCTTTTCCAAAAAAGTGGTAATTGAACTGATATCCAAAGAAAGAACTCACCACTTCTGTTTCTTTACACCATGCCACTAAGAGGATTAATGAACGGAAGTTGCTAGCATTTCTCCTCCCTCTGTCTGCCCACATGAGGGGTTTCTGACTTGGGCCTCTCCTATAGCTTCCTCCCACAAGCTCTGAGGATGTGGCATGTGATTGCAGCAGGTGGGAGATGTAAGGGAGGATTTTGAAGAGGTATTGTTGGGACATTTTTAGGTTCAAAAATTATGTCTGATGACCTGGACTTTGTTCTTGTAACAAAGATAAAGCTTAAGGAAAATACTTAAGGACTGAACTATACATGGGTTATAGGCTCAAAATATTAAATCAATTCTTCCTATACCTAGACAGCTAACATTTTCATTTACCCATTCTTTTGCCTTCCTAAACTGGACCTAGAAAAGACTTGAACATGAGAACCTAAGAAGGCACTTTTTAATGCTCTGCGCATTTTCCCGTTGAAGGCTACATGTGTTCCTCAGAGACGGGGGTGGAAATGAGGGGGAAACTGAGGCTGTTGGAAGCAACAGAAGGTGGAGGTAGAAAGGGATACTGGCTCTTTGCAGTTATCCCTGCAAGGGTGTGAACGGACACCCATAGGCCTAGGAGACCTAGGCCTAAACCTTTTGAGGAGGCTTATACTGGCAGGAGAGCCTGATTTCCTGACATCTCTGTATGTCTGGCTTGAATTTAAAAAAGTAAAACTCCTCACCTGCTCATTTGTTCTTTCCTCAGCAAGTGAGACCCGAGTCGTTGGCAGCCAAATACATCCTCCTCAGGTGGCCTCCAGCCTCACAGTTAGTCTTGACTTTGATTGCTGGGCAAAGAACAGCAAAGAAAAACCCTGGGCCTAGGTAGAAATCTCTTTTGTTTTTTCAAGTCATTTGTCACGTGTATAGCTATATGGATAGAACCCTTGGAATGTCTGCCTCATAATTCCAGTAGAGAACCCAAGTGTGGCACATTGGTGTGTGTGTGTATCAGAATCTTTACAAATATCAATTGGGTTTAATTTAGAACATTCATTTGGAAGCCTTTTAAAAATACTGCCAGTTATTTAGGGTTAGGAATTACAGCCAAGCATGAGAAGAAAAGTAGATTATTTATTTAATTGTGTAATTATTGGGCGTCTACTCTACAGTAGGAGCAATAGTAGAAGCAGTTTTTCAGGAGGGAACTTCAAGGAGTCTCCATGTAGGAGGGCCTCTGATCCTCTGATTGAAAGTATTACCATGTTTGACCTACACACATACGGGTGGCTGAGTGAAAAATGGAAGGTGATATCCCAGAATGACAAGAGGGCATACACAGGACTAGGATTAGAGATAGTTCAATACAGCTACCAGAGTATTCCATTTTTCTCATTTATCATAAGTGTTTTCAACAAGCAATTATTCAGCACCTGTTAAAGGCCAGGTACTGTGCTAAGTATTGAAGATAAGAGAAGAATTAAATATGGTGCCTGCAGAGGGCATACACAGCCTAGAAACAACAAGTAAACAAATGTTACCAAACGACAAGATAAGCTACATCTACCATGGAATCACGGATAGGAGAAAGAAGGAGAGAACGCTACCTTGGAAGACCCAGTGTAAACAGTGGACAGGTCCAGATGGCTTCCCAAAGATAGCAGCTCCTGAATTAAAACTTGAAGAATGAGTAGCACTACTTCAGGGGCTGTCCAAGGGTGGGAGTGGTGGAGGTAGAGGGTATTCCATGTGAAAGAAACAGCAAGTACCAAGGTGCAATTTTATCAGCCTGACATGTTATTCAACAAGGAACATCACACACATATTTGCATATACTTTATTTTCAAGTAAAAATAGGGACTCGTATTTCTCCAGTACCACGTCTTCCACAATTGTTAAGACTCTCACCATCTCCCTATTAGGAAAAACAAGCAAATACTCAAATAAAGTAGTGACTAGATTAATTAGGGCAAAGATAATTAAAAGCTGAAGATCCAAAACTCTCCTGTAAACTAATTTCTCCCATTCCTGAAAGGGCTTATTTGAAAGCTAAAGGATATGTTTTGGTTGCCTGTGTTTTTATTAAAGACACAAGAAAAGGGACTTTTTTCCCAAGTAAAAACAGGGTTTAAATTTACAATTTACTTTATCATCATCAAGCATCATGCCTGTGCATCTGGTGCCCCTGGGCTGCTGCAGCCCAGATGTCTCCCCAGAGGAATGGAGGTGCCTTGAGGGAGCTACGAGTCCTGCCCAAGATCTTGTAAAATAGAAGGTGGCAAGTCACCTGTCTGCAGGAGGAAACTCTGAGCCCTTTATCCACCATGGAATACAAATTTCCACAGTTAGAGCCTCTCAGTAACGTGCACTACATTCTATAAAGAAGCAAATGCGAATTGAAAGAACACATTAAGAAATTAATGTCCATGAACACATTAGCATGGATTTTCAAAACTCTGTTTAAGATTCAACAGCCATTTGTTTGGCTACCTGCTGTGTAACAGCCTTCCAAGTCGGTATTGTTATCCTCATCTTACAGAGAAGGAGACTGAGTTTCTGAGAAGCTGAGCTGTCCTAGTTTAAACAGCTACTAAATAGCGCTTGGAGTTGAACCCAGAGTTTATGACGAGTCAAATGCTCTTTCCCCTATATTCAGTTCTCACCTTTAAACTCAGGAAGCAGGATCCTAAGGAATGGAATTCAAGATTAAATCATTTTTATAAGACGAGAAGTGATAAGGACATTTTTAATCCATGAGATACCACCAGCGTGGGCTGACCCAGGTGAGCTGCTGCAGGGCTGGGCATGGGCCACTTGTAGGAGAGCTATGAAGGGCTGGAGAGCCATAGCAGAACCTGCCTGTCCAGGTGGTAAGTGGGAATGGGCTGGGAAGGAGTGGAGCCCAGGTATTTCACCCCATGAGGGGTTCAGCTCCAGGTGAGAGGTGCTGGTCCAGCAGGGACGTAACTGAGCCTGATCCAGTCTCACTGGCACTTTGCTGCCTGTGCTTTTCATTCAAAGCTCTTGATTCCCTAGCAGGGGCAGAAATGTTCACTCTGCAGGCACTCTGTTGGATACCATTTCAACAAAAACAAGAAAGCATTATGCAAGGAAAACATTTTCCCCTGAGTTTCTTCTCAAATATGTGTGTATATGTGGGAGAGAGAAATATGTGAGAAGAACAGAAAAATGTAAGTAAACAGTGCAAATCAAACCAGTAGGCGAGCTTGCACATCCCAAGATGGCAAGGAGCAAAAAGGAGTTATTTCAGCTTTATATTGTTCTCTCTGAATGTTTCTTTTTTGTTCTTAATGTTCTCAAGTCAGAGACTTGTAAACTTGCCAATTCCTAAGAAATGGCTTAGCTGGACTGCGCTACCTTTTGTTTCCTTCTTCTTAGCTTCAGTCATTCTCTTCTCCCCTGTTTAACTCCCCATAACCTATTTGATGTTCAACTTCTGTGGCTTGAACTTTCCATCACTATCTGGATCCTTCAGTCATCACTGAACATGATTAGCTGCTTAATTCTTACCCCTTGAGAATGTTACATCCACACTGTGACATGTGGGCCTACTAACCCCGCCACTGTTTATTCAAGTAATCATTTTTCTGTCTTTATCTGCAAGTGGATAAGGCCACCTTGCCATAGAAAACGTGTTCTTTCTGAACTTGTCTGCATCCTTAATACTAGGGATATAGCTTTCTAAAATGGAGAAACGTGTTGATAACTAAAAAGACTTGACTGGAAGCAAAATTCTCTTTAAAAATACGGGGTGCATCTCAGTTCAGACTAATATAGCAGAATTCACAGACACAAATGCAGAGGGGGATGCAGCAGGGGATGTAAAGATTGAAGCCAGCTAGATGTAAGAGTAGCTCAGACTGTGGTCAGGTAGGGAAGCAGGCAGCCACCGCTCAGTTCCAATGGGTTGCTTCCATGAGGGAAACATGGTCCAACGTTGCTAGATCTTATTTTCCAAGAGAAGCTCATAGTCTGAATTTTTATGTGTGATCTTTTACTGTTAGCCACTAATCCTAACAAT
This sequence comes from Aethalodelphis obliquidens, assembly GCF_003676395.1. Lineage (NCBI taxonomy): Eukaryota > Metazoa > Chordata > Mammalia > Artiodactyla > Delphinidae > Aethalodelphis > Aethalodelphis obliquidens. Next base: position 10,760,884 of record NW_020838016.1, on the reverse strand, counting down.
TTTCAAGGCATTCCACTGCCTCTCAGCAGCCAGATTACAGTCTCTGTGGTAGGTGAGGAATGAAATAGAGACGCCATGCTGATAGTGCCACTCACTGGAAAATGCCTATCATGTGTGTAGTTTGGGACCTTGCTCCTTAAGTGTGGTCCATTGATCAGCAGTATTCCTATCACCTGTATTCAAATAGGAATGCATTAGAATTCAGAATCTCAGGCCCCACTTGAGACCTACTGAATCAGAATCTGCATTTTCACTAGGTCCCTAAGTGATCGATCTGTGCATTACAGATTAAGAAGCATTGATATCTGTATAAGGTGATGGTTAGTGTAAAGACACTAACCATGTTCTGGAAAGGGGCTCCGCCTTGTTCATCCACCTTGGGAGGCACCAGAAGAGGCTTATTAAGCTCAAGGAGCTACAGCCGGTAAAGCAGCTGAAGGCTGTGGTTCGTTTGCAGTCCTCTCTCCCTCATCCTCTTGCTCGTCCTCCTTTGTCCCATTCCGGGTCTCACCCGTTGTGGTTGGAGAAAACATGGCTGTTGCTCCCCATAGATCTCCCAGACATCCGAGCCAACAGCAAAAGAGCCACATAAAGGGCTTTAGCAACCTCCTCCACTTCCACTCTGTAATTATCTCTCCTTTTTCTCCCTCTGCCTGCTGCACATTGCCTCACGTACCATCTCTCCCTTGGTCATCATCTTGCTTGGTTTTGTTTGTTTGATTTTGTTTTGTTTCGTTTCGCCTCAGCCTTTGTCCATCACCCTTTGAGCTGACAACCGCATGCTGGACTGATTTCCTAACCTCGACCTTGTGCTCTCTGATGATGCTTCTTCTGAGTGTACTTTCTCCTCTCACAGCCACATAACAGGAGAAACTTGCCAGAGTTCAGCATAGGCACCGGGGCTAACCGTGGCCACTCTTCGCTACTTGGCAGGAGTCTGGAATGAGACCCTTTAATTAATCTCTTCTTTTTTTTTTTTTTTTTTTTTTTGTGGTACACGGGCCTCTCATTGTTGTGGCCTCTCCCGTTATGGAGCACAGGCTCCGGACGCGCAGGCTCAGCGGCCGTGGCTCACGGGCCCAGCCGCTCCACGGCATGTGGGATCTTCCCGGACCGGGGCACGAACCCATGTCCCCTGCATCGGCAGGCAGACCCCCAACCACTGCGCCACCAGGGAAGCCCTAATCTCTTCTTTGATATGAACTGATAATTAACAAGCAATGCTTAATAAGAAATTAAGTATGTGGGGTTTTTGTTTTCTGAAAAATATTGATATTTGGGTCTTGAAGGAAAAACACCATTTCTCTTTTGAAAATAACTCAAAGCAACACCTACGTCAACTCCAGCCAAGTTGCTATGTGGTGGCTTTGTGTGCAGTAACAGAAAATGACTTACTCTTTGGGGTATAAACCTCACATTTTGAAAATGCGTTTAACTGAAGATATTCTCTTTGACAATCTCCTTGTGAAAAGGAGTTACAAACAATTTTTTGATGTCATAAAAAATTTTTTGATGTCATACCTTCCCCAGATTTTCTATGACAATTAGAGGACAGTCAATGCTGCCCTCACTTCTTGGCCTTGTAGTGTGGAAGTTTTTGGTTTGTGATGGCTCTGGTCTGACTGGGGCTCTTTCATTCCTGGCTTGGCCTTCCTCTCCACCTATCCCTCTTCCCCACTCTCACCAACCTTCTTATTTGATAAATAATTATTGAGCACCTTATGTGTAAGTGTCCTAGGGATTTGGGGATGGCTAATACAGGATGGTCCTTACCCTCATTCTAGCAGGAAAGACAGGTATTAGACAGTCTATTATACAATTAATCATTTAATTCTATGGTGAGTGCTATGAAGAAGAGAAGGCATGACAAAAGCTTCTATTAGGCAGATCGGACTCTTGCAGGACGGTCCAGAATAGTTTCATTGAAAGAGTGATGTTTGAGGACTATTTAAAAGATGTGGGTGGGGCAGAGAAAAGACATAAGGGGTAGTCTGGTTTCCCAGGGCTGGTAATAGTGGGGCACAATTATCTGAGGGGGGAAGTGATAGAGAGGTATTAGAAGAGATCTGTGTGGACAGGACCAACTGAATTTAGGTGTGACCTTTATTGAAGGACAAAGAGCACATATAAACCCTGAAGGGAAAGAACTGAAAGCATAAAGAATAAATACCCCAACCTTATGCTTGTCTGCCACTCTGATCTCCTGCCAGTGTCCCTTCACCCCTTTGACCTGTTGGTCAAATTGAACCAAAATCCAGAGAATAGGAGAGCTCACTGATAGAGCTCATACACGTCAGCCTCCTGGAGCACAGAGCAGGGTGGAAAGGATGGAGAATGGACCCGGAAAAGACTAGCCACCACAAGTATTCTGGCATTTAATCTAAGAGCAATGGGAAGTCACGAAAAGGCTTTGAACATGGAGCTATATGGTCAGATTTGTGTTTTACAATGATTCTGGCTACACATTGGTGGGAAGTGAAGGGATACAGGGAGACAGTTTCAGCAAGCATAGAGATATCTGGAGGAGATGTGGCCTAGGCTAGACAGAGGTATTTGAAACCAACTCAAGAGGCAAAAGAGCAGTTTAGTGATAGATTGCCTACAGGGAGGGGCATGGGGAGGAGGTAGAGATACGTCTAAGATGACCTCCAGTCTTCTGGGTAGGAGTTGCTGCCTTTGCTGAAGAAAAAAGAAGAAAAAAGTCACTGGAATAACCCCAGGGTTCTGGAGAAGATCCTATGTTCAGACTCAAAGCTAGTGAGTTTGAGGTGCCTACAGGTCCTCCTAGAAGCCAGAACAGGAGCCTGGGTATTAGATAAGGTAGAGAGGCTGCTAGACATCCTGTTCAGTGTCATCTGGGAAATAAAAATGAGTTGTTCCCCAGTCTTGGGGAATTCAATGAGTTTTGTGAATGTCTCCTCCCATCTCCTGGGAAGGTTGAGGTATTTGACACAGGCAAGGATAACTTCATCTGTTTGCATTCTATTCCAAAATAAGCATTTGTGAAGGAGCTACTGTCAAGTTAGGAAAAGAGTGCTGGTTAATAAAATCAGTTCCTGGTGCCAGACTTTAGGTCCTGTCAAATCTGTCTTTATTTTTACTTTGATAACTGACTGAATGCTGGAAAGTATTGTCAATTATGAAGTTTCCCATCTTCCTCTCTTGGTCTTTGCTTTTATTTTATTCTTCAGATTTTTATAAAATCATGAAATTTTAGAGTTTGAAATCACCTTAAAATTTATTTAGCTCCACCCCCTAAATTCACTCCCTCAAGTACACCTGTATCCTTTTCATATAATAAGCCAGCATCCTTTTTGTAGAATACTTAAGGGATGCTTAAATTCCTACAGGGAAGGAAACTCACTGCTTCCCACCAGAGTGGATTCCTACCACACTGTGGACAGTTCTTCAATAGGCTGATCTGACTCTTTGTAATGTCCTGGTTGTCTGGAGGAACATGGATTAAATCCTCTTTCTCCCTTCCAATGACCATCCTCCAATTCTAAACTCTGGGTACCATGTTGCTTCTTGGCCTTCTCTCAGGTGGCAAACCCAGCTCTACATCTCCTGCCCATCTAACATGTCTCTAACCCCTCAGTATCTTAAGAGCCATTTTCCAATGGGGTGTTTTGAATAAGAAAATATTTTAGCTGAGATCAGACCAATTTTGAATACAGTGGAATTAGTATGTCTCAAGGTCTGCACAAATATACTTTCATCGATACAGATATCTTTCCCCTCCACTACTTCTTTTGCCATAGATCTGTCTTCTCTTATCATCTTCTCTTGTCACGTCACTAGCTTTGGGAATTTTGTGATATTTGTTTGAATATTTTCATTATGTGGGTGAATAAACCTATCAAGCTATTCGTGACCTCCTGGCAAGCTTCTCTTCACCATCTTCTGCGTGGCTACTTGCCTGCTTTCTTCAGGGGCGCCCAAAATTGGATGCGGTGGGGTCAGGGGAGGTGGTCTCTCAGTTGTGTGCTGTGCTGACAACACTAGATCCGGTTGAAGAATCATTTAAAGGAGGAATCTCTTTGCCAATGAGGTCTTGGCAAATGTCTATAATGAAATTAGATGAAAATGTATGTTTCTATGTTGAAAACAACCTATTAAAGGCTTCTCTTGATAACTCCAAATCTGAGCCTTTCTCAATTTGCTGATTCTTTGAGGGAGGTGGTCTCATAGGCTAAATGGCCTTTTGTGTTTCTCAACAAAAGTAAGAGCTGGAATAACTAAATAAGCCCTTGGGTCATTCAGTAGTGGTTCTCTGGTAATAATATTGTACAAAAGGAGGACTATTATTATACCCATTTTATGGACAAGGAAACTGAGGAAAGGATGAGATAGACAAGTTGCCTAAAGTCAAAGAGCTAGAAAGCAGCAGAGGCATCTACCATAACAGACTTTAACAATCCGTTTACTTCTCTACATACCTGAGTAGACTCCTCATTATCTTTTTTTTCCATTTTATGCCTAGCACCTAGCAGGGTTCTGGATATATAGTAGGCACTCAATTAAAAATGTACTGTATGGCTTAATAAATAAACTTGATTCTTACCTCTCCCTCTGAGCCTCATTTTCTATAAAGAAGAAAGCATTTACTCCTTCTATTGATATGTTGAGTTTTTAAAGATGAAATTATGCTTGATAATAACAGGTGCTTTGTTCTTCAGAGGTATAGTTGTTAAGAAATTAAATCATTAACTATTGGCCCATTTACTTGGGTGAGTCCTCTGCAGATGGTTCACACCACCATGTCTGTCTTAAAGCTGAATTAAAAGCCCATTCAATTCAAATCACATGGGGACATGCCCAACTGTCTACATTTCAGTTCAGTGCCTAATAGTGTAAAGCAGTCTGTATGTCAGGTAGGATGGGGGTTAGTAGACAATAAGTAGGGGCATAGATGAAGAGTAGTTATATCAATTGTCTGGTGCTGTGTAGACCAGATAGGTGGGTAATTGTCAGAAATGTTCCTATAGGTTGGTCAGGCTGGCCCCAGGTAGATCTAGCCCTGGAGTCTGGTCATTTAATATTATGACAGGGACACTTGGGAGTAACAAGATTTAACAAACCAAATGGCCTTTTTTTGGAAATGCTTGTGTTGCTGGGTTGATGGGGAACAGCAGTAGTGATCTCAAGGCTCAGGATCTATAGGGGAATACATAATTTCTTTATGGCACTAAGTATTTTATTGTTTTCTTGTTCTCTAAATCATTTGGGTGATTTTTTTCTATATTTGATTAGTTGGTAAACTCTTTTATTAGTAGAGAAGCCCATGAGAACAATCTGTCTCTGATAATTGATTTGAAATATTCCAAAAGAAATTCACTTTACAACTACAAAGGAATTTCAAGTAAGAAGTTGTATTACATGCATCAGAAGCAAAACAGACCATTGGAAACTCTCCATTCTAGATCAAAAAGTTTTCAAAAATATATTGACATGGTTGGAAAAGAAGAATCAGGGCAAGGAATTAATGTTTGATTTTCGTCACTCACAAGATGTATTGTTCATTCTATCTTGTCACCAATAATGATAATATATTTTAAAGCCATCAGTCAAACAGTGAATAGTGTAACATCCTACTTTGAGCTAAATATGTTTTAAACGTCTACATTATTTATGAGCTTCCTACTTGCTGGAAAATTCATCTGATTGGGGAAAATCCTGAGAGTTGCATTTTCTGGTTATTTACATTCTGTTGCAACCAGCAGTTGGCTTTAGGGTTCCAAATGGTACAGCTGAAGAACATAAATATGCTTTAGGGAATATGAAAAGGGATAAGAAGTTTTCTGGGAATAATAGATTAGGCAAATTATATTCAAATCACAGGTTCTATTCCCTTTGCTGAAATCCTAGGCAGCAGAGTATCTGTGGTATCTGCCAGTTCTGGTAAAACCTCTTTAGGAGAAAACTGGCGTTCCAGTCCTGGCTCCCCTACCAGCCGAGTTCAGTGTGACTTTGACCAAGCCACTAACCTAGGTGAGTCGTGGTTTTTATAATTTTAAATAGGGATTCTGAGTTGAATAATTTTTTAAGTTTTTTTTTTTTTTTTCCCAAATCTAAACAACTGGTTCCAAAGTGTTTCAGTTTCACATCTGAGGAAAAATGGTGGAGCAAATGCTGTGAGGTGGTAATAGGCTGCTAAGCTCCTTGGGACAGTTACCTTATCTGTGAAAGTAGGATAATGGAGCTTGACTTTATCCACCTCCCAGGAAGGGTGAGAGCAAGTGAGGCAACAGTCATGCATGTGTTTTTAAAGATGAAAAGTAGTGGCTAAGGGCCTAACTATACAGGGCAGCAGGCTCCTCTCTTGCTGCTTTAGCCGGGATGAATTTCATAGTTAGAGAGATTTTGTACAAGCTCATTTGTTATTAATCAAAGATTATATGTATATATGTGTATATATATATGTGTGTGTGCATGTGTGCATTACACATGCACACACACGTACATACACGTATTTGTACTGCCAATCAGAGCTGCTGAGTTGATATAGTTCAGCCCAAAGCAAAGAAATGGGTTTTTTTATTTAACAGGCATAGTATTCCTTTAACAGACATGCAAATTTCTGCTAAGAGTAAAAAAAAAAAAAAAATTTAAAAAGAAAAGCTTGAAGATACCCTTTATCACTTTTGAAGACTCAGTAAAACTTTGCAGTGACCAGCCTCAGATGTGATGAGACCAAAGCAGTCACCCAGCTCTTTCCCTGTGTCAGTGAAGGGTGGGTCTCTGTACCTAGGACAGAAGTCTCTGTGGAGTTGTAAATCAAAGGCATAATGGAAGTCTGTTCAATTTTACATTTTACTGGGAGAGACATTCTTTCACTCCCTCTTCCCCACCTCTTTTTAAATTTTATTCTACAAAGAGCTCCAGATTGGAACTGAGAGGTAACAGTACCTTGAACCTTCATATGTTATTCAATAAGCCTCTTCACTCATCCACAAATCAGCAGGGAGACCAAGTCACCAGGCAGTGGGTAGTAAGTATTAGGTGCTTATCTGTATGTGAACCTGTATTAATTGCATCTCAGGCAAGCTCCATGTGTGAATTCAGAGTGCTGCCTAGAGTTTACCATTAGAGCCAGAATGTATACAAGTGTCTCAGTGATTTTGCTGAGTTAGCAGCATCCTCCTTTAGGGTCTCCTACTCAAAGTGTGACATGGGACCAGCAGTATCAGCACCTGGGAGCTCATCAGAAAGGCAGAATGGCAGGCCACACTCTACTGGTTGATCCTTAGGTGACTGGTCTGGACACTAGAGACATGATGTGATTTAGAACACTTGTTCTAGATCTGGCTGCATAGCGGAACAGTGGAAGAACTTAAAACATACTAATGCCTGTGTCCCACCTAACAGAGATTCTGATATACTTGGTCTGGGATGTAGCCTGGGCATCATGATTTTCAAAGCTCCCTATGTGATTCTAATATGCACCAAAATTGGAGAACCGTTGAATTAGACTATGTAGTAATTCATAGTGGAAGAATCCATCACACTAAATTACCCAACTTTCATTGTCCACACCTCATGTGTTGCCACCCACTTGCTTTGGCGGCCCATGTTAACTTTCCCTTAGTGACCACCCCTTTACATGACTACAACTCGTGTCTGACCCCATTGGTCCTTCAAGAAATATGCACCTCCAGTGCTTTCTTCCCCCAGACCATAGTTCTCCTTTCCTCCCCTGAGCTATCCCTTTAGCTTTCTTACCAAACTTGTTATTTTTCACTTAGTAGTCCAGTTATTTACACACTTAGCTTGTCCCTTCTCTAGGAGCTGTTAGCTCCTAGAGGGCAGAAGCCGTATCAGATTCATCTTTGTAACCTTTAGTATCTAGCAAGGTTGGGTAATATGTGCATAGAATGGAGATGGGAACAGAGAGGGAAGAAGGCAGAACAGTCCAGATGCGCTGTCTTTCTTCAAATTAGTCAGGTAAGATAGGCACACAAAGAATGCATGAGTGGAATGTAGGATCTGGATGAAATAAAGAAGAGAGGTTTGTTAACCACATCAAAGGGTGGACAGTGGGGATACAAGTTGAAAGAGGAATGGCAGCAAGAGAGCAGTGATTATATCCAGTAAGTATTAGGCATGGTTTTCTGAAAGGAGAAGGCAGAGTGCCCAGGTTGTAGAGAGAGCTGAGATGACTCAGAGCACTGTAAGGGCCACGCATCCCTGGCTGCTGGCGTAGGCTGACAAACTGCAAGGGAGGTTGTCATTTAGGGTACCTGATGCTTTTAGTGAGTGTGACTGACTCCCACACTGCCTTCATTGTTCCTCTCAGTCTTCTCAAAAGCAATCCTATTTCACCCCTGGATGAGCCAGCATACTCCCAGAAAGTGGATCTGAGTAGACACACAATTAGGATGCCTGGTCAAGTTCTCACCTGTGTCTAGTTCACCTTTCAGTAGATCTCAACATCTTACTGCATTTCAGCATTGTGACTTCTGCTCATTCCAAATTCATGCTTGGGATTTATATCACATTTCCTCCAAGAACTATGAAGCACTTAACAGGAGGGAAGCTTGTTTCCCTGCAGGCAACTCTGTAGGTTGCTATAGGGCCTCTGGGGAGGTCCAAGAAAGTGACAAGTTGACAGGCGAGTGAGCAGTAGAGTATGTGGAAAAATGGACTCACTTAACTTTGTTCCAAGGATCCCAAGGTCGCAAAGCCTCAGACCCCAGCCATGGTTAAAAAACTGTGTATTTCATCACAACCTCCTCTCTGCACCCTTTCCATTCTTGAAAAGACATGGTGACCATGTTTTCTTCTAGGCCCATAGGAAGCCTGATATAGAACTGACTGAAAGGGAAAATCATGGAAGGTATGGTGCTTTCCAAACCCTCTTACAGCCAAATTTGATGCCGAAAAGCAAGGTCTTCAAGGCATTCCTGACACTTAAAAAGCTGGTCCCATTATGTATCATGCTAAAAACATTCTTTCAGAAACAAAGAATATAGTAATTGACTTTTAAAATTTGGGAAACCAAGGCAAAGATATCTTAAATTTTCTACACAGTGTCCTATACTAAAAAGTAGAAAGGAACATACATTTAAATCTCATTTCTATCCTTAGCTGGATTTCCTTGTCTGTAATACAAGATTCCTGATGGCTGCCCAACTGGTGTGTGTGTGTGTGGTGTGTGTGTGGTGTGTGTGTGTGTGTGTGTGTGTGTGTGTGAAGATTTAAAAAATATAGAAAATTCACTCTCATGGGAGCTCTACAGAGTAGGAACTCAAATGTTCATATGTTCATCGCCTTCCTCCTTCCCCCATTTTTATTCCTAATACTTTTATTCCTTAAAATCTCAGGGCCAGAGAGCCACCTACCCAATGACAGTTCAGCGCCTTGAAAAGAATTAAAGTTCCATGGGGTTGGCAGCCAAGAAGAAAGTAGGAGAGTAGAAGCCATGGGGGTACAGTTGTCTTGCTGATGGCTGTCGCAAACAAAGTTTTTGAGCGGTCAAATGTTCCGGCATAGAATTTCCCAGCCCTGACACATGCATTTATGCCCCTGACAGTGAACCTTCCCCTCATCTCTCCTCTTCCTCCTACCCCCACCCCCTTCCCTAACCAGCCTCCTCTTTCCACTTAGGGACAGAAAAGTTGGATACAACCTTTCCCTTCCTCTAATCCTCTCTCCCTCTACCCCTTTCAGAGGAAAGAGGATTAAGGGCAGGCAGTCTGCACTCTTCCTAGTTGCTGGTACAAGATAATCTGATAGAGGAACTGGACAGGAGCTCACTTGTCACCATAACAAAGCTGAGTGGGGCTTCACCCGATCCCCTATTTTCTTTTATCATGCCCACAAGCCACCCAGTTGATTCCTTCACCCTCCTCTCCTCAGCTTTCACTAAAACAGAAGGAACAAAGTCTTGGGACTGGTGGGAAAACTAGAATGGGCCAAGGGGTCATCTAGTGCATGAAATCTTAGCACTTGACTCAGCTAGAGCAGGACCCACAGGCTTCGTGGGCTTCTTGGGGCCGAGCAGCCCACTCTGGGTGCTGAGATAAAGGCCATAAATAGAGTCACAGTTCAGTCAGGACAAGCCTTTCCCCGCCATCTCTGCAAGTGGGTGGCAGATGGCATATGGTTTCCTGGATTGCTAAAGGAGAGATTTCATTTTTTGGCCATTGTATTTTTATTGATCCAAGAAGAAACCACCTTCAGTAGGAACAGTTTTGCATTCTGGGGAAGAAAATCAGTAGTTTGGGCATCTCACATATAGATAGGATATTGCTGGCAGTCTCCTTACTTGAGTGTATATTTCAGATTCATCAAATATGCCACCTTCCTCTCAAAGCCTTTCCTGAGTCCCCAAGAGAGCTGCTTCTCCTCTGTGAACTCAGTGCATTTGATCTGCAACTCACCTAGGACACGTAACACTTTCTATCACGTATTCTGCTTTTGTAGGTGACTTGTCTCTCCCTCCTGAGGATGGAAATCATGCCTGACTTATCTTTGCATTTCTCATAAGCCTTAGTAAAGGCTTTTATGATAGTAAATACTATATATATAAATATATATATATAGAGAGAATTTACTATCATATATATGTATGAGTTTATATATATATTAACATATGTGTGTGTGTGTATACACACACACACACACACACACACAAACTGAAAAACAGTGACAAAAGAGGAGAATCATTTCTTTGATACCTAGGAGCAAATGATCCTACAGACCCTTTAAGGCCCATATCGTTTCACCTAAAACCAGACTCACCATCTCACGCCACTACTCTTGACAAAGCAGAATTCTTATTTTGTAACTCCTGTTTGTGAGCACCCACGAGATGTGAGCTTCTTCACAGCTTCTTCCCCACATATTTAAGATCAACTCAAGTCTCACCCTAAACCCCCTTCTGGAGACAGACCTGATTTCCCTCATAGCCAGACCTCCCAAAAGGATGGGTATGTTGCCTGTCTCAATTTCCTCATTTTTTCCATGGGCTCTTCAACCCATTCTAATCTCACTTTAGCTCCCACATTCCTAATGACATTAAATGAAAGGGCTCGTTTGGCAACATTCAATCCTACGTATCATACCCTCCTTCTGGAAACACTCTTCTCTTGACTCTTGTGACACTCTACCAGATTTCCACTCATGTCTCTGTTGACCGATTCTTTGTATCCTCTTTTCCTCATCATCTCTACCTCATCTTCAAATGCTGGAGTTCCCAGGCATCAATCGTGGGCCCTCGTCCATTTTATGTTCTCTTCACATTTTCGTTCACACCCAACTCTGAATACCCAACAGGCTCACCAGCTTCTCAATCTCAACATTTCTCAAGTTGAACGTGTAATCTTTCCTATGAAATGAAGTCCCCCTTTATTGTTCCCAGCTAATAGAAGTGTGGACATGTGCAATCTGTACTTCTCTCCATAGGACTTAACCACAATACTGGTAAAATAATAAATTATAAATTAGCTAGTAAACATCTGGCTCCCCCAATAAAATATAAGCTCCCTGAGCGGAGGAATTATGTCTGTTGGTACTTATTTGTTGAATGAATGAGTTAATGAGCAAATTAATGAATGCATGAGTGAATGAATTTGGCTAGAAGACCTTCCCAATTCCATCCACCCCAACATTAATAAATTATGAGTTCTCTCATGGAAACAGAGAGCAGATAGGTGGCTGCCAGGGGCAGGGGGCAAGGGGGAGGTGGGAGAAGTGAGTGAAGATGGTCAAAGGGTGCAAACTTCCAGTCATAAGATGACTGGGGATGTAATGTATATCATGGTGACTATCGTTAATAATGCTATCTTGTATATTTGAAAGTTGCTAAGAGAGTAGGTCTTAAAAGTTCTTGCCACATACAAAAGTATTATAACTGTGGGGTGATGGATATGCTAACTAACCTTATTGTGGTAATCATTTTGCAATACATACATATATCAAATCATCATATTGTATACCTTAAACTGACACAATGTTATATGTGAATTGTATCTCAGTAAAGCTGTAAAGAAAAAGAATTTATGGGGCTTCCCTGGTGGTGCACTGGTTGGGAGTCCGCCTGCCGAGGCAGGGGACGCGGGTTCGTGCCCCGGTCCGGGAGGATCCCGCATGCTGGGGAGCGGCTGGGCACATGAGCCATGGCCGCTGGGCCTGCGCGTCCAGAGCCTGTGCTCCGCGATGGGAGGGGCCGCAGCAGTGAGAGGCCCACGTACCGCCAAAAAAAAAAAAAAAAGAATTTATGACTTCTCTAGTGGGGTATTGCTCTTGAATGCATGCCCCAGGAAAAAAAAAGAAACTGTGAGATTGAAACTATCCATAAAATGTGAACAAATAAATAAAGATGCTTATCCAGAGGAAACGTTTGAGTATAGAAATCAGAAATTTAGGTGCAGATTATAATCTTTGTTTTGCTATCAGAGCCTGTTGGTGCTGGGCTTTCCCACTGCAGAGTGAGGTCCATGTAATGGTCTGTTTCACAAGCTTTCACAGGCAGGAATGTGGCTCTTCTGACAGTTAACAGGCCTGGTCCACACAGCTGTTTCCAAACTGACAGCAATTCCCCTTGCGTATCTCTAGCAATTCAAAAAAACTGCTTTTTCCAGTAGATCTATTCATAGCTTGATCAAGACTATTTTTAAAAAAGAAGATGTATTCTTTTTAAAAAATACTGAGAGAGACTAAGATGGCATACTTAAAAATCATCCAAGCAATTGAGCCTTCTGGAACTTTTTGTTTTGAAACATTTTTGCAACATGCCTTTAGGTGTGGAACTTTAATAGTGTGAAACAAGCTCATGAAGTTTAAAATCAGTACGTGTGTCACAAACACTCAATAAAGTGAGTATGTGGAGCATTGTGTAGGACATTTCTTCAAATTCTCTTTTACCCAATGCCTTCTATAAGTGACATGACTGCCATCCTGTGAAACTCTACTCTTTGAAGACGGGTCATGGATTTGCACCTTTGTATCCTCTGTAGCATAAGCACTCTGCTTTTTAAAGAATAGCACTAAGTGGATATTTGTTGAGATCAATGTTATCAGCAATTTTGCTTTTTATATGGCAGTTCTGCTTCTGCCCATCCCTGTGACCTGGGCTGTCCCTAAGTACAGGCTGACCCCAGAAGGACATCTCACTTGGGTCCACCATCTTCACAGCATTGCGTGCACTGGAATTCACTGGCTTCCCTCTCCCCATCAGACCACATCTTTCCTGTATCCTGAGCCATCTGAAATAGTTTCTGTGAAGTGCTGATAGAACATACCACCCTGTGAGAATGTGGTGGTTGCTAATGGGTTCATTTATTTATCCTCCCAGTTAATACAGTTATAATTAGTTAGTTACAATAATGTAGCAACAATAACAATAGCTAGTTATTTTAAAAAAAGTGCCTGGCACATAACAGATACACACTAATTATTGACATTATAATTATCAGTGACAATGACCATTGTTATTGGTAATAATAACAAAATGATCATACTGAGCTCATACTGCACTGGGCTTTTTCTGTTTTTCTTGACCATTGTTATTGGTAATAATAACAAAATGATCATACTGAGCTCATACTGCACTGGGCTTTTTCTGTTTTTCTTGCTTTTTAAGGTATTATCTCAAGGAAGATATTGGAATTACAGTTATTTTGTGTCCAGGGGTTGATTTGGAGTAAACAAATCATTTACTTTCTTTTTTTTTAAAAAAAAAACTGTGTGTATAGGGGTATGTGTATATGTGTGTGCATGTGTGTGTGTGTGTGTGTGTGTACATGCACATGTGTTTCTCTTGATTTCAAAACAATTCCGAATCTCTATAGAATGGTGGTTGTGTATGCAGGTTTTGACATCCAACTGCCTGGGTTCAAATCCAGCTCTGTCATAAGCTAACTTCTGTGACCTTAGGCAACTTATTTACCCTCTCTCAATCCTGATTTTCACCTTTGTAAAAAGGAATAATTATAGTACCTAACTCAAGTATTATGAAGATTAAATGACATAATGAATGTCATGTCACATAATAGCACTCACTAATGTACACTGTTAGTTTTTTATTATGACTGTTATTTAGAAAGAACTGAAAAATGCAGAATAGGAAAAAAGAAAATAGTCACATGTCATTTTATAACCACTATTAACATCCCAGACTATATGCTTCTGACCTTTTTCTGTTTATATGTGTGCTTAAATATATTCAATTTTTATAAAATTAGAAATTATTATATATTACCACTTTATAATTTGCTTTATCAATTTACTTTTCTATGCCTAATATACACTCTTGTATATAGTATTAATAGTTGCATATTAGTTCGTTATATGTGTGTTCTGTAATTTATTCACTGGACATTTAGATTGCTTTGAATTTTTCACTCATGAATAGTAATAATCTGAAATAAACTAAATAACTTCTGGTGTGCATTCAGATTAATTTCTTGGCAAAAATTCATAGAAAATCATTTAATAAGCTACAGAATATAAAAAATTTAATACTTTAAAAATAAATTGTCAAATTGGCTTTTATAAAGACTTTAATTTTATTTTCATCAATAGTATATGAGGCTTCTAGTTTCCAAGTAATCTTCCCAAGCCTGGGTAATATATATGCATGCATATATTTTTTTTATCTTACCCAGTCTAATGGCTTCTGTAGGGCAATATGGGGCAAGTCATTTTAATTCTGAGGCTCAGATTCCTAACTTGTAAAATTAACTAATGGGTATAGAATTCAGAAATATAGTCATAGGTCATAAAGTTGATACTGATTCCAGAGCCTATCCATGCTCCATATTGGAAGTGTAGCTCAAATGAGGAAGAACTGTGGTGAAGTCAGGTTAACACCAAGTGAGGCTGAAGGGATGACTCTCGGAGAGCATTTCCCTGGTAATGTTGTGACTGTCCAGAAAGTCTCAGTGTTCATCAGACCTGCAGATTCTAATTCAGAGGGTGATGCGGATAACATATAATTAAAATCTATGATTATATTTATTGCCATCTGCCTTGCTATAAACGACATGCTCCATAAGGACAGGGATCTTTGTCTTGTTCACTGATGTATTCTAAACACCTAGCACAGAGCCTGACAATAGTAGGGGTTCAGTAATAAATATCTATTGAATAAACAAGCTGAATGACTCTACTCTTAACCTGTCCAGAGGCTGCATGCCCTGGTAACCAGCAGAATGCCCTCCCCAAGATAAGTGTAGGTGAGCTGCCATGATTGAGGCCTCTTCCCAGAAACAGTTGCTGTGTCGCATGACACAGGCTTTCTCAGATATGTTAACACTTGCAGCCTAGTTAAGCTTCAGCCTCCCCTGCTAGAATCCACACACTTCACAGCAATATTGGGTCTCTGTTCAAACCCATGTGGTTGTCCTAATAGTTCAGCTAATGGGTAGTAGTATCTCCAAGTTCTTGGGGATACTCCGTTGCTGCACCTTTGCCCTATATAGAACAACCACCTTATGGACTAGTTAAGAGTATACTGTATGAGATAACATATAATGTACAATATGGAACTATTCATGTAGGCAATATTATGTAGGAATTAAAAGCCCGGGATCTGGAGTCAAATTTCTCAGTTCAAGTCTGGGTTCCACAATTTAATAGCTGTGTCACCTTGAGCAAGTTACTTGATCACACAGTGTTCAGTTTTCTCATCTGTAAAATGCAAATAGTACCTATCTTGTAGGATCAATGTGTGGATGAAATGAGTTAAAACATGTGAAGAAATAGATATAGAAAGTGAATATTACCATTTTGATAATTACTATTAGCAGTCATAATCTCATTGAGAATTTACTATGTGTCAAAACCCAAATTTATATTACCTCAGATAATCCTTAAAACAGCTCTGTAGACTAACCATAACTCTTTTCCCTACCTCAGAAGGTTTTAGTAATGCCCTAAAATCACATAACTAGTAAGTGGTAGAAACTGGATTTAAATGCAGGTGTGTCTGAAATATTCTCTCATAGAGAAATTTTTCATAAGAGAATTTGAAATATCCACATTCTCATTGTCATTAAAATTTCAAATATCTGATTTCTAGTCTTTTTAGTCATGCTCACAACCCTAGAACATTTTTCAAGAAACTAATTTAAATACGTGTGAATATCTAAGCAGCAGTCTATTGGTCTGAGAGTCAGTGGTTTCTAAGGACTCTTACAGTCACTTTCAGTGATTCTACCGTGGTCCAGTTCACCAGTTTTTGTGTTTCCTCCACTAGGATTTAGAAAAATCAGTTAATTAAATACAATTTAAAAGCTATAGGGTGGCAAATGATGACCAAAACAGATAATTTGCATTCTATGGGTTTGGTAAACATAATCTCATGAAAAGAATGGCTTTCTTTGCAAGATCAAAATGTAACCATTTCAAGATTCATTTTCAACTGTGTGTTGAAGTTACAGGCGCTCTAAACCTAACAGTGTTTTCTCTACCTGGTGTGGAAGTGTCCTGACACCACCAGTAGTAGAGACTCATCTATTGTAAAGTAACTGGTTGACTGAGTGCCCTGTGAGTGGCCAGTATCCTTCTCATCACAGTGACAGACTTGAAACTTGAACCCTTTGCAGACACCCTAGCAGACAAAACAGTAAAACTGAAAAGCAATCCATTTACAGATGTCAACCCAGCCACTATATTTGTGGGTATGATTTGCTATGCCGTATTTCACAGGTAATTTTTTATATCCTTGAGATTTGTTTCCACTGAAGTACACTATAAAATGTTCTTTTACCTTTTGCCAGGTGAATAAACTGTGATATTTGGTACAGTGTACTGAGAACTAGCATGGCTACAAATAGGCAGAATAGTGGTAATTTGTGCCTCATCCTTATTCAAGAAGCCCATTAGAATGTCAGCTATGATGGCATGGGTTTACACAGGATTCAAGTTGATGTTTGAAGATCATATTTTTCTCTTCAACAGGTTAATTATGTATGGCTTTGTGAAGGCCATGGTATATGCTGACCAGCTGAAAAATGGAGACTTTCATTTCACTGACTGTTTGTTTTTTGGTTCACTGATGTCTGCTACAGATCCAGGTAATTGCCCAAATGATATGTTGCCTTCTTTCTAAGACTCAAACATTTAAATTGAATTTTTCTCTGATGACCATCACCCGAGTCTACATAATAATATTCCTTATTCCTTTTCACTTGCAGTTGACATATCTGTTAGTGATTACAAAAAAAGAGAAAAGAAACAGGTGAATATTCTAACACCTCTCAAAAAATAGTTCTGAAAGCCATTTCAGTAATGGGAAAGACTCTTTAAAATTCATTACTGTTTATTTCTGTAGAATATGTAGCCATTTTGAGCTGTGGTCCTTAATTTCTCTCTATTTAACTTTCTTCTTTCAAAAATTCTCTATTGGGGCTTCCCTGGTGGTGCAGTGGTTGAGAGTCCGCCTGCCATGCAGGGGACACGGGTTCGTGCCCTGGTGCGGGAAGATCCCACATGCCGCGGAGCGGCTGGGCCCGTGAGCCATGGCCGCTGAGCCTGCGCGTCCGGAGCCTGGTGCTCCACAGCGGGGGAGGCCACAACAGTGAGAGGCCTGCGTACTGCCAAAAAAAAAAAAAAAAAAAAGCTCTATTGAATTAAATGGTAAAAAATAATTTTTAAAATTGTTTACTATGTAACGTTTTAAACATATTAAACATAGGGAGAATAATAAAAAGAATTGTCATATACCCTTAAAATTAGCAAATTATGATGATTATCAATTATGGCCAATGTTTTTATGTATACCCTTCTACACTCCTTCTCACTATGACTGAATTATGTTAAAGCAAATCCTAGACAGCATATCATTTTATTTGTAAATGTTTTGAAAAATGACCATTGTCATAATGAAACCTAAAAATATTAATAATCTTTTTTAATATTATCAGAGAGCTAGGCTCTGTTCAAATAGCCCCAATTGTCTTTTTGTCATTATCATTATTAGTTTGTGTAGTAGTTTGTACAAATTAGGACCCAAATAAGGGCTACACATTACAATTGGTGGATATGACTATTGAGTTTCTTTTCATCTATATGTTCCCCTTCCATCTTCTATTTTTCTTGTCACTTATTTGTTGGAAAAAAAGGCAAATTGTCTCATGGTTGAATTAAATATGGTTGCTTAAAATGTTCCTCTAGCTTCTGTATTTCTTGTAAACTGATGGTTAAATCTAGAGGTTCAATCAGATCAGCGTTCATCTTTTTTGGCAAGATTACTTGCTTGGGGCTTCCCTGGTGGCTCAGTGGTTGAGAGTCCACCTGCCGATGCAGGGGACGCGGGTTCGTGCCCCGGTCCGGGAAGATCCCACATGCCGCGGGGCGGCTGGGCCCGTGAGCCATGGCCGCTGAGCCTGCGCGTCTGGAGCCTGTGCTGCTCAACGGGAGAGGCCACAACAGTGAGAGGCCCGTGTACCGCAAAAAAAAAAAAAAAAAAAAAAAAGAGATTACATGCTTGCTATGAATCTCTATAGCATCACATCAGGAAGCACATACTGTTTAGTGACTCACCTGTCAGCCTGATCCATCACACTACTGAATTGCTACTCCGGCAAAGACCACCAGAACACACCTGTAGTTGAACAATATGTGTTTATTACATGTTGTAATGAAGAGAATGCTCACCAGAGGAACCATGGGACATCTCAGAGAGTGTTAGAAAGGACTTGTTATAGGACTTGGGCTTATGCTTGGTGATTTTAGGGAAGGCTTAAGGAATTGGGGCTTTGCTCTGGATTAGATGCTGTCAGAAAGCATGAGTGATTGAGCATTTTAGTAAGTCTTATCCGGCAGGAGGAAAGACTGAATAGAGACTAAGGCTACAATTTGTAAAGAAGCCGTGCCACTTATAATAGCCAAGATAGGGATGTTGTGGTTTGGACAGTGTTCATTTTTTGTGTTTAGATGTGATTACACAGTAGGCTTGTTTTTGTCTTGATCCATCATGGTCACAGAGTAAACCTGTCTGATGTTTTCTGTGAAATTGTTTACATTCAACAAGAGAACAACAAAGCCCAGCTGATAGTACCAGGCCAGCTCCCGGATACTAGGGGCTGCTCTTCTCTTTCTTAGAACGGCCCTCTGACCAGCAGTATTGGCACCATGTGGTAGTTTGTTTTAAATGCAGAATCTCAGGCTCAACTCCAGAACTACTGAATCAGGTTCTAGAATTGAATATCCTCAAGTGGTTTATATGCACAGTAAAGTTTGAGAAGCTCTTAATGTTAGACTTCCCCATTTTAGCTAATGGCTTTAGTACCTGTTGATGGTTATGCTTAGTCTAGAATTTGTTAGGGGTTACAAACTAGTGGTTTGCTAATTCTGTCCTGCATTTTGCATGTATTAGCTGGTACTCTCCTGAAAGAAGCAGTTTTCCAGATCAACTTTTTGAGTACCCTGTGATAATTATTTGAACAAAAAATCAGGATAAATTATTTATTCTTTTTGTTTACTTACTAATGTTCTAATTTTCAAAATAATGAGTTGTTTATCATCTCCCACATATGATCAGGGAGGTGGTTTGGGGCTTTTTTAAAGTATCATATCAACACATGGATTTAAACATAGTTGATATGTTTCAATCTACTATTGCAATTATACTTTTTGAACAAAATATTCCATCTTTGACAACTGGGAGCCTCTTCAAGTTTCTCCTATATCCTTTTGCCACAAACCCAATAGTCTCTCGTAGATTTCTTGTTTTGGAGCAGGACTAGATGTTCCAACCTTATTTTGTATGTTTCCTGTACCCTGACTTAGAACCAGACATTTCTCTAAAAAGACTTGGTTCTTTCTAAGCGGGAAATTTATTTAGAGAACAAAATGTGGACACTGGGTGTTTTCATTACTATTGTATTGGTCATTGTTTCTACATATTTTTATTTGTTTTGAAGGAGAAATAATATCACAAATTCATATTAATATTGTTACTTCCAATTTAGGATTATAGAAATTTAACTTAACTGCCTTGAATTTATTTTGCATTTAAATTTTTCTTCTGCCTACTTTTCTTCTTTCTATTACATTAATATAATTTCTTACTTCCTTTAAATGTATATTTTCAAATTTACAGTGCACATATTATTACTAAAAATATGATTATTGAAAACTGCTTAGATTACATTGTGGTTCTTTTTAACCTTTGTGTATATGCCACTAGGATGAACAGTTAAAAATTACTCTGTTTTAAGAGCTCTTGAAATAATCCTCTGTGTGGGTAAGCCACAAGTCAATTATACAATAATGTTCATTTGTTTCATTTTGCTTTTAATTGTTGTTTTAAACTTAGATTAAATATCTGCAGAATTCCAAAATGAAAACCATAGGACAAAAGAAGAGAAATCTAACTTCTAGACCTGTCCTCTCTATCCTAATTTTTCAACCATTTTGGTTGGTTTTTAGTTTACGCTTCTATTTTTATTTTTTTAACATCTTTATTAGAGTAAAATTGCTTTACAATGTTGTGTTAGTTTCTGCTGTATAACAAAGTTAATCAGCTATACGTATACATATATCCCCATACCCCTTCCCTCTTGCGTCTGACTCCCACCCTCCCTATCCCACCCCTCTAGGTGGTCACAAAGCACCAAGCTGACCGCCCTGTGCTATGCGGCTGCTTCCCACTAGCTATCTATTTTACATTTGGTAGTGTATATATGTCCATGCCACTCTCTCACCTCACCCCAGCTTATCCTTCCTCTCCCCATGTCCTCAAGTCCATTCTCTACGTCTGCATCTTTATTCCTGTTCTGCCCCTAGGTTCATCAGAACCATTTTTTTTTTTTTTAGATTCCATATATATGTGTTAGCATACGGTATTTGTTTTTCTCTTTCTGATTTACTTCACTCTGTATGACAGACTCTAGGTCCATCCACCTCACTACAAATAACTCAATTTCGCTTCTTTGTATGGCTGAGTAATATTCTATTGTATATATGTGCCACATCTTCTTTATCCATTCACCTGTCGATAGACACTTAGGTTGCTTCAACATCCTGGCTATTGTAAATAGTGCTGCCGTGAACATTGTGGTACATGTCTCTTTTTGAATTATGGTTTTCTCAGGGTATATGCCTAGCAGTGGGATTGCTGGGTCATATGGTAGTTCTATTTTTAATTTTTTTTTTTTTTTTTTTGCGGGGGTTCGCGGGCCTCTCACTGTTGTGGCCTCTCCCGTTGCGGAGCACAGGCTCCGGACGCGCAGGCTCAGCAGCCATGGCTCACGGGCCCAGCCGCTCCGCGGCATGTGGGATCTTCCTAGACCAGGGCACGAACCCGTGTCCCCTGCATCGGCAGGCGGACTCTCAACCACTGCGCCACCAGGGAAGCCCTATTTTTAATTTTTTAAGGAACCTCCATACTCTTCTCCATAGTGGCTGTATCACTTTACATTCCCACCAACAGAGCAAGAGGGTTCCCTTTTCTCCACACCCTCTCCAGTATTTATTGTTTGTAGATTTTTTGATGATGGCCATTCTGACTGGTGTGAGGTGATACCTCGTTGTAGTTTTGATTTTCATTTCTCTAATGATTGGTGATGTTGAGCATCTTTTCATGTGTTTATTGGAAACCTGTATATCTTCTTTGGAGAAAAATCTATTTAGGTCTTCTGCCCATTTTAGATTGGGTTGTTTGTTTTTTTGTTATTGAGCTGCATGAGCTGCTTGTATATTTTGGAGATTAATCCTTTGTCAGTTGCTTTGTTTGCAAATATTTTCTCCCATTCTGAGGGTTGTCTTTTTGTCTTGTTTATGGTTTCCTTTGCTGTGCAAAAGCTTTGAAGTTTCATTAGGTCCCATTGGTTTATTTTTGTTTTTATTTCCATTTCTCTAGGAGGTGGGTCAAAAAGGATCCTGCTGTGATTTATGTCGTAGAGTGTTCTGCCTATGTTTTCCTCTAAGAGTTTGATAGTGTCTGGCCTTACATTTGGTATGCTTCTATTTTTAACTCTAAGCAAACAAACATGAACACGCTCGACTATATACTACAGCACACATGGTTCATCACCTTGCTCTTCTTTAATTAACAGTATTTTGAAGAGTAATCCATAGCAACATATTAAGAGTTTTCTCATTTTCTTTTATAGCTGCAGAGTATTCCATAGTTTATTCAACCAGTTGCCTGTTAATGGACATTTGGGTTTTTTGTCTTTTGCAATTATGAATGATGTTACAGTTAATAACTTTAAAATTAATAGCTTTCCACATTTTGCTCCTGTTTCTTTGGGATAGATTTGTAGAAACGGGTTAAAAGGTATTTGTAATTTCCTAGATGCCAATTTCCTCCCCATAAAGTTTGTACCATTTTGCCTTCACACCAGCAATGTATGACAGTATCTGTTCTGTACAGCCTTGCCAATGCAGAATTCTGTGACAGTTTTGGGTTTTTGCCCATACAATAAGTGAGGATGTGTATCTCTCTGTGGCTTGACTTAATATTTCTCTTAATATGAGTAATATATGTTTAGGGAACATATGCATTTTTTTTCCTGAAAAGCAGATGTTTATAAGATGCCCTTTTCCAGTAGGGTTGTTGATCTTTTATTTTTCATGCTTCTGAAGTCCTTAATATACTAGGGATATTAACCCTTTGTCTGTAATATAAGTTACAAATATATTTTGCACATTTTTGTCTGTCTTATTTTGCTTATGGGATGGGGGAGGAAAAAGCAGTTTTTAATGTATGATGTTGACCTGCTCTCTGGAAGAGGATGAAATGAAAGTATGTCTCAGATTTAGAACCCGTGGTGTCGATTAGAAGATCAGAGTCCCAGAGTGGTGTACAGGGAGAGACCGTTCCATCTCCAGGCCTAGAGAAGACCTGGCCACTAAATCATTGCTGGAACATTTCATGCTACCATCCCCCAAACCCAGGGAAATGCAGAAGTCCCTTGGCTTCCACAGAAATGGGGCCTCAAGTAAATTATTTTCAATCCATCAGTGATTTCTAGTTAGTTCAGGTTGTTCTCTTCTGCCATATATGGATACTTTGCTTTTCATGGTCAGGTCCCATTTTAGGTCACCTGTGCACAAATCTGCATTTTGAAAAGCACTGCATCCATTGTTTCTTGGTCCCCATGCTAATGGCCAAGTTGTTGCATTTTATGGAGTGATTCAGCCAGCTCCAAGTGTGTGGTGTTCAAGCTTTGCTCCTTCTGTGACTAGTGATATTCCTGAGGTTATGTTTACATGACACAGGAAAACTGACTGAAATAGAAAAAAAATAATCTAGCTCAGTAAGATGGTTATTTATCTACATTGTATCAAACAACTGAGCTGACTGAATTTTTTGAAATGCAGAATTGACTCACAGCCATAACGAGAATCCTGGGAACCAAGTCCACTTTCCAAGTCTGGCACAGACCAGCTGTATAACTTTGGGCACCACTTAGCCTCTCTAGATTTTATGGGTTACTGAAAGTGGAAGATATGTGATCTCATCTTTTCCAAGCCCTTCATTTTACAGATGAAGAAACTGACTTGTCATCTGTAAAATGAAAAGTTTCGACTAGAGCCCTTTCCAGCTCTAACATTTGGTGCTTATTTCTGTGAGACTGTTTTTTGTTTTTTTGTTTTTAATTTTATTTTAAAACACGTTTTTGTTTCAAAGTAGTTAAAAGTGAACCCAAAGCCCTCCACCCAGACATTTGGGGGTTCTTACACCAACTCAGCAAATGTTAGAGAAGGTCTCACATAGCAGAGACCCACACGTGAACAGGAATACTTAAGCACCCTTTTCTTCTGGGAGCTAATTGTTATATTAAAACACACTGAACCTACTCTCTGCTAAATTGGTGCAATTTAAGATCTTCAACAACCTTTAAACACCTAGTTAATCTTACCCTACAATTATTCATTTATTGCCTAAATTATTGTGACTCACTAATTTATGAAAGAGAACCTATGCTCTCCAGGTCTGATTTTTCATGGCCTTCTTTAAATTAATTCTCTCCCATTTAGCCTTAGCTAAATCTCAGCGAGGTATTATTAACTATTCATATTTTTCTTTTACAGTTGCATATTTAGACTTAAATCTAATTCTTCCTGCATGTTTCAGACTCTCTTCAGCCAGTTTTCAGTTTACCTCCAGTTAGGGTGATTTAGATATTATTTGATTGATTTAGTTTCCTCCTTTCCTCACTGATGAAGATCTGGCTGCTGATGTAAACGTCATCGGCATCCCTTAACAGAAAGAGTGGATAACTAAAGGCAGAGCCCCCAAAGAGACCATGTATGATAAACTGCAGGGTATGGGAAGAGAGAAGTACTTGCAGGGCTTGATCGATAAACACACATCTTCAGGTGTGTTTAGACAAGGAAAAATAGGAGGATGGGGGAGGGGAGAGAAACAATCAACAAAATGGTAATAGAGTAAGAGACCCAACGACTGGAAATAGATGCTATAGTTAATATCCCTCTTTTTACAAATGGCCAAAGCCCATTAGGAGTCTCTCTGACTTCATACTATCCTCCTGTCTCTTTCATCACTGACTTGGGTCCCAGTTTGGTATATTTAGATTATCCAAGAAAACGATTTTTATTATTAAGACTGAAATATCCCTTTATATGGAGTGAGTGACATAGAGAGGTCCTTAAGGTATGTAAAGATACTTGGGAATCCCACTATACCCATGTGCTATTCCTTAAACACACCAGTCTTTTTTTTTTATTATTATTCAAGTATAGTCAATTTACAATATTAGTTTCAGGTGTACACCATCGTGATTCAATATTTTAATATACTCCATTTAAAGTTATTACAAAATATAGTTATAGTTCCCTGTGCTGTACAATATATCCTTGTTTCTTATTTATTTTATACATATTAGTTTGTATCTCTTAATACCATACCCCTATCTTGCCCCTCCCCCTTTTCTCCCCACTGGTAATCACTAGCTCGTTCTCTATATCTGAGTCTGTTTCTGTTTTTTTATATACGTTCATCTGTTTTAATTTTTAGAGTCCACATATAAGTGATAACATAGTGTATTTGTCTTTCTCTGTCTGACATTTCACTAAGCATGATACCCTCTAGGTCCATCCACATTGTTGCAAATGGCAGAATTTTATTCTTTTTTTATGGCCAAGCAATATTCCATTGTGTATATATACCACATCTTTATCCATTTGTATGTTGATGGACACTTAGATTGCTTCCATATCTTGGCTATTGTAAATAATGCTGCTATGAACATCGGAGTACATGTATCTTTCGGAATTAGCGTTTTCATTTTCTTTGGATATGTACCCAGCAGTGGGATTGCTGGATCATGTGATGGTTCTATTTTTAGTTTTGGGGGGATCCTCCGTACTGTTTTCCATAGTGGCTGCAACAATTTACAATCCCACCGGCAGTGTACTAGAGTTCGCTTTTCACCACATTCTTGCCAACATTTGTTATTTGTAGAATTTTTGATGATAGTCATTTTGACAGGTGTGAGGTGATATCTTATTGTGGTTTTGACTTGCACTTCTCTGGTGATTAGCAACATTGAGCATTTTTTCATGTGCCTATCGGCCACCTGTACATCTTCTTTGAAAAAATGTCTATTCAGGTCTTCTGCCCATTTTTTAATTGGTTGATTGTTTTTAGATGCTCAGTTGTATGAATTGTTTATACATTTTGGATATTAACCCCTTATTGGCCATATCATTTGCAAATATTTTCTCCCATTCAGTAGGTTGTCTGTTCATTTTGTCAATGTTTACCTTTGCTGTGCAAAAGCTTTTAAGTTTAATTAGGTCCCATTTTTTTATTTTTGCTTTTATTTCTTTTGCCTTAGAAGACAGATACAAAAAAATATTGCTAAGAATTATGTCAAAGAGTGTTCTGCCTATATTCTTTTCTAGAAGTTTCCTGCTTTCCAGTCTTATATGTAGTCTTTAATTCATTTTGAGTTTATTTTTGTATATGGTGTGAGGAAATGTTTAATCTCATTGCTTTACATGCAGCTGTTCGGTTTTCCCAGAACCACTTACTGAAGAGACTGTCTTTTCTCCACTGTATACTCTTGCCTCCTTTGTCGTAGATTGATTGACCATAAGTGTATGGGTTTATTTCTGGACTCTCTATTCTGTTCCATTGATCTATGTTTCTGTTTTTGTGCCAGTACCATGCTGTTTTGATTACTGTCGCTTTGTATAGTCTGAAAGCTGGAGTGTGATACCTCCAGCTTTGCTCTTTTTTCTCAAGATTGCTTTGGCAATTCTGGGTCTTTGTGGTTCCATATAAACTTTAGGATTATTTGTTCTAGTTCTGTGAAAAATGTCATGGGTATTTTAATAGGGATTGCATTACATCTGTAGATTGCTTTAAGTAGTATGGATATTTTAACAATATTAATTCTTTTAATCCTCTAAGAACATGAGATATCTTTCCATTTACTTGTGTCATTTTCAGATTCCTTCATCAGTGTTTTAAAGTTTTCAGAGTATGGGTTTTTCACCTCCTTGGTTTAATTTATTCCTAGGTATTTTATTCTTTTTGATGTGATTTTAAACAGGAGTGTTTTCTTGCTTTCTCTTTCTGATAGTTCATTATTAGTGTATGGAAAAGCAACAGATTTCTGTATATTAATCTTGTATCCTACAACTTTACTGAATTCATGTATTAGTTCTAATAATACATGAAGACTGTTTGGAGACTTTAGGATTTTCTGTATAGAGTATCATGTCATCTGCAAATAGTGACAGTTTTATTTCTTCCCTTCCAATTTGGATGCCTTTCATTTATTTTTCTTGTCTGGTTGCTGTGGCTAGGACTTCCAATACTGTGTTAAATAGAAGTGGTGAGGGTAGGCATCCTAGTCTTATTCCTGCTTTTAAAGGAAAGGCTTTAAGATTTTCACCACTGAGTATGATGTTAGCTGGAACACACCAGTCTTGCTGCTGCCTCCAGGCATTTGCATTTGTTGTTTCTCCATCCTCACCTTCTTCAGGTCTTTTCTCAAATGTCACCTCAATCAGACCTTCCCTAACCATCCTATCAAAAATCACACCCTTCTTCCCCTCAACGCAGTTCACCCCAAATCACTGTGCTTCCCATCCTTTTCCCTTGACTTACATTCTTGTACAGCACTAATCACTATTGATCTACTATTTATTTTATTTCCTTATTGTTCCTTAGTTCTTTGTCCCTCTGAAAGAGGAGCTTTTTTTTTCTATTTTTTCTGGGTTTTTTTCCTATCTTTTCACTCTTATATTTCTCGTATCTAAAACAGTAGGTTTTCAATAAATGCTTGTTAAATTAATGAATTAATAAATTTGTGGAAGAAACTGCTAGAGCAAAGTGTGGAGCTTGACAGGGTATCTATTCTCAAATGTGAAATGTGAAGCAGCTGAATATCCCAGCTCACCCTTGGAGATAAGGAGTCTCGGCCCCAGGAGGGACAGTGACTCAAGATGAAGGTGGAACTCCTTGCACATAGCTGAACTTCCAGCACAAGCTGAGTGCAAATATTAGTTTCTGTCCTCCAAAAAAAAAAGATATATTCAGCTAAAACAAAAATAAATGTGTCTTTCTTTTTGTTCAACCATGCAGCCAATATTTCTTTCCCCTTTTCATCGGTGGTCAGTAGCTTAACACTTTCCAGAGAGCACCAAGCCATAGATTGTAGACTTGCAGAAGCAGTTATAACAGTGTGGGGTTTTTTTTCAGGTTGAAAGATGTCCAAAATAGGAGGTTCCTTTAGGAAAAGGAAGAACTCAGCACAATACATTAAATATTAATCACCCAGAAGATGACAGAAACTCATCCTGGTATTTACAGGACTGACATTTCTTCCAAGGTCTCAAGGAAGCCATTCATTCAGGAAAACGCACAGTGGGCTGTGCATTTTCTCACTTCATCAATTTCCCTGTTTCCTATTTGGATTAAAATGTCTTCATGTTATGTGATGCAGCTACTTTGAGGCTCAAATACAGCTGTGCTATTTTGAACTCCAGAAGTATTAGTCCAGTATTTAAAACTAGAAAATAATTCTTACTTTGTAGACTTGTCCTGTTTTGTCTCAAGAAAATTAATCCAGGTTGTCCTGTCTTAGGCAACCTCAAATAGGGCTTACTTGAGCATTGCTCTGTCCATTGTGATGGCTATGAGCCACACGTAGCTATTGAAGTGTAGCTAGTCAAAATTGATGGGCTGTATGTATCAAATACACCCTAGATTTCAAAGACATAATGTGAAAAAAAGTAAAATATCTCACTGATAATTTTTATACTGACTACATTTTGAAATAATAATATTAATTGATTATTGAGTTAAATAATATATACACTACCAAACGTAAAATAGATAGCTAGTGGGAAGCAGCCGCATAGCACAGGGAGATCAGCTCCGTGCTTTGTGACCACCTAGAGGGGTGGGATAGGAAGGGTGGGAGGGAGGGAGATGCAAGAGGGAAGAGGTATGCAGACATATGTATATGTATAACTGATTCACTTCGTTATAAAGCAGAAACTAACACACCATTGTAAAGCAATTATACTCCAATAAAGATGTTAAAGAAATAAAATAAAATAAAAATAAATAAGAGGGCTTCCCTGGTGGCGCAGTGGTTGAGAGTCCGCCTGCCGATGCAGGGGGCACGGGTTCGTGCCCCGGTCCGGGAAGATCCCACATGCCGCGGAGCGGCTGGGCCCGTGAGCTATGGCCACTGAGCCTGCGCATCCGGAGCCTGTGCTCCACAACGGGAGAGGCCACAACAGTGAGAGGCCCGCGTAGCTAAAAAAAACAAAAAACAAAAAAACAAAAAATCTGTACATTTATATTTGCAGATTATAGATAAGGAAATTCTTCTTAACAAGGAATGGAAACCTGGAATCTACAAATAAAGAATAGACATACTTGACTATATAAAATTGTTTTAAAACAATTTTTAAATTGTTAGGGAAAAAACATTTAAATATAGAGAACAGAGTATTATTTTCTCTAATATACAAAGACACTTAAAAAGGACAATCTGGCAATAAATAACAGAAAAATGGACAAAGACAATAAAGAGACAATTCATAGAAGTGCAAATCCTCTTGGGCCTCAAATGTGAAAAGTTATTCAAACTCATCAGAAACCATAGAAATGTAAAATAAAGTAACAGCATATCATTTTACCCCTAGCAGTTTGGCAACAACTGTTAACACCAAGTAAGAGTCATTGCTGTCAGGGAGGCAGGGAAAAGTGGACTCTTACACATTTCTAGTGGAAATTTAAATCATCAACAGACTTTTGGAAATCAATTTTGCAACAGCTATTAGAATTTAAAATACATAGCCCCTTCTCCCAGCCATCTGACTCCTGGGAAGTTATCCCACACAAGTAGAAAGACTGGTTCTTAAGGATATATGGGCAGGGATGTTTATTGCAACATCTTTTTAAGTGGAGGGGAAAAGAAAAAAGAAGCAAAGTGAATCCTATCCATAAGGGAATTGTTGGATAGGTTGCAGGACATCTACACGATGTCATGTAGCCATTAAAAAAGAAAATTAGTGCTCTTCCAGCTGACTTGAAGGCTTTCCAGGAGGCACTGTTGACTATGTAAAGCAAAATGCAGAACAGTATATATATGATTCAAATTTTTAAAAAACAACAATCATTCCCATGTATTTATGTATATTTATGTATATAAATGTATTTATATACATAATGTACATACATAAATACATGGGAATGCCTGTATTTGTATTTACATATACATATATATGTATAAAGCAGGACTCATGGGGTATAACTGTAGAAACTGCTTTTTTTCTCCCATTGATCTTTTAAAAGACTACTCCTTTCCCACGTGGATGAAAACTTTTGGTCTTTAAGTTGCAATCAGAGTCTCAATTCAGCAATGAATATGTCCAATATCATGTAATATTGCATGTTTTCAATTTAATTTAAGACTTTGCCCCATATCTCCCAGCCCGTTGAAGGCAGGTTGGTTGGGGTCTTCTTTCTCACATGCCTCATCTACCCCTTGCTAGATGCAGTTCCTGACTCCTACAAGATGGAGGCAGAGATGAAGTAAGGAAATTTTTTATTTGATTAACAGTAAGCCACCATTAGAGCAGCTGGACAGCCACATCCCATTAGATTTCTCAGGCGAGAGTCAACCAATATTCCACTGTGTTCCCCAACTCCAGGGGTCACATCTTAAGCTGTCTGACGGTCTAGGCAAAGACCCTTTTCATAGGCTTGAGATGAGGGAGTGTGAGATTCACAATTCACAAGTAGCGGAACACCATTCACAAATCTTAACTTGCTAGGCTAGAGTCTAGAGACCCTTTCACATTCTTAAGGTAGGTGAGAGGTTTAAAGGAATCATGTAACTGGGTTTTGGATAAGTACTTTAAAATTGTGCATCTCACTATGGAAAATGTTATTTTTTTCTTTTCTCCTCAGTTTAAACTTCTGATTTAATCTGTTACAAATGTGTGTGTATGTGATTAATATAAAGAGAATTTTCGTATGAAGAGACATTGGTGGGACATGTACTTATTGTAAAGTTAGGTTACTTTGGAAGGAAAAGAAGAGATGGGGAAAAGGGAGACATGTCAAAAAGGAAAAGAAAAAAAAAGACTATTAAAACAAAGCAAACAAAAAGTATATAAATATAATGTGACATTTACATATTTATGCATTTATATGGAAGCACATCTATGTATGCAAAAAGAAAACTTCAAAATTTCATAGAAATGGGAAAATTGATGCATTTTTTAATGTCATGTTATTAAACCACTATAAAGTGTAATTAGAACATCTTAAAAGAAAATCTTCAAACTCGATATGATATTATGCATACTATGGAGTAAAAAAAAAAATTCAGCGACTTTGCATATTACATGTAAGTCACACATCTTGACTTGATCTGGCAGCTGAAGTGTGCTAAGGATCCCAAGTGCTTGATGAAGCCCTGGACCCTGGGTGTTGGCTTTCATAAGGAGACTACTGGCTCATGTTAATTGAATTTACAATATTCACTCTGGCATTATCCTGTCTGGAGCCCAAATTAAATGCATGGATAATTCATCTATTGAAATTAGAAGCCAAGAGGAATATAGATACAAAGCCTAAGTCTCTGCTTTGCTAATACTGAGCCCAACCATCTTCTTGACAAGTGTTGTAGCACCATGTTATTTTTGTAACTGGGCATTGGGAGATCTAAGGTCTAGTTCAGTTCCTGCTACTAACTCACAGGGCAAATTCGGGTGGCCACTTAACCTTTCTAGGCTTAGTTTCCTCATATATTCCTAGAGGAATTAGATGATTGCTGAGGTCACTCACTTCCTGTTCTCCATTAGTGATTCTCCAACTTGAGCGTGTGTAAATCTCATTTGGAGAGTTTGTTAAAGTGCAGATTACTGGGCTCTGCTTCCAGAGATTCTGATTCAGTAAGTCCAGGTGGAGTCCAGTACTTCAATTCTGACAAATGTCCAACTGACGCTAACGATGCTAGTCCAGAAAGAAGCCTGATGAATCTAAGAACTGATGAGTGAAATATTTGCAATCCTGAGTAAACATGGTGAATCATAGAGAGTGAAGTAGGCTCAGTGCTGATGTTTTTAGGTTGAGGTAAATATCGGTTTACGCACTTATAGGATATGTATGTAATTTCAAGGGTGGCAAAAATGAACTTTTTAGGATAATTGTAGTAAAGATAAATTCTCACCACCATATGTGTTCCCTCCTCAGGGAATGTGAACTATAAATGTCCTAGTTCCCAGGAGATTGCAGAAGTATAGAAAACCTCGGAGACTTCCACCTCTGGGAGGTGGTGACCTCCCTCCTGAGACACACCTGACTGTCTCCTGGCAGGGCAGCATCCATTGCCCAGCTTTCCCAGCATGTGCTACCTAAAATCACAGCTAGGTGTCACTCTAATTCTGGGGCTAGCTGGTCTCAAGTGGAAAGCTAGAGTGAGCCAGGGCACTGGGGAATACATTACCAACGCCTATGTTTGTGGGTTAAAGCATTTAAGAGATCACCTAGGAAATTCTCCACATAAAAGGATCACAGTTAGGGATGGATCATAAACTTTCAATCCCAAGAGGAATTGCCACTAAAAATAAAATAGGTGTGTGATGGTGTAGGAGAGTTACCTAAAAATGAGGTCAGGACGGGGCCTTCCAGTGGCCAAATTATCCTGGATATTGAAAGTATATGTTCATTAAGGCAAGATTAGTGTCATGGGTGAATGGATAGCCACATTTTAGTGATTTAACTTCTCTGAACTTCATTTTCCATGTCCTTAAAATAGATACTGTAAAAACAAAACATCAAGTACCTTCAATTTCTTCACAGAATTCTTGTGAGATCAAAAGAAATGTTGTTATTTGTAAATTGCTAGGTATTATTTTTAAACAAATTTTTACTCACAATGAGTTGTTCTAAATCACTTTATTGACTTTTTAGATGACACTGCCAAAACATTTGTTTATAATTGAACGTGAAATTGCCAAGTATCCACTCTTTTCTTCAGTAACCATGAGGAAACAGTTGTTGTCTCATGATATTTCATTACTTCCCCATCCGCTTTCAAGGTAAATCCCAAATGTAAAAGGATTAAAGAGAAACAACAATTAAATTGTATATATCTTTGTGTGGATTATCTACTTTTTGTAGCATCCAGCGTACATTATTTATTTATTTATTTTTATTGAAGTAGAGTTGATTTACCGTGTTGTGGTAATTACTGCTGTATAGCAAAGGGATTCAGTTATACATATATATACATTCTTTTTTGATACTGCTTTCCATTATGGTTTATCACAGGATATTGAGTATAGTTCTCTGTGCTATACAGTAGGACCTTGTTTTTCATCCATTCTATAAGTAAAAGCTTACATCTGCTAACCCCAGCCTCCCACTCCATCCCTCCCCCAAACCTCTCCTCCTTGGCAAACACCAGTCTGTTCTCTCTGTTTGTGATTCTGTTTCTGTTTCATAGATAGGTTCATTTGTGTCATATTTTAGACTCCACATATAAGTGATATCATATGGTATTTGTCTTTCTCTTTCTGACATACTTCACTTAGTATAATAATCTCTAGTTGCATCCATGTTGCTGCAAATGGCATTATTTTGTTCTTTTTTATGGCTGAGTAGTATTCCATTGTATATATGTACCACATCTCCTTTATCCATTCATCTGTTGAAGGATATTTAGGTTGTTTCCATGTCTTGGCTACTGTGAATAGTGCTGCTATGAACATAGGGGTGCAAGTATCTTTTTGAATTATGGTTTTGTCTGGATATATACCCAGGATTGGGATTGCTGGATCATATGGTAATTCTATTTTTAGTTTTCTGAGGAACCTCTTGTTTTCCACAGTGGCTGCACCAACTTACGTTCCCACCAACAGTGTAGGAGGGTTCCCTTTTCTTCACACCCTCTCCAGCATTTATAGTTTGTAGACTTTTTGGTGATGGTGATTCTGACTGGTATGAAGTGGTACCTCATTGTAGTTTGGATTTGCATTTCTCTAATAATTAGTGATGCTGAGCATCCTTTCATGTGCTTATTGGTCATCCGTATTTCTTCTTAGGAGAAATGTCTGTTTAGGTTTTCTGCCCATTTTGGGATTGGATTTTTTGTTTTTTTGTTGTTGAGTTGTATGAGCTGTTTGTATATTTTGGAAATTAAGCCCTTGTCGGTCCCATCACTTGCAAATATTTTCTCCCATTCTGTAGATTGTCTTTTCATTTTGTGGATGGTTTCCCAGTGTACGTTATTTAAATATTTAAAATTCAGAGTAGTTTCCCTGTGCTTCCAGATGCTGCTCCTGGAGTCATATCAGGCATTGCAAAATGTAGTAGAAAGGCTTGAATACCAGCCTCTGTTCTGGATTATATAGATCATGGAATAATTAAGAATGAGTGCTCTAGCCTTTTATCCCCTCCTCACCCCATTCTAATACTACCACAAATTATAAAGCCAAATTCAGATCTGTGTTTGGGTTGGTACTTCACTGCTCTTTCAAACGAGTTCCACTTCTCTAATTAAAGGCTCCTTTTCTTCATAATTTGACTGCCAGTCCACACCTTGAGTCACTGACTGTAGCTTATCCCACGTAATGTGTGTCTACAATCACCACTGACCGAAGCCACCCTCTGAGTACATGGGCACAAAATATGACTTCTCATCCTACAGGGTGCCCAAGGGTAGGGTTTTACCTGTAACAAATTCTCCAGCTTGGCAAAATGATTATTATTGTCTCCTCAGCATAATCAGATGGAAGCACTGGACAAATGAACAGCATTGAGTTTTCATCTTTTCTATTATTAACACTTTGAGGAAATAAGAGTCTTCAAAAATGAAAGGTGGTTTTATATACCATACTTGCAAGTCACTATTTTCATTTAACATTTAAGTTGTAAGGGGAAAAATGCCACCTTTATCCTTTAAAGTTTGCTGCAGTGTAACTATTCCAGAGGCACATGAACTATCTTACCTTTGATCGTGTTGATAATCCGAAGAAGACCCTTTCTATTTGGGGTTACTATGGTTACGGCTGCAGGGTGATGTGTGAGCTACACTGCTGTTTTGATAAAAATAGGTATTAACTACCAATCATAGTGCTTCTCATTTCACAGTAGTTCTTGCAGAAGAACAGCATATTTTTTTGACAAAGGAGGAAAAGAAAGAAAAAAAGCCTTTCCAAAGCACGAAGGAACATCTGCATAAATAATGGTGATTGGTCATGTGTATAAAAATATTTTTAATTAAATTCTTTTTAATTAAACAAGGCATTTTGCTGAATCCTTCTCTGTTATTTGCACCAAGATTAGCCTTGAGGAAGACGGCTGATTAATAGACCCAAGAATCTATAATTAAAAGCAGAACTGTTATTTTTGGAGAAAAGCCTCTCCGGTAAGGGTGACTTAATCGGGCTGTCTCTCATATTTTTTCATTTGTCATTGAACTCTCTGGTTAGAATTTTGATTTTTTTTAATTAATTTATTAATTAATTTTTGGCTGCTTTGGGTCTTCATTGCTGTGCGTGGGCTTTAGTTGCAGCGAGCAGGGGCTACTCTTCGTTGCGGTGCGTGGGCTTCTCATTGCAGTGGCTTCTCTTGTGCAGCATGGGCTCTAGGTGCAAGGCTTCAGTAGTTGTGCCACGCAGGCTCAGTAGCTGTGGGCGCAGGCCCAGTAGTTGTGGCTCGCAGGCTCTAGAGCACAGGCTCAATAGTTGTGGCACACAGGCTTAGTTGCTCCGCAGCATGTGGGATCCTCCTGGACCAGGGCTCGAACCCGTGTCCCCTGAATTTGCAGGGGGATTCTTAACCACTGCACCACCAGGGAAGCCCTGATTTTTTTTTTTTTTTTAATATTGGAGGAATGATTATTAACATTGTCGGGCTTCCCTGGTGGCGCAGTGGTTGAGAGTCCGCCTGCCGATGCAGGGGACACGGGTTCGTGCCCTGGTCTGGGAAGATCCAACATGCCGCGGAGCGGCTGGGCCCGTGAGCCATGGCCAACGAGCCTGCGCGTCCAGAGCCTGTGCTCCGCAACGGGAGAGGCCACAACAGTGAGAGGCCCGCGTACCGCAAAAAAAGCTATAATACAAACAAAAGAAATGAATGAAGACCACAATTAAATATTGAAAAACAATAGTGAAGAGCGTGTGTGATCAAAGGGACCTAGAAAAACAGAACTAAACAATGAAAAGTCTTCTGATTATGACAATGTTTGCTCAGCGGCCATGGCTCACAGGCCCAGCCGCTCCTCAGCATGTGGGATCTTCCCGAACTGGGGCACGAACCCGTGTCCCCTGCGTCAGCAGGTGGACTCTCAACCACTGCGCTACCAGGGAAGCCCTATAGCTTCTTTTTTTACAGTCATATATATTGTTCTTTTTCTTCTTTGGTCCTCTCTGCCTCTGCATTTCAGAGTTTCAGAATACACCAAGTTTGTGGTTTCTCAGCACTGGTGTTAGCAGCATTCTACACAGAAATTCAAGAGAAAACTGAATAACTTTCTATCTGCAGACAAAAAAAATAAGATGTAATTTACAAAGCAGTCTCTTCAGCACCAGGACTGGCTTTGAGAACAAAGACAACATTCATTTAATATCTCTTAAGCAGCATAGGAAGAGATTGAGATGGTTTTATTCCCATATTCAAAAAAAAAAAAAAAAAGCTCACATACAGTATAAGGTTATGTCCCTAAATCATTTGCCTAGTTATCTGTAGAGAAACTTGGGTGACTCTACTTCTATTGTGTAATATTTGGTAGAGAAGTACTGTATTAGTATTGCTGTGGAAGAAGGCAAGCAGTGAGGGATCATTCGGGGTCTTTTCATATGTTTTCATTGAATTCTAGGTAGAAAAAAATTAAACCTCCGAGGAAGTCAGAGGATATTAGACCAGCGTACTTCCCGTAGAAGGTAGCAGGCTTCTAGAGACTGCAGACAGACCAGCCATTTTTACGAGGCAATCTGTGCTTCAAACCTGTACACAGTGTCATTTAATAGTATTCGGTTGCATTTTTGTGTGTCTGTCCAATTCCATGTTAAACACACCGGGATAGCATCAGTTTAAAAGTCTCTACATAAACCCAGGTCTATAAAACACCATCATATAAACCCAGATTCTATTCTTGAGCTAACTTACCCAGAAATAAAAAGAACAGGTTGAATTTATATTATGTATCTCTTTCAGTGAACTGAAATAGCTTCCACTCGCAGTATTTCAATTACTTTCATGTAGTTTTCTTGGGTAGAGAGGATCCATTTCTTAGATGAAATAATTGAGGCACAGAAAAATGTTGGGTTTTTCTTAAGATTTTATAGTAAGTCCATGAAAGATTGACACAAAAGCCAGGACTTCTATTTTCTTAGATGATTAGACTATGTTTTCTGTAAGACACTAACATCTGTATGATCAAAGTGTATTATTGACTTCAGCTAACGTGCAGCCAGCTCTAAAATCAGTAATGTCCTTATTCTAACCATCAAAGAGTCTGTTAAGTCAAAATTTAGAACCCAAAGCCACCAATTGGTAGCAAACGAAAACCTCCATCTGAATTTTTCTACCTGGATAGTATACCATTTAGTGATAACAACAATTAACTAAGTGTGTACACATATATCATATAATTTGATCATCACCACAGCCAGTCAATTATCTCCATTTTAAGAAACTTAAGATTATAAATACTTAAGTGGTTTATTTAAGTCTGCAAGGGTCATAAGTGGCAGAGATGGGAGACAAAGTGTATCCAACATTCTTTGTCCTACACCACTGTTATTTCTCAAAATATTATAGAACAGTGATGTGCCCATTAGGCTTAGCACAAAATGAAACCTAATAGTCAAGTTCTCACTTTATTGTTGATTTCATTTAACAAACATTTATTCGGCACCTGCTATGCACTAGGTATTATAGGAGTGACTGAGGGAGGGAGTGAGAAGCAAAATACTGATCCTGCCCTCAGGAAACTCCAGTCTAAAGGGGGATATAAATATGACAACTGGCAGTAAGTTTAAAAGATGAGACAGAGGTAGTCAGGCAGCTTTGTGAGCTCGGAGGAAGGGCCCCATGAACTCTTGTATCACTCTGGTGGGAAGAGGGTCCTGGGAAGGCATAGGACCTCCTTCAAGACAGTATTTTGCTTGATTGAAGAAGACAAC
This sequence comes from Aethalodelphis obliquidens, assembly GCF_003676395.1. Classification (NCBI taxonomy): domain Eukaryota; kingdom Metazoa; phylum Chordata; class Mammalia; order Artiodactyla; family Delphinidae; genus Aethalodelphis; species Aethalodelphis obliquidens. The sequence continues at coordinate 10,723,294 of NW_020838016.1, read as the reverse complement.
ATGTCAGTTGGAGGAACCACAAACCATGTTTCTCTCCTATAAGAGATGGCCGTATGAGTAGGTTTTTAAAAAAAATCCCCATTCAGGCCACAGATGGCATGACCTGCTCAATACTAGCAAGATCTTCTTAGGCTCAGACTCCCTTTGGGGGTGTCCCGGCTTGATAATTCTGGGGGCCAGGGTCAAATCGAGAGCACACACTCTTGCTATTATAACAGCTCTCTCCTCACTTATGCAGAAGAGTCAAGCTCATGATCATTTGTCTTTGACACTATTATGCACCTGTTGCTCTGCAACCCCTGATCTCAGTTCCCACCCAGGCTCCATCGGCATAATTAGAAAAATATGCACTCTCCACACCCAGAGTCTACAGTTTGGAGTTTAGGTCTGAGAGCCATAGAATTTTAGTTTTGGAAGGACCTTAAAGACAAGCTCTCTCAATCTCTTTTTTAGACAGGGACCTTGAGCCTCAGAAAGAGAAAGTAAATGTACGTTGGGTAGGAGTAGGTGTTCTTTCCAAATGCAGAAATTCAAGGGGTAATTTGTGAGAAATGGAAGGAGGCAGAGAAGAGTTTTCGTCACTTCTCTGCTTGATAATATCTATTTACGTCTCTTGAAGGCATTTTTGAGTATCAAAGGGGAAACACACAAGTAGAAGGTGTCATTCCATTTTATAATGGACAAACCCTCTGACGGTTTTGATGACATGAATAATAGCATTAATGGTAACCACCATTTACTGAAATACAATATGCCAGACACTTTACATAAATTATCCCACTTAATCATTCTCCAAAAACCTACGAGGGAGGGAATATTTTTATCTCCCTTTTGCCAGTGAAGCTTACTGAAAGCTTAGTGAGGTTAAGTAACTGGCTCAAGATCACCAAGTTCATTTGCATTGCAGCTGGGATCCGAACAGAGGTTGGTTTGACGTCAGAGTCAAGTTCCCAACCATGATGTCTACCTCAGAACAGAGCTGTGAATAGCAAGGTCTTGGCACAAAGGTCTTGCTTCAGCAATTGGAAGCCTAGTTATGGAAAGTCAGCTCCACAGAACAGAATTAGAGAAGATAGTGGGTGACAACCAACTATATAAATGCCCGGGATATTGAGAGTGGATGAAGCAAGACTCCAGGTGTTCTGAGGATGGGATTTCAAGAATACACTGAAAAACCATTTGAAGCAATTCAACAGCTCCGTGGACAGCTGGGAAACAGCTGTGGCTGGCAGACCTCTCTGGCTCGCTGCTTTGGGGAACAGAATGGCTCTGCTTAAACGAAAGCAGTTCATTCTCAGCAGTGCTCAAAGACAGACCTGCAGAACAGAAGTTTTGAAAGTCAGTGTCCAGCCCACACTTTCCAATTATGTGTTAAAGAAGATATTGCATATGGGGGGAAATTGGATTCAGAAATTTCTTGGAGAGTGTTTCCTTGAACAAGAGCACTCTCTGGCTCCCTTTAGGGTTTGGCTTGGCTGACTGAGGTCAAAACCATGGGGCAATGAGGCAACTACTGAGTCACACTGAAGGCAGCACTCACTCTCAGAGTCACGTAAATGCAGCGTCAGCACTTGCACAACCTGAAAGTGAGCACCTCCTGAAGGGTGAGATGCCTAAGAAGCCAGGAGAGCACCCCAAGTAGCAGCCTGGGTTGAGTCCCCTTGCTCTACAAAGCCTCTCAGAGGCCCCTGGGGTTAGGATTCCTTGAAAAGTGGTTTCCCTCCTTCTAGAACACAGCCAAGAAAGGACAGGGACTGACCTTTTACCTGGGTACTATAAAAAAAACACATTGTAGTGTTCAATGTATTATTTTGAACTGAAACAAAAACAGCTTTTTATAACAAGTGCTCTCAGGTCAGTGAGTGGGCAAAGAAGTCATTGACCACAATGGGAGGACACAAGAGAGGCAGGAGCCGGTCTGATCTTCAAGGAGTTAGCCACATGGCGCATGACCTTCAAGTTTCATTCATTTGTTCACTCATTAGGTCAACAGAATTAACTGCCTGCTGCTTGCCAAAACGATCAAAGGCATCAACAAATATATAGATGAATAACCGATACCAGTGATGACCAACTTTTTATCCAAGGGGACCAATTTAAAGAAAAGTAAAAATGCTTGCAGGCTGTTTTTTGGGAGGTGTTTTTGTTTGTTTGTTTGTTTTTTAATACTGCTTTCACATAAGAAAAAGCATTTACCTGCACCTGAACTTCTGCCTGCTTATATTATTTTCCAATCCAGAAAGGATTACTGTAGAGGACTAAAATTTCAGAGATGACAAAGCTAGTTCACACTGCAGTATCTGATGTAATATGGCACCTCTGGAACTGGTTTCTTTTTCTTTCCTTGACTGACCTTGTAAACCACTGAACTGCAAAGTGTGGCTTGTCTCTTGAAATTATATCCTATAATGCCAGAGATTTTTCCATTGTAAATAAGATAAGTCACATTTTTTAACACAAACAAAGTGTTTCTGGGTAGGTGATGATGCCATTCCTTGAGATTGGTAGTTCAAGGGCAAGAGCAGCCGATTGACAAAGGCTGGTTGGGGGATAGGGAATCTATAGCACATCCATGCCCAGTGCCAGGCACACAGTGATGCTTAACAAGTATTTGTTCCAGTAGAAGAACTCCAGGTGGAGTTGTCTTGGCAGTGGCTAGATACGGGAGTCTGTAGCTGAGGGAGAGGAAGAGATGGGCTGGAGATTGAGATCACTTAGTGTGGATGAGATTGCTCAGGGAGAGCTGGTCGAGTGAGAAGGGAACCGAGGAGGAGTTCCTGGGCAGCATCTGCTTGAGTTTACACAGGAGAGAGAGAAAAAGAGACAAGAGGGGTTGAAGGGAAATTAGGTGAAGCTTGTATCCCCAGCACAAAGGAGAGCACTTGGAAAGACAAGAAGTGTCCACAGTGTCGTGTCACACAGAGGGCTCAACAGTCTGGAAGCCCAGGGAGGAAGTTCTGAGAGAAAGGGAGGAGGTGAGGGGTCCTCACATATGGCATCCTGGGCCGTGGGAAGAGGCTCCGGGTTCCATGCTGTATCTCCTTATTAAGTTTGGCCAGTTTTTAAGATGGTTTTTACCTTTCTTATTCTAAAAATAGTGCATGCTTATTGTAAAAAAAATTACAAAATACAAAACAAAGTTCAGAGAAGAAAAATAAAAATTATCCTGAGAGCTGCTTTATGACTTGGCTTGCTCGCTGTAGACGTGGCTTACCCAGTTGTGTTAACTTTCCACCCTGGTTTGGAAGTCATCATTCCCACTTCAGCACCAATCCTTCACAGTGTAGGTCATATAAAATAAACACTGGAAAATAAAGTGACCTGATGAGCTATAAAGTAATACATTCTGAGTAAACGAGTGATCTGTTGTGTGTGATGATCGTACCAAGGGTGACTCGCGTGGATAATTAATTAGCACAGAGGGCCCCTTACGCACAAATATTTTCAAACCCACAGCCTTCTCATCGGTCCAGGTTTTCCCTTGCTAAGCATGAGCTAGAAGATTTGTCTAAGTGACTTCTGTTCTACCCATGGTGGGGTAGGGGCCGGGAGGACTGAAGGGCCGTTCTAGCTACATCCCCACTCAGTAACTCATATATTGAAAAATCAAATGCCTGGAAGTTTAGCCATTTTGTAGTTCCTATGGTGAGAGGGTAGCAGAGTGTATTCGTTTGCTAGGGCTGCTATAACAAATTACCAGAAATGTTGCAGCTTAAGACAACACAAATTTATTATTTTATAGTTCTATAGGTCAGTAGTCCAGGTTGGCTCAACTGGGGTCTCTACTCCAGGTTTCACAAGACCAAAATCAAGGTGTTGGCTAGTAGGGCTCTTACAGGGAAGCTCTAGGAAGAATCCTCTCTCAGGGTCATTCTGTTTGTTGGTAGAATCCAGTTCCTTGCAGTTATAGGGCTGAGGTTCCTGTTTCCTTGCTGGCTGAAAGCTGGGAATACCTCGGCTTCTAGGTATTCTAGATCTCCCTCTGGCCCTTGCAAGTGAGTCCCTACATCTCAGAGTTAGCAATGGAGTGTTCAATCCTTTGCACCCTTGGAATCTTCCTGACTCCCTCTTTTTTGCAGTCTCTCTTCTGCCTTGCCTTCAACTGCATCTCTGACCAGGCAAAGAAATTTCTCTGCTTTTAAGAGCCTGTGTGATTAGGTTGGACCCACCTGAATAATCCAACATAATCTGCCCATTTTAAGGGAACCTTAATTACATCTGCAAAATCCCTTTTGCCATGTAAGGTTATATATGCACAGGTTCCAGGGGTTAGTGCATGGACATCTTTGGTGGTGGGGGTGGGGAGGGCAGGCATTATCCAGGCTACCTCACAGAGTGATGACATGAATGATTGGACACGTGGTATGATCCCTCTCCTCCTGTCCCTTTTCCCCTCTCTCTCACATAGACCCAGTGTGGACTCGTCTCGATATTACTCTTGTTCACCCTTAGCAGCTTGTCTAAACTGCTTAGAAAGCAGGAATATGCACCCTCTACTTTGACACCTTTCTGTAATGTCCCTCAGGGTCTTGATCCACAGATTGGGCAATGATGGTATAAGATACCTGCTTGTTTCATATCTTTTTGTAGCAAGAGAAAAATTTATTTGTGAAATCCACTTATCTTAGGATCATGACTAACACTACCATCTTTTTTCCTACAATTGTTACTTTTCATGGGTCACAGTGATATTTTTACCTTCCATTGATGACCCATCCAAGCTTTGTCTGCCTTATGGCTCCACTGAGCTTTTCTCTGAATTTATTTCATGATTTGTAGGCAAACCCTTGCCTACTGTGTTCATTTTTAAAATGGCAAAATGCTTGTCGTAATCCTGATTGGAGAACGCTTGTTGATGACAGGGTGAGTCATCTTCACTCAGATATTGAGCATACTGCAGAGATTCCCCATTAAACTGCACCATGGCTCATTAAACCCCATTGGTGAGAAAACTGGGCCTTATTTTAAATGTTTATGTCCCGTGCTAATGTTAAGTTTAGAATATTTCTGTTGCAGGTACCTTTGGGAAAATTTTTTAAAGCACCAGCTAAAGTGCCAACAGATTTCAGCCCATAAGTTCCCAAATATGGAATCTGGGAAACATCCCCCCGACCCCTGTATTTATTCTCAGGTTTCTCCCTTCCTAATCTTTAAATATCTTTTTTTTCTTAATACCAAACCTTGTGATCTTCTGATTACCTTTTTATATTCTCAGTAACTGCTAAGGACTGTACTCCTGGTTTTAAAGCAAAAGAGGAAGTAGATTCTTCTGGAATAACATTCAGCCATGTTTGAAGTCGAGGAAAGGATGTAGGATCGTCAGTGTTTTTATTATTCATATATTGAAGAAATAATCTCTGTCCACAAAGCACTTACATTCCAAAAACGGACTTAAACAAACAGAAACACTCACGACAGAACTGTGATTCCAGAAATGCGCCAGTGGAATTAATATGAAAAGAATAATTTTCCTCATGTGGGAGTTTTAGAAATCCTCTACCTATATGCCAGCTGGTTATGGTGTGGCAAAAGATACTAAGATCTAGGGTGGCTTTCTCAACAGGAATCCAAGAGAGCTAAATTCTACAGAAAATGATTTGAGCAACTATTTTCTCATTTCTCTCAAAGATGATGCTTAGCCAGTATCATTCTGAGTGCAGAGGATGTAAATTAATTCATTACATACAACAAGTGTCTTTGGACAATGGTTCTCAAACTTTTTGGTGTCACAACCACTTTACAATTCTTCAAAATTAGGAAAGACCTCAAGGAGCTTTTTGTTTATGGGTGTTACATCTATCAATTCTTACCATGTTAGAACTTTAAATTTTTTAACATATTTTCATTGATCTATTTAAAATAGCCATCATAAACCATTTATAAGCTAAATGACATATTTTTATAAAAATAAATTTATTTCCAAAACAAAAAAATTTACTGAGAAGAGGGACATTGTTCTACATCTTTTCAAATCTCCTTAATATGTGGTGTAGTAGAAGACAGCTGGATTCTCACATCTGTTTCTGCATTCAGTTGCACTCGCACACATCATATAGCTTCTGGAAAATTCCACTGTACACAGATGACATAATAAGAAGGAAAAACTCAAGTGACATTGTCATATTAATCTGAAAATGGTTTTGACCTTGGGGAATCTTCCTGGATAGGTCTCAGGAACTCCCAAAGGACCCTGGACCATACTTTGAAACCATTGCCTTGGGGCATTCGGGCTTGTTTCTCCCAAGGATCCCTGGTGAAGAGGGCCTCAATAGTGTGCTTGCCTATGGTAGTTTCTCCACTACTAACTCGGTACCAAAATAGCATATCCTATTGATGGCCAAAATAAAATTGCAGCGTTTTAGGGTTAAATCATCCATGATGATTTGTGTACCTTCTGATTTAGAATAACCTCAAAGAAGTAAATCTAGTGGTTAGCTTTCTAGATCTGGCATAGTTTCTCTGACTTATTTCAGAAGGGTTAGGTTTTCTAGTTGTAATTCTAGGATATGATTAGCAAAGCTTGACCGGCCAAATCAGTACATGCACTGATTCTGCTGCCAAGGCTTCACTGAGAAGGTTTAGGCTCAAAATAATTCCAGTATTCGAGCCTGTACTAGGATACCTCAACTTTTTTGGAAGCCTCTCCTTGAAATCTCACTCTGTATAATATTTCAGAAAAGTGGGAAGAGTTACAGGAGAATTTCTTCTATAGGAATCACATGAGTAACAAGAAATCCCACATTTCCCCAAATAATCACTTGTGGAAATGCAAAAATGCTACCTTATTTATGAGACTACCAGGGTTCTCCACCTGTCAGGCCTGACATGGTTCAGCTGCACAGGCCAGAGACATTTTTGATTCTCCATGTGTCAGGGACAAGTGTCACACATACTGATTTGCACAGAAAACCACAGAGAGCACTCTCCAGGGAAAGCCAGCATTTTGACAAGGCTCAGTGATGACTTAGAGCAACAGGGGTAGGAACTACTGTGTGATGTTGTCCATAGACCCATATCATTTGAAATTTAAATTCCTTGTAAAACACCAAGAAAATATGGGTCAGAGAGCTGCTAATGGAGATTCTAGGGAAGGGACTGTCACTAAATCACCCTGAAGACTTAAAAGTGACTGAAAGAGCATTAGGAAAGAGGTCAGTTCAAAAGCTAGCAGTAAAAAAAAAAAAAAAAAAGCAAAACATCATTTAAGAGTCAACACACTGAGGTACTGATGGGGTCAGCCAGTCATTATCTGAATTTTTATCTCCAGGTATGGTTATTACACTTGAGATGAGAAAATAATAGTTTCAATGCTTTAAAGGGGTTCCCCTCTTTTTCCTCTCTCTTCAACTTCTTTATCCGCTTATTCTGCTCAACCTGTAATTTAGAAATTGAAGAGAAAGCCTCTCTTGGCTTTCTGCTCCATAGGCTTCACTTGATCACCAGCTTCTCAGAAGTGCCGTCCACTCCACTGCCTCATTCATTCCCCCAAGACCCCTCGCTGTTTGATTTCTGAAACTATTTTCTCAGTGAGTCAGTGACATTTCTCAACCATCCGCTGCTCTTACCTGGGGGTAGTTATGTGTGTGTGTGTGTGTGTGTGTGTGTGTTTGGGCATAAAGTTATGTGTGCTTGTATTCCTTACTACCAATTTGGGAGACAAAGCGGATATTTCTCCAGCTAAAAAGTCAAGTAGAAAGGGGATGTGTTGGGGAGGGCTCCTGAGCCCCAAGCGGAGCTTCCAACCCATCACTAAGCGATGGGTGCAACTACAGCATGACAAAGGCAAATATGACTGAATCCCCTGATAAAATCAGAGGCTTAAGAAATTGGATTGTGTCTTCTCCCCTTCTTATCCACATGGGGTCTAGAATATTCTCCTCATACTGTCACAAGAAGGCTCATCTAACTATGCATTGCTTTTCAGCCCAGCCTCGGACCTAGGTTGTCCTTACAAACGCAGCAACACGTGGGCAGAGCTTGTGTGAGCATGTCCACAGCTGTTCCAAGAGATTCTCTCCTGGGAAGGTGACACAGAGTCTTGGACATTGTGTGTGAGATTGAGCCCTGCCAACGAGCTAATTAAACGTGTTTTTTTAAAAGCTCTAAGCTTAGCAGCGAGAGTGGGCGGCTAATTTCCTGACTCACCTATTCAACTCATTTGTGGTCCCAGCAAATACTTCCTCTTGTAGGACACACTGCCTGGCTCTGTTTCCAAGCCGTTCCATTTCTTCACAGGGTAAATAGGAATGCACAGACTAATAGCTTTCTCTCTTGTGTGGGATAACGTTTATGAAGTGGAGTTCAGTTCTTTGTGCAAAAGGAATTGTGGGGGCTTCCCTGGTGGCTCAGTGGTTGAGAGTCCGCCTGCCGATGCAGGGGACACGGGTTCGTGCCCTGGTCCGGGCAGATCCCACATGCCGCGGAGCGGCTGGGCCCGTGAGCCATGGCCGCTGAGCCTGCGCGTCCGGAGCCTGTGCTCCGCAACGGGAGAGGCCACAACAGTGAGAGGCCCGCGTACCACAACAACAACAAAAAAGGAATTGTGGGAATGTCAGAACAGTTTTGAACAAAACTGGATATTCAATTAAGAGCCTTTCCCTTCTAAGGCCCAGAGCTCTCACTGGAAAAGTGCAGAGTCCATCCCAGCCCAGGGTGGACTTCGTAACTGGGGATGTGGGGAAAGAAACCCTGGGCCTTACATCCCTATTTGTGAGCCTAGGAAACCTGTGTGTCTGGGAGTCATCTTCAAAGCTTGGAAAATCAACAATCACAATAAAACAACATCCAATATTCAATAGAGCTTCCATGGTAGAATTTTCTAATTTAAAAATTACTTTTATTCCACAAAAACCTAGCAAAAGGAAAATGTTGCTAATTAAAACCCCCAATGGAAGTCTCTTTGTTTTGATTAGATGCAGGGTCTTGACTATCCTAGCAGTAGACAGAGGTTACTTAGCAGAGGTAATTGTTAGCCGCTTCTACGACCGCCTGCAAAGGTTAAGGGTGGTGGCAAATGTGAACAGCTACATGCTAGTAGAGAGGACATCTCTGCCGTTCTGCCTATCGTGATTAAGGATCTACTCAGCTAGAATAATGAAATTGACTCTATGCCTAGTAAAATGGGAGCCGGCTAATTGTCATGCCAATTCATGACATTTTATATGTGTTGTCTCTTTACCTCAGAGCTAGTTGTTGAATTCAATTCTCCTTTCCCTAGGATAATTTTTAGTAAATAAAACTCTATGCATGATGAATATGGTTTTCAGCCAACTTGTTCATGCTTAGGGTCAGGTTTGGCAAATATCCCACGCGTATGTTTCATGCTTCTTTTTCTCCACATACCCCTTAGCTGTAAGTGTTCCCCAAGGATCTCTCATGAACTCTCTTCTCTTTCTATATACTTTGCCCAGGCAATCTCAGCCACTCCTGTGGCTTTATGTTCCATCTACATGCTTATAACACTTAAAATCTTTCTTCTGCTTTAACTCTGTCCAACTCGGCTTACAGCCTTTTATTTCCAGCTTTCTTATTGAAATCTCCTTTGGAAATTCTACCTGGCTATTTAAGTCAACATGTCAAATACCAAACTTACGGGCTTCCCTGGTGGCGCAGTGGTTGAGAGTCCGCCTCTAGATGCAGGGGACACGGGTTCGTGCCTCGGTCTGGGAAGATCCCACATGCCGTGGGGCAGATGGGCCCATGAGCCATGGCCACTGAGCCTGCGCGTCCGGAGCCTGTGCTCCACAACGGGAGAGGCCACAACAGTGAGAGGCCCGCGTACTGAAAAAAAAAAAAAAAAAAAAAAAAAAACCAAACTTATAAAATGCCCCTGTTTACAAACTAATTTCTCTTATGCAGCCCATCTACCAACTGATCACTCCTTGCTGTCTCTCAAGCACCAAGACCCACCAATTCTCCGTCCCAAATATCTTGTGGGTATTGTCCCCTCTGCTCTATCCTCCCTGACGTTATCTTTTATTCATTCACTCACTAAAGGCTTACTATATTCTAGCACCGTGCTAAGGGCTAGTGACACAGAGGGAAGATGAGAACCAACGAGTAAGTACAATGCAAAGCACGGTGGCCACTGACCTATCAGAACCCAGGGTGGGGGATGTTCAGGGCAGAGCAGGATGTGCAAGAATTTGGGAGACTGAACCTAGGACTCTTCCTGTCTTGGTACAACTCATCTCTTGCCAGAACGTTTGGGAAAGCTTCTAGCCACACGTCCATTCTGCCCTCTGCCCTGCTGCCTGAACTTAATTTCCAAAGTTTAAATCAGATTGTGTCATTGTCTGACTAAAACCCTTCCATTATAGCAGGACAAGTGCCAAACTTCTTGATTCTACTTACAAAACAGTCCCACTCAGCTTTTTCTCCCCCCAGCACTCTTTTATACAACACAGTTACTAACCTCACGGCCCATGAAATAGGAAAAGAAAGAGCAGAAATGAAAATGCCCACTCTGCCTTAAAAATTTACCGTCAGTGTCATTTTCAACCACCCTCTTTTCCCCTTTGGCAATCAACTCAATGGATCATTTTCCTAATGATTGCTGTTCACACTTTGCATGACTGCTTCAAGTATCAAGACACTGAATAGTTTTGATGACCACAGCTAATCAGTGTGTGATTATTTACTGCCCTGGTGTACTCCCAAAGGCTCCATACAGATATGAGGTATATAGTAGCCATGCAGCAGGCTGCCAAAAATGAATCCTTAGGTCTTGCTTTTAGGAACACTGAGTCCATCTTTATAGAAGAGTGTGATCTCGAGAGAATGAGAGCCAGGTGCCGACTACCTCTCCCTTCACAGGAATAAGTCGCTGCAACAACATTCATTCATTCATTCACTTAGTCGTTCATGCATCAAACAGGAGTGACCCAGGTCTTTGCTGAGGGATCAGGGGGTGGAGGGGAAATTTGAAAGGCTTTTAAAGATTGAATAAAGGTTTTTTGTTTTGGTTTGGTTTGGTTTTTTTGGGGAGCAAGAAGTGTGTGTGTGTGTGTGTGTGTGCATGTGTGTGTGTCTGTGTGTGTCTGTGTTTATGTATTTAAGGAAGGAGGGGAACAGTAGCACTTAGATGGGAAACAAATAGCTGCTCTGGTAAAGTGAATCAAAATGCCAGGGTAATTAAAAAATGACACGAGTTTGGGAAATTATGGCAAGTTCCTTGTGGCTTGAGGGAGGCAGCAAAGGGTGGTTAGGGGGTGGGAGTGGTGCAGGAAGAGACACTGGAAGGTAAAGAGCATGAAGATTATAGAAGACTCGTACCAAGGAGCTCAGACTTTCTCTTGTAAGCAGGGAGGAGCGAGCCCAGAGAAATCTCTAAGCAGGGAAGTGAACAGTCAGATCGTTTTTTGATTAAAGGTTCGGTGCGTGTATAGTGATGGATTTGAGAAGATGAACATTTAATGAGTGCTTTATACAGGTGACCACAACCAAGGACAAGTCCCTGGCTACATCCCAGCTAACTCTGCATATCTGTGTGTCTTCCCTAGTGACGGTGTTGGCCATTTTCCATGAACTGCATGTCGACCCCGACCTGTACACACTCTTGTTTGGGGAGAGTGTGTTGAATGATGCAGTTGCCATAGTCCTTACATAGTAAGTACCAGAACTTGGCCTGTGCTTCTTTGACCATGTAAAATATGCTTCTACTTGGTGATAATTCCTAGTGGCTTTAATAGTGTCTTTTCTGTTATGTCACAGAGATACAGTCAATTTCTAACTTTTAAGGAATTATTATCACAGAAGAGTGCCAAGAGTAGGAACATTTCATTAGCCACTTAATTTCTAACACCTTAATAAGCTTCATGTTTCCAGCTTATTACAAGATACTACTCAAAGGGTAACATTTTTTTTCTCGGTGTATGTATTTTAGCTGATTCACTTAGGCTTCCTAAAATGCACATAAATAAGCTTTCTTCATTTCAAATCAATATCATTTAATTTTTTTCCTTAAGTCACTTTCCAGATAATAGACTAATAGAAACCGTTGTATTTATACTAATTTTGGCAAATTGGAGGTAGACGTTGAGCGTCAGAATATTCTTTATTTATCAGTACAAATGTAACACATTATAGAAACACACACATTTTAAAATCATCACGTGACAAGTCAAAATGATGGAACTTTGTCTGCTAAGAGTTAATGTAATTTTCCCTTCATCTTTTCCCCTTTAGATGCTTACCATTTATATTTAATAAATGACACTTTGGTGGCTCTCACTATGTCAGAGGTCTCTTCTTGGTTTTAGATTAAGACCAACATTTTGGGCAGCAGTCAGATACCCTCGAGGAAGGTAGCTATCTAATAATTAAATGTGACAACAAGATTCAATTCAGGGTTTTAATTACTTCAAATGCATTTGAAAATGTATTGCAAAGTAACAAAGGATTTTTAAAAGTCAGATCGCCCAGAGGGGAGTAGGAAACAACAGGGCAGCACTATTCTTTTTTTCTGCCAGCTGACATTTCTTAAGGCTGCCACCCTAAAGTTACCACTGAATTCAGCAACTTTCAAGAAAGAGTCTCCAAAAAAAACTTATATTTTACCTGGCTACTGAGAAGTGCCTCTCCTGCATTAAAGGAAAATACCAGTGAGTGCAAATTAAGAGCAAAAGCCATGGCAGATTCACAAATGCCAAAGGATGCTTTTAAAGAAACACCAAGAACAATTAATTAAAACATCAGGGATCTTTGTCCAAGATATACTAGTATTAAAGGAACATTTGGAGGAAAAATTTTTAAAAATCTGCTGAGTCCCTCATCTTCACTTCCTGAGCTGCCATGTTGTAAAAAGGCCAAGCAAAGCAAAACGACTAAAGCACAAATGAGCCTTGGGAAAGAATCATGCAGCTACAGCCAAGGAAAGGTTTGGCCTTTCTACTTTCAGCACTACCGTGCACAGTAGTTTTCCATTCAAAATGCAGACTCCAAGGATGAATGTTGACACTGTTGAGCACAAGCCTGGGGGGCATTTGAAACAGTCCATTTAAGATCTCCCCAGGTCAACATGTGGTTATTACTGGTAGCGCCTCTTCTACTCCCCTATCCGTGCGTTGCATGTCTTAATAAAATGTGTTTCCCACCATGGCAAGATCCTTTCCTTTCTAGGCACCAGACACTTGCCAGTCTAGCTGAAATCTTGTGCTTCCCAGCTTTGGCATTTCAGGTATTGTGCAGAGTGACCACAGTGAGTTTCAACTTTAAAGATAATTCTAAATTAGGAATACTTGGCACGGAAACTTCCACACATTCAAACCTGCAAGCTCGTGCTTCCACCTGGTGCATTTGAACTCCACCAGCCTCTTCCAGGAGCTCTACTTAGCGTTAATGTACAGCTGTCCCTCTGTATCCACAGGGAATGGGTTCCAGGCCCCCTGTGGATACCAAAATCCACAGGTACTCAAGTCCCTTATATGAAATGGCATAGTACAGTCAGCCCTCTCTATCCGTGGGCCCCATGTCTGCTGAGTCAACTCACTAAACCTCGGATTGTTCGATGAGGAACCCGCGAATACGGAGGGCCTCCTGTAACTAGGTTACCCTGGGTCTAGCTCTCTGTCCCCCTGTGCCGTCTGTTGACCACTTCTTCTTTCACCTTACACAATCCTCCCTGTGTTTCACTCTTCACTTTTCTCACTTGCTTCTTAAACTTAGTTTGCAGCACGTATGACAATCTCTTTTTTTTTTTTTAACATCTTTATTGGAGTATAATTGTTTTACATTGTTGTGTTAGCTCTGCTGTATAACAAAGTGAATCAGCTATACGTATGCATATATCTCCTCCCTCTTATGTCTCCCTCCCACCCTCCCTATCCCACCCCTCTAGGTGGTCACAAAGCACCGAGCTGATCTCCCTGTGCGATGTGACAATCTCTTTTTATACATCTACTTACACACACATTCCCTCTCCTTTAATGCTGCATCCCCAACTATCTTCCAACTATCTTCTAGTTCCCATGGAAGAACCCTATTTAACAGTTTTCCATGACTTTCAGACCAGGAGTTCAAACATTTGTCTCTCCATTTTTCTCTTCCTTCACTCTAACTTCACATAGTAGCCAGACACATCTCTCTGGCTTGTAGCCTCATGCCTTTCTTCACAGGCGCAAAGCTCTCTCTTCCCAGGTCCTGCTTCTGCCCCATCAAGTCTTTCACCATGTACCTCAGTCTCCTCCTCTGGGGACCACTAGCTCACATGCTAAAGTCCCTCATCCACCTCCGTATGTGCCCCCACCGATTCCTTGCTAGCTCAGCCATGAAATCTTGACTTTACACGTATATTTGCTTTTCTAGATAGTAACTTTCTGAAGATGGAGACTTTGCACTTGAAACGTACATTAAAAGAGACAGTGAAAACCTCCTTTGTATTTTCCCTTTCTCAGTTCCATCTTCGTGTGGTTTTGAAGTTCAAGAATAGAGGTAGAGCTTTTATTGTACCATGGAAAGGAAAAGACACATTTTGATGTGAAATCAAGTACAGTAAATGACCTAAATCATCAGCCCCTATGGCCTTGGCAATGACTCTGGAGCCTCTTTGGAACAGCCACACACTTTCATTTGTCTTTCCATCTTCTACAAGCAAATCTCCTTGCTTAAGAACCATCCTCTTAGTATTTAAAAAAGTTTTATTGTTAGTTTTTTGACAGTAATGTGCTCTAGTATTCCTCATTCAAATACAAAGTAATTTAGCCACATTTTAGATTAAATCAGCTTTTCTGTGCTAATCTAAGAAGCGAACTAATTATAATACTTTTTCTTAGGTTAAATGTGCTCTGAATTTCAGACAACTAATTTATCATTGAATTTGATGACCATAACTCTTGTACACAGCGGCATGTGGTAGGTGGTGTCCCTAAGGCTTAAAATGATCCAGAATTATCTTAAGATAAAAGTAACTTTATTTAACAAAAAAGTTTTGAAATTAGCTTTTCTCTGATCCATGCTATTATTTCAAGTATATAGGGAATGTCATACCCAAATATGTGTGTGTATTTGTTCATGAATGAATTCCATGTGAAGGATTTGCACTTCTAAAGATTGTGTAATAGACTGTGAAGGCAGGCAAAAGATATAATGAAGACATCTTGAAAGGTGTGTGTTTTTGAATCCTGAACAAAGACATTACTTTCAGAGGCACCATGGTAGGGTAGAAAGAGCCCTAGGTTGAAGTCAAAAGTGGTGGTGTCAGGATTGTCACGAATTAACTGTACAATTATTACAGTTGACATGAAATCCACCCAAACTGGAGTGAACACAAGGGGAGTCTGTGTTGGCTGATGTAACTGAACAGCAGGAGTAGAAATGGCTCAGGAAAGGATCCAGTGAAATGAGCTGAACTCTCACCTCGCTCAGCTTCTTCCGGGTTATCTCCCTCACCCGGTCACTAGATAGTTGCCAGCGAGTCCCAGGGCTGCATCTTTCTTCAGGAGGTTAGAGCAAGAATCTTTGTCCCATTATTCCCAACATAAATCTTAGTACACCTTATAGATTCTGACGCTATTCCAGACCCACTTGTGGCCAGGGAAATGTGCTTCATTTACTGTCTCAGGTCTAAGTCACATTGTTCATAAATTCAGGGCAGTAATTGGTTTTACTTGGAAGCACATGAACTGAGACTGGGGAAAGATGGGATTCTTGCTCAGAGTAATACTGCCACAGAAAAGGAAAAGTGGATGCTGGTCAGAACCAAAACAAAACAGAACAGAACCTAAAAGACCACGACAGTGACTTCAAATGGCCATAAACTCTTCATGCTTGTTTCCTTACCTATAATATGTAAGAATAGTTGTTCTGTATACATTACAAAATTATTCTGGGCAATAAATAAAGCAATATGTTTGGAAAGGCTCTATAATCTATATAATCTACATAATCTATGCTTATAAATATATATACTTATTATAATTTATATAGTCACGTATATCAGTATCTTTCATTGTACTTACACAGATCTCTCTGGTTTCATTGTTATGACTAAAGGTAGACCTGCTTCTAGTGAAGCATTCCTTCATAAATATGGCATTTTACGATCCAAGGAATAGAGAGAATAACCATTTTTACATGTGATTTCCCCCATTAAGAATGAACCACTTAGTTAAGGTACACTGTCTAAAGAACTAGAGGTTGAAGTATATTACTTAAAGTTACACAGGTACTCACAACCAAAATTGATACTACTTGTGGAAGTTAATTGGAGGAGGAGAGAGAGAAAGGCAGGGCTAAGTTACCTAAAATGTCACATCTCTCACAGTAAGAAATCAATATGTATGTGTGGAGTTGATAGATCAAGAAATGGAAGTATATACATATTATTTAGAGCCACGGGGCAGCCATCGGAAGAAATAAAACCATAAATGTTACTAGTTGGTTGAGTAAATTATAATATATTAAGATCATGAAATCCTACGCAGACATTTGAAAAATGATAGAAAAGGAGTGTTGATGTTAAAAGATACTCACAATATATTTTTTAAGAAAATAGGAAAAATGTTAAATGTTGTATACTCTAAGATCTATTTTGGTTTAAAAAAATCACAGCCAAATTCATGTGTGTGTAGGCATGTGGGTGTATAATTAGAACACATTATTATTTATATACAAAATCAGAGTGTTAGGTGGGATCACAGGTGATTTTTAATTTCTTCTGTTTACTTGTATATATGTATTGGAAATAGATTAAACTACTTATGATCGACTCTGGTCCAAAGAATCCCCCATTAACATGCTTGATAATTGGCAATCTTCATTTAAATGCAGATTCTACAGAGGTTTAAGTTTGAAATTTTTTTCCACCCATGAAAGATGAGAAAGAGGATGATGATTAGTTCTCAGCCATTTATCTGCGAAACTGAAATATTGCCAGTATCGTACTGAAACATCTTCTTGTAAAATAATTCCACAGTATACAAATGCCTCCAGATTTTCTTAGAGATAAAATAAGAACCTCATTAAACAGCTGGCTCCTGGATGATAATAAACACGTACTAGGTGCCTTTATTTTCTGTTAAGCAAATGCTTACAAGGAAATTTAATATAGATTATTGAAAGAGATGGAGAAATGGACACCATTTTCTCATTTCAAATAAGAGTATTATGCTGCTTAGAGGCTCTTACTAGAAAATGTCATTTCAAGTGTGATACTGGTGAATGCTTGGCACTTCAAAATGAGTGACATTTTGAAAGACCACATTTCTTATAGTCCATGCATCTTAAGGGAAATTTAACATGGAAATTAATGGGATGGCTGTGAGACTCCAAGTACCATGTGACTAACAGGAACCTTGAGATGTCATCCAGCCATTTGACAAAAATGTACTGAGGACCTGTATGTGCCAGACTCTATGCTGAGTGTTGGTAATGTAGATGGATGGGCACAGTCACTCATCCCTACTCTCAACAGCTCCTCACCGAAACGAGGCAAACGATAGCTAAAGCAGGATTTTAATATGTGCAACAAAAACTTGCTCTATAAATTATCCCAGAAAATAGCTATGTAGGGATTGGTTCTGAACATATTTCGTTAAGGAAATCTATTATTTCTCTTGGTACCATCATCTCTAAGTAGATTACAAGCTCCTTGAACGAAAGACATACTTTTCTCCATCCACCATGACATGCAGCTAATTATCTGGAAGTTTCTCAACCTTTCAAACACAGGTGGGGACATTTTACTAATCCTCTTATTAAAATACATTCCAGAGGATGGATGTTTAATATTCTTCATACTGCTTCTTCTAAATATATGAAACGCCTTATTAGTTATCCTCACTAGCGCTACTTCTCCCATTTTACCCGTAGCTGTAAACATAGAGGTGATAAGGAGATGTCTTCTTTTGATGAGAATGAACCAAAACTGTTATTACCACTGGAAAGTATAATATTTCTCATGAATCTGCTTAACTTAAAAACAAATTTCTTATATCTTGACACATCTTTCTGAGGGTAAGTCACTTTGATATTTGCCTTGGAAACTGATAATCAGCATAAAATACATTTATTTTGATGCCTGTCTAGATACTGCTGGGATACATAATTAGAAAAAAAAAAAGAATTATGGTCCTTTCTGCTTAAGGACTCCTTGCCCTAACAGTCAATCCAAGCCAACTTCATTTTTTGGACACCAGGTGGCACCACCTAGCAGGACTGGGACAGCGTCCTGGCATCTTTAAGAAGCTACTGGGAGGCAAAGCTCAGCTGACCTCCAGCATAGCTCAGAACGCCCAGCGTTTGCTGCCCACACCCCTGCCTGCTGCTGCGGCCTTGTTTGCTTTTCCTTGTTCCTGATCCCTGGTTCCTGTTTCCTGGCTATGACTCTGGCATCTCCCCTACCCTATCTTTTCATGTCCCTGTTCAGATTACTGGGAATTGACATTGACTTTATCCTGTGACTCCAATCCCTTGCCTCTCAGAGTAGATCTGACGTTTACTCACTGCTTCTCGGGAACTCAGAACTTGCTTTGCTTCATTTCAAACCACACACTACAGACTGAACTGCCAAAAATAAATAAATAAAAGAAATCCATGTTGGGACTTCCCCGGTGGCGCAGTGGTTAAAAATCCGCCTGCCAATGCAGGGGACACGGGTTCGAGCCCTGCTCGGGGAAGATCCCACATGCTACGGAGCAACTAAGCCCATGCACCACAACTACTGAGCCTGTGCTCTAGACCCCACGAGCCACAACTACTGAAGCCCGCATGCCTAGAGCCCGTGCTCCACAACAGGGAAGCTACTGCAATGAGAAGCCCGTGCACCACAATGAAGAGTAGCCCCCATTCGCCACAACTAGGGAAAAGCCTGTGCGCAGCAATGAAGACCCAACGCAGCCAAAAAATAAATAAATCAATAAATAAACTTAATAAATAAATAAATTAAAATTTTTAAAAAAAGAATAAAAAAGAAATCCATATTGATGGTTTCTTATCTCAATTCCATTTATACTTTAATTTATTGGTGTATAAGTCAGATGTAAGTGCCAGAAACCCAATTCAAGTTACCTTAAGCAAAACGAATTCACTGGCCTATTTAACACGAGTTGGGCTGACTCTGGGCATGCCAGGATTTAAGGATTCAAATGTGGTTGTCTACTCTTTCTTTTTCTTTCTTGGCTCTGATTCCCTCTGAGTGCTAGTGTCATTCTTTCCTAGTACAGACAGATGACTGCACAGATAGATGACTACGAAGTAGGAGAGAGTGACCTATGGCATCTCCAGGCTTATATTGTTCTAGTTCAAAATAACACTTAATTCTCCCAATATTTGCATATCAGCCATAGAGAAGGACTCCTATTGGCTCTGCTTGTATCAGTAGATCACCTCTAGGCCAATCACATAGTACTCTATGGAAATTAAACATGGTGATCGGCCAGATCTGAATGATATCCCCATCCTTGTGGCCAGTGGCATGGAATCTTTTATTAGAAGAAAGTGATTGGAAGTCAAGTTTAATCCCAGAACAACAACTACCATATTTCACAATAATGGAATGTTCAGAACATAATGAATTGAAATGAAGCACATAGGCCCTATGCATTTACAAACTTTAAAAAATGCTTTATCTATCTATTTTTGTTTTATTTCCATTTCTCTAGGACATGTGTACACTACCAAATGTAAAATCGATAGCTAGTGGGAAGCAGCCACATAGCATAGGGAGATCAGCTCGGTGCTTTGTGACCACCTAGAGGGATGGGATAGGGAGGGTGGGAGGGAGACGCAACAGGGAGGAGATTTGGGGATATATGTATATGTATAGCTGATTCACTTTGTTATACAGCAGAAACTAACACACCATTGTAGAACAATTATACTCCAATAAAGATGTTAAAAAAAAGTTTTATCTAAAAAGGCAAAAAATCTTTGCTAAATGTAGAATTGATTTGAAGGAGAGAAAAGGAAATTCCCCAGGTGTACAAGGCAAGAGTGGGAAGATACCACTGTCAGTAGCCACATGATTTTGTATAGGATATAAACTCAGAGGTTTTGGAGCTGGAGTCCCACTTCCATGTGGAAATCAGAGCGCTTTCTCTTGTAGACTCACTCATGATAATAAACTTGAGCAAAGCTCTTTGAATAAAGCCTGGATTCTCAAAGTGGTCCCTCCGTCACAGACTCTGTCCATCAGCCTTAAAAAATGTTGAGGAAACTTGTCATTTATCTGGATTTTGCATCAGAATCCCTGGCCTGGGAAGTTGTGTGTAGGAAATACAAGCCAATGAATTAAGATTAAAAGATTTTAGGACTGTTGAAACATCTGCCCCAGCATTATTTCCCTTTCCTTATTTCTAAATATGCTAAACTTCTCTGAAGTGATACCATCTCAACCCAGACACATGGAAATCCCACAGAAAAAAAAAAAAAAACCCTTCCTGAAAGTAAATTCACAATAAAAATTTACAAGCCACAAAAGGAAATAACTCCACGGTGAAGAAAAGTCAGAAGATAAAAGTAAATCAGAAGAACAAGCACCCTAAGGAACTAAACAAAAATTATAAAATCTTGAGATATGTTATAAAATAAGTATATTAAAATGACTAAAGAGATAAATGGAGGAACAGAAAACAAGTTAGGAAAGAATAATGCAGATATCGACATTAAAAACTAAACGGATGAGATAAATGTCCTATTAAATGCAGCTGGTTAAACAGAAGTAAAGTTTGCAAATGACCCAGAATGCAGAGCAGAATTAATCTGTGGCAATATTTGAAGAGATAATGGATGATAATTTTCCAGAGTTGAAGAGAAAAACTGAAACATCATAGTATGTCCAGAGCTGGAAAAATTAAAACTAACCCACAGCCAAATATATTATAATGAAATATGAGATCATCAAAGACAGAGTGGAAATCTTAAAATTAACCAGAGAGGAAAGATGAATTACTTACAGTGGAAAACAATTTGGACAGTAGAATAATATGTACAAAGTTATGAGGGAAAATAACCTACAAACGAGGTTCTAAATTCAACTAAAATACTATTCAAGGGAAAGAATGAAATAAAGACATTTTCAGGTAAATAGAGTTTACCACTCATAGATAATCAATTATAGAAATAAGAAACTGAACTCACAAAGACTTGGGAGATGAGGAGTGGTGAGCAAAGATATTGGTGAAACAATCATAAATCTAATAAGCAATGACTGTGATGACAATAATGATGATTAATGGGGAGGGGTAAATTATGGAAGAAACAAGCACTATATTATCCACTACGATATTCAGAGATAGTGAACATTGAATGATAGTGAACTGAGAGATGATGGATGGTATGCAGAAGAAGTGGAGATACAGCAAAAGAGCTGTTTTAAAGCAATCCAATTTTCACTCAAGTAGCCGTATTTGTCGAAATGTTTCTCAAAATGGTGCAAGAGTCTGACAACAAATAATCTTTTTCAGTTTGGTTTAGAAATGCTGCAATCAATTTATACTTGCTCTGAAACTTTAGATAGTCTTTAATAATTTCAAACTCTACGAGGTATTTCTATACATGAGGAAGCTGGTAAAGTATCTTCCCTGGGATCCCTCCACTTTTCTGTTGAAGATTATAGGCTGTATCCTTTGTACCTCTAGTGTCTCAAGTGTGGGACTCGTCATGTTCTCTCTGGAGGCTGTCCTTCATCTTTCTCATTGTCTTCCTACTTTTGCTTACTCTCTGTTCTGATTTCTTCATGTTCTCTTACTGTCAGATTTATGATCCACACTAGGAATTCATCTATTCACTTCTTGCCAATTCCTGAGAAGAGGTTACTTCCATGGGTGGAAAGCAGGGGACGTTTTCTACCACACCAGTTCTCGATATGCTGTGTGATGGAGATTCTTTTAAAAATTGTTCTTTATGTGCACAGATGACTGTGAGCTAATGTTTTAGGCAAAAAGCCAGTCTTGAGAGAGAGTTGAAAGAGGTAGTTCTGTCTTTTGATGTACATTGTCACCAAATCATAGTAGTGCCTTATTTATTTTAGCCCCTGTTTGAAATTTTGGCGCTCTCTCTACACTGGAGAACCTGGTGATGTTCTCTTGTTCAGGCCTGGCATGACCAGCCATGTACTAAGAGAATGATTTGCACTAAGCCAAGTATGCATGAGGCAGAGGTGGACACCAGGGAGCTGATATAATAAACACCAAGAAGTTACTGACCCATGGACCAGACTCTCCATGCTAGCATGATCAGCTCGTTTTCCTTCTGTAGTCAAGCTACTTAGGAAGCTGAATCATAATCAGCATCCACTTTATTAATTCACCACAGGAAATTACTGTCACCAGGATTTCAAGTACCCCAAAGATCACATGATAAAGGCAGTATTTCCTGTGGGCTGACCTGCATATAAAAACAAATAATATCCAAAGGGTTGTATGCTCAGCATGGGGACAGAAGAAGGGTAGATTGATGAATCAGATGCTTATCTGCATCTTTCACACAAAAGGTATTTTTTTCCCAACAGAACTTGGAATTTTGAAGTGGTAGGCAATGGCAACCACTCCCCAAATCCATACCAACGTTTAAGACATTTAAAACTATTCTACATTTGTTAGGATAACTAAACCTTGCTCTCTCCCCACTAGATAAACCTGGGATGGTCAGTTGCAGTGTTTGATTCTGTGATTCTTAATTCTTCTATGACTAGTCCGTCCTTCTTCTGATTGATACATTGCACTTTTGTCACTACACATGAATGCCTTTGTCTCTGTTTAATGTCCTTTAATACCTGGTAGGGGAATTAATAGTGATTGTCTCTCCTTCTCTGTGTTGTGACCAGTGACATACATTCACAAGACAGTGGCCTAGTGATGGAGGATAGTTCATAACTAGGTATCAGGGACATCTATGAGAAGAACCAATCATGGCTTTGGCTTCACGTGAGATAAGATTTCCAACATTGCCAAACTAGCTTCTGTTCATAACAAGATCTAAAACACTACACATTAAACTTTTGGAGAGGAGGTCATAAACTTCTTTTTAGAATCTGTAGAAAGCTATGGCTCTCATGTCAGAGAGAGGGAAGTGTATCTAAACAAAAAAAGACAGAACTTTATATTTCAGGAGCTCTGGGTTAAGATTTTTTTTTTGTCCTAAAGCATATTTCTTTCCAATGTGTTTAAGCTTGACTTCTCATTCTGAACAACCAAGAAAATGCCTTTTATTTTAGGTGATCAATTCTGAGTTTTTTCCCAAGAAAAACATTTCCAGAGAACAAGGGGTCAAATCAGTATGCGATCATAATTTTAGTCTAAATTAAAAGCTCTCTCTTGGCCTGGAGAATATAATCTGTTCATGTTATTTGGGCTCCATAATGAATTTACATGGCAGGCTTATTGAAGATTTTATGTGGGCTCTGCATTCCTGGGGCATGTAATGCTCTGGGAATCTGATTAAAACTTTGGGAAGAAGCAGCTGTTCAGCTATAGTGGGTGAACTCAGGACCCATTTTTCAGAACATGACCATAATGGCTGATACCCTGGCCTGCTATTAGATGATAAATGAACTGTCTTTGAATGCCCAGCTCCTGTGTTAATAGCTTTAAAAGATCGGTTGTGTATGGAAAAGAAGTTGGGAGCTCTTATCAATTTTCCTGTCCCGGGGGTCCTCAAATACATCATTTTTTTTCATTGCCAGAATGACAGGCAGTGTTGAAGGGAAAAGGAATAAATTCTTCCAGTATTTACGTTGCTCTTCATGGGTTAACATCAAGAGTTTCTCATTTCAAAAGATAGTGGAGTGAGTGCCCAGTGAATTCTTTTATGAAGTGAAACACATAAAATCCAGACCACATGCTTGCTGGCATTATCCTATAGTGTCAGAATCGTTATGTAATTCCATCTGATTTTTCTAAAGGTACTTAATTCAACTCAGTATATGAAAGTCAAATTCTGGAGCCTGTGCCAATTAGCTTATTTCCAGAATGACAGCTAAATTGTCAACTTTGATCTAATGCCATTGATTGAGTATGCTATCCCTGATGCCGTTACATTAAATCCTGACCCCAATATATTTGGAGGTTTATCCTTTTTTATCTTTAACCCCATCCCCACCCTCATCTGCCTACTTTGTTTTTATGGACATCAGAATATCTTCAAAGCAGAGTTAATTTTTCATTATGTGACTATTGAACATTTAGATTTTTAGACATTGCCTATTGTTCTAACAGCAGTCTGCTTTTAGCCTTTTCATCAGCATGTTTATAAGAATAAGTTATGAAAAATAAAAAATATACACACGTATGCATTCAATTTCGTTTTATTAGGAGTTCTGGTAAAAGTTTTGGTGGAAGAATTTTAATCTTAGAACACACCTCATGTGTGGATTGTGTGTTTTACTTTTTCCACGAAGAAGCGAAGGCTGGACTGGGAGTCTGGATGATGACTCTATCATTTACTAGCTTTATCCCATTGAGCAAGTCAGTCAGTTTCTGCAAGTTTGCTTTCTAATTTCATTAAGATGCAGCCTCAGTATACACATCTATCCCAATTTAAAATATAAAAATCTGTTGGGATTTTAGAAGTGAGATTGCACTGAAGATACAGATTATGAAAGCAATAAGATCAGTGTCGTGGGAAAACAAAACTCTAGAAAACCAAAGCCCAAAACATGTATAATTATTTACTAAGATGGGGTAAAAGACTATATCCTGAAGACAGGGATAAGCTGAAATTTTAAAAGTAAAATCATACAAATTTAAAATATTAAAATTAAATACTTAATAGATGAGCTGATATGATTGTCTACTTAAAAATACAACCGACTCAAATGGAAAAATTTAGAGAGCTCAGAAATCTGGCTGGACAGAAGACTGATGCACAAAAATCAATAGCTTTTCTAGACTTCAGTAACAACTGATGATAAAATGTCATGGGAAAATTATTTTGTTCACGATAACATTTTAAAATCTAAAATAATTAGAATAGCCCTAAATAATAAACCTATAAGATATGCGAGAAGAAAAGTCTTAACTTTAGCGAAGGACAAAAAAGACAATCTCAATAAATGAGGAGCCCTACTACGAAATACGATGGGAAGATTCAATATTGTAAAATAGTCAGCCCTTCCCTCAAGTAATCTGTACCTTCAGAATAATCTGCCTCCTCAAATCCCAACAGATTTTTTTAAGGTGATTCTAAAGTTCACATGGAGCTTCTGCTTAAAACAGGAGGATAAGATATTTATTCTACTAGACGCCCTCAAAACAAACTAAAATTATTAAAAACATTGAAAAATAGGAAATTTTCATAGCAAATGAAACATAGAAACAGTCACAGCTCCAAACCACAAACTATGAAATATTTACGTATGAAGTATTGCTGCCAAATAATGTGAAATCTTGAACAAGAGATGGAAAGATGCTGAGCCAGGTCAATTCCTCTCAGATTTGACAGCATATCACATCACTGACAGGCCTAGCTAACATTCTGTTGTTTAGAGCACAGATAAGATCAGGCTGGATGGGCCAAGGAAGAAATGGAGGAAAATAATCTGACCCTTCAAAATGCCAAGATGAGTAGAAATCATGCTGACCTACACTCTAGTTTCCCAGCTAGGGCATTGCAGGAGGCTGTTTGCATGGGGGCGGGCAGGAGGGAGGGAGGCAAAAATTTCGAAACCAAAACATACTTTATCTGTAACTTATGGATCTTTTCTCTATGGCACTCAATTTGAATGCCATGGACTGCAAAAAGATGTGTTCCCAAAAGAAAGAAAACAGATTTAGCAACAAATGCTTGAGACCGACAACTTGGGGCAGTTTTTCAAACATGACTCCCAAATTCTTTGACAGTCCTCCCATGGGGAGGTGAAGTCTATATTCCCTCCCCTTGCCCCCGTAAATCTATAAAATGCAGAGGAAGGGATGCTGTGCCAGTTTCCAGGCCCAGGCCTTAAGAAACTAGCAGCTTCCACTTCCTGTTCCTTGTGACACTCCCCATTGGAACGCAGCGACCTTACTGTGAAGTCAAGCCTCTCTGGGGAGAGGCTGGGGAGAGAATGACACCTGGGGAGAGAATGACAGCCAGCTTGACTTCCCAGACCTTTGGGTGGTCCATCCTTGAAGCGGATCCTTCAACCTGTTTAGAGCTGCCCCACTGATACCACATGCAGCAGAAATGAGGTGAACCTGCTGAGCTCCGCCCAATTTGCAGATTTGTAAATGAAGCAACTGATTTGTTGTTTTAAACCCTAAGTTCTGGGGTGGTTTGTTTTGCAATGATAGATAACCAGAACAAAATCCAAATTAGAACTGCAATTGGCTTCCGCTTACTCAACTCTATTCCACCCATTTCCCTGTATCCCTGCACTATACTATTATTTAATAAGTAGCCAGTCTCTTTTAAAGATGAGTAATAATCAAAAAGGAGGGAGTGGGACATGTTCATCAAAACTGCAAAATATTTTTTTTTAACTTAAGCCAAAGAAGAGCCCACAATCCCCCAAACAAATTTACCAAAGTATTAAAGAAAAGTTTAGACAAAGAATTCTCCATTATTATGAAGGACAGCGTGAATTTTCTCTCTCTCTCTCTCTAGATGTAGATATAGATAGATATAGATATATCATTAAAGATTTCACAGAAGAGACATAAAAAAATCAAGGGAGATTAAAACTGTGCCAGCAGAGCTCAAGAGAAAAGTTGGAGAGATAAATAAAATCACTTAAGAGATAAAAAAGACTTTAGAAGCAACAAAAATAGAATGAACTTCTCTGAAAGCACTGGTAGGGACATAGAAGATAGATTTGAGGAAATAACATGAAGCAAAGTAGAAAAGAACAAAGTTATAGTAATAACTATATGGAATACGGTAGAAGTGGATGGCAGATAGTTGAGTATCTTTGAAGAAGAAAGCACATGGAAATTATTTTAAAACATAATAAAACAATATTCTCCTGAAATGATGTAATAAGTGGATGGAAAGACTTAAAGGACCCACCAGATGCCAGGAAAATTTCATTTGGAATCATCAACACGATGAGACAATCTGGCAAAGTTATTGAATTTCAAGTTTAAAGAAAGAATTATGAGGACATCTAAGCAGAAAATCCAAGTCACTTACAAAAGCGGGAATAATCAGGTTGGCCTGGGACTTGACCAAGGCCCAAGTGACATTCAATTTCAGAAGATGGAAAGGCAGCACATTTTTACTTCTGAGGGACAGAATGTGAAACCCAAGCCAAATTGTTCTTCCAATATAAAGGCAACAGATTAGGTGTTTTAATAAATAGTGTGGGTCAATGGGCTATTCCTTTGGGAGACAAAGTTAAATGCCTAATTCATATTATTCCTAAAAAAGAAACTCTAGGGGGGTTACAGAACAAAATGTTAAGAAATAACTATAAAAATACCAGGAGCTATTTCTATAATTTTGGAATGTTGATGGTCTTCCTAAATAACACTCAAAAAAAAAAAAAAAAAAACCACTCAAAACTTAAAAATTAACCAATTTGTACACAAATTTTTAAAAGTAAATAGCATAAATAGGAGACAAATAACAGACTAGAAGAAAATATTTGCAACATCTTTACAGTCTTAATATTTTAAATACACAAAGAACACCTACAAATCAATATGAAAAAATTTCAATACAAAGTTGAATAAAAATATGAAAAAATAATTTGTAGATCTCTGTATGTGTGTATACACACACACACACACACACACACACACGTATATAGCCAAGTAAAATGATGTTTATTTACAAATGGAGAAAATACAAATTCAAATGAGACATTTTACATCCATCTGATTAGCAAGATTTAAAGAGTTTTGTCACGTTCAGTTCAGTGTTGGCAAGAATGAGGAGAATCAGGTGTTCTTATACACATTTTTGTCAGTATCACTGAACATTTTAAATGTACTCAGTTAAGCTGCTTCTAGTAATATACCTCAAGAAATATTTCCTTATGCAGACAAAGATACCTATATAGTCATCAGTATAACGACAACAAACATGTAAACAGCCCAAAATGTCTCTTGATAAGGAAGAGATTAAATATATTGTACTATATACAGCATTGACATACATACACTACCAAATGTAAAACAGATAGCTAGTGGGAAGCAGCTGCATAGCACAGGGAGATCAGCTCAGTGCTCTGTGACCACCTAGGGGGGGGGGATAGGGAGGGTGGGAGGGAGGCTCAAGAGGGAGGGGATATGGGGATATATGTATATGTATAGCTGATTCACTTTGTTATATAGCAGAAACTAACACAACATTGTAAAGCAATTATTCTCCAATAAGGATTAAATATATATATATATATATATATATATATATATATATATATATATATAGTACTACATACAAACTAGGGAAGACTTTGGAGCCTATAAAAAGTAGAAGACATGGAAAAACCAACATTTTTAGTTACAAAACAATGTTTCTGAAAAGTGCATATTGTATAATAGCATTTATGCAAAAATGACATTTGTATATAAATGCATATAAACGTAAGGGAGTGGCTTTCACATTTTGCTCTGTACACTTCTGCATTGCCTTAATCTTCAATACAGAGGGCATATTTCTGTTTTACTTCTGTAGTAAATGCATTTTTAATGGGAAAAAAAGTGCCTTACCTGCTTACTTAGTAGAGGTTTTAAGTTGTGTTTATTGCTACATTCTGAGCACCTACAACTGGCAGGATAGTTGGCCATCTGTAGTTAGTAGGCCTCTGTTGAATGAATGAATGAATAGGGATTTGGTGAGAATCCAATGGGAGGATGGTTGTAAAAGGCTTATACAAGCACGCGTATTTGTGTGACAGCAAAAACCTGATTTTAAATTATAAGAGTGAAACCCTAGAAATGTGTGTGTCTCGGATGCCAGAACAGTTGATTGAAAGTTGAAATCTTTGGCCAATTCATTCAGATCATTTTCGAAGTTCCAAATTCCTAACCATATAAGAATGTTTAAGACGTATTGGATGTATGCATCATGAACTTGACTCAGGAAAATATATTCACATAAAATCAAAAAAATTTGCCTTTGTATTAATGATAATACAGCTCTAAGGAGTTTGTGAACAAAGCAGGTAATACGAATTTGTGATGGTCCAGGACACAAGACAACAGAAAGTGGTGGGGCCAGTGACTAAGTGGAGGATGCATGCCCTCCAAAAGTACTTTCGGTTCAATTTTAATTTTAAGCATTGTGATAGCCAAGCCTAGCTGGAGGGGGCCAGTTTGTGACCCTAGGTGTAAGCGACATAAGCAATCCACTTCCCTTAGAATCTTCTCATTGCCATCTGCGTTTCAGGCTATCCTCATTTCTACCTTAATTCTTTTGTGCCTCCTCTTTTATCAGTTAGGAATTCCCTCCCAAGTCTTCTGTGTCCAAATGGTTATTGTTTTGCAAAGCTGAGATTACATCCTACCTCTCCAACAAACACTATCAAGAACCTTGCAGCCATAGATTCCTTTCTCTGAACCCCCAGGGAAAGTTTTATTTGGAACCATAGCCTCTCAGAGTGAGACTGGGTATTAAAATTCAATCAGTGCAGTTTCAGATAAGGCTGCCTTCCGTCGTGACCAGCAGGAGGTCACTCCACCCAGAGCTGGTGATCTGGAGGGAAAGCAGGGCAACTCCCGGGAGCAGCAAGTGCTTCTCTCCACTCACCTCCTACCTGATTCCCTGTATCTGCAAATCATCGGTCCTGGTCTCACCTCTGGGAATCCTACAGTAACTAGAAGCTTGGTTTTGTTGGGCTTCCCCAGTGTTGACTGGCAAAGTTTTTTGTTTTCTTTTTAAACTCTGAATTTATTGCCCAGATTTAAAAATCACGAGAATTAACATAAAAACCCAGATTTCTGATTACTTTTGAAAAAGCTGTTAACTGTACGAATATTGGGAGTGCATAGATAACATCTCCCCTGACAACAATTAGCTGGCATTAGGAAACGGCTGCCCCTGCTTTTAATCCGCGCAGAATACCCCAGTTAGTCACAGTTCCCACCACTCCATGTTGCCCCTAAACTGAGCCCAGGGATCCTCTGCCATGGGCTATTGAGTTTACACAGTGTCTTTTTACAGGAGAGTTAAGAGGAAAGGCATTATTTCTTGTGCTTCTGTCTCTATCAAAGGAGGAAAAGGAAGAGTAAGGCTGTCCTCCCTCACTCACATTGCCTGCCAGACCTCTGTGGAAGTTTGAATTTGCCACCTTAGCAATGAAGACGAACACCTTCTTTTTCATATGAAAGCCATTTATACATTAGAGAAAAAAAAAAAACCTATCAAAAAAAATTCAGTGTCTTCTTCTCTGCAAATCCCTATTTCTGTTCTACATACGACATAGTTCTGATTTCATTCATCATCCTAGTTGCTCTACTGTGAACAAGTTTGCGGCTATGTTTTCAAAAGTGCATTAGAATTTTTGACCCAAATGCAGGGATTATTTTTAATCCCTACTAAATTTCGTCTGGATTTATGCAAGGCACTTGGCCTCTCATCAGAAACTTGTGGAATAATATGGAGAAGTTAAAGTTAGTAAGAAGCAACATTAAATAATTGGGTATTGATTTAAGTAGCGATAAAAGTCCGTATTTCTAGTAGCTTGGCAGAGAGCTCGATTGAGGGATTTATTCTGTTTAATATTTTTATCGGTGACTGACATGGAAGGACAGATTGCAGACTTGTCAAATTTGCAATTGATATGACTCTAAGAGGTATAGCAAATAGACTGAATATGATATTGAGATTCCAAGAGAGAACAGCAGGCTGGAGAAATAGACTACCCTATGTATTTAAGGTTAGTTTGACGTAACTAGTCTCTGAATTATTATCATATCATAATCATCCTATCAGATTGTTTTGTTTTGGGCTATTAATTGATGAATACACCTAGGTAAGAGCATTTCCAAAGAAATATACTTTAAGCAAAGGTCTGTAATATTCATAAAATACATTGGAATATGAATTCATTTTTTAATTTGCTCAGATAAGCAAATTAAAAATTGAGCCTTAAATCGGATTCTATTTCTTCCCCTTAGATTTTCACATAGTGAACTCAACTCATGGCTTGAAAGCTAATCTCTGATCATTTTTCCTGAACTGCATTACCATTAATACAATGGATATTATCTGAAAAATCTCAGATAATTGTCAAGGCAGAAAAAGTTTGCCTTAGCTTCTATGATGAGAGGGATGTCTCTGTGCTCTTACCCACAAGAATCACTCCTTTCCCCCAGATGAACTGATCTTCAGAGCAAAAACACAATTCACTGGAGTAAAAGATATTTGTGGTTATCCTGGAACTTTCCAGATGGTTACATTTCTAGAATTTATCTTTTTTTTGGTCCTTTCTCGCATCCAGAGCATCTTTGCTATTCTTGAGGCACACTGGATCAACCAAGTGGTTGTTTTGTGTTCATGTCTTTGTGCCTTTTGCCTTTTTTCTCCACTTGAGTTGAGTGGTTTAGGGAGTTATTTAAACGAGTATGAATTTTCTCTAGAGAGTTCATTTTACTTCTCATTAATTTTGAGGCATTTTATTGATGAGCAGCCCAAAGACAATTATCCTAAAGGATAACAAAAGGTTGTCTGTCAATTTCTTTTTTTTTTCTTTTTTTTTCCCCTGGCCAAGTTCAGGATAAATGGTTATTGAATTCAACAAATACACATTTTTGTTTTTTCATTGAGCCTCATATTAGCAGCTAAGGGAATAAAAATGGTATAGTTGAATTTTCTTCCATCCCCATGCTAAATATGATTTCACTGCTGCTGTGCCCTGTCGCCCTCAGTTGGTACTTTAGACTTGTAGGTCCGTGAGAGTAGAGAATGCTTCTGTCCTGCTCACCATTGTACCCCCAGTGCACAGGGCCTGGCTCATAATAGACACTCAGTGAATACTTGCTGAATGAATGAACATCTCGGGACCTTTGAACCCCTTTGAACCCCCTATGAACCCCTTTTTGTCTGGAATTCTGTACCCCCCACCCATACCTGCAACAACATCCCACCATATGCCACCCTATTCCTTTCCTGGCTGGCTCCTTTTCATCTGTTCAGTCTCAATTTAAATAGAGTGTCTAGAGTGAGCTTTGCTTGATTATCCTAATATATCTCTCCCCTGACTCTCACACACACACACACGCACACATGCGTGCACACACACACACATGCACACACACACATTTATTTTCTATACTGGTAGAGTTGCCAGATTTAGCAAATGAACATGTAGGACTCCCAGTTAAATTTGGACTTCAGATCAGCAATGAAAATTTCTTTTAGTATATGTAAGTTTAATACTGGCAACCCTAAGTATGGTGCCCTGATCATAGCACTTATCATGATTTGCAATTATATATTCATTTATTTACTCATTTATTGTCTCTTATCCCCTACTATGATGTAAACTCCATGGGGGCAAGGACCATGTCTGTTTTCCTTACCAACATGTCATTATCACTCAACACATTTCCTTGCACTAGTAGATGCTTAATACGTATTTGTTGAGTGAGTTGATTGGAGATCAGATGAGCTATCAAGCTTAATAAATGATTTTTCATCAATTGATTGGTGAGTTGCGTAGACAGACCGTTTATTGCTTAGTGCTTCCCCCCACCACATGGTGACTGATTGCAGTCAGTTACATTAAAAGAATATTACCAGGGAGACGCAAGAGGGAAGACATATGGGAACACATGTATATGTATAACTGATTCACTTTGTTATAAAGCAGAAACTAACACACCATTGTAAAGCAATTATACTCCAATAAAGATGTTTAAAAAAAAAACAGAATATTACCTGTTTTTTTGATGACATCACCAAAAAAGCGGCCTAAGTGCAGGTGATCCAGAGGAAACAGAAATGGTCATGAACTTACCCAAAAGAAATTTTGATTAGTAAACCACTGATACTGAAGCTCCTCTGATGCTGGTATTTGTGTCTGTTTTAATCTTTTAGCAAAAGGAAAATACGTAACTAAGCTACATTTTGTTTTGTTTTGTTTTGTTTTGTTTTGGCTGCACCACACGGCTCGTGGGATCTTAGTTCCCCCACCAGGGCTCGAACCCAGGCCCACAGCAGTGAAAGCACGTGTCCTAATCACTGGACCACCAGGGAATTCCCTAAGCTACATTTAAAATTTTTAAATGTATTTTACTTTTTTGTTTTTGCACAAGAAGAAATTTTGAATGCATTAACCTTGAAGAAAATAAGGTGGTTTAACTACGACATTTCAAAGACATATTTGAACATACTCTTTGGGCCTGATTTACGTCATCTGCAAAATGACTGTTAATGAAATGCCTCTTATTTTATGTGGTGTAACTCTGACATCCCAAAGTATAGTTCAGGAGATAACTTAGTTCAGAAAAATGATTGTTCTAACAGAAATAATCAATTTAAGTGACTCAAATAGGTCTCTATATTCCATCTAACTAACGATGAATATTAAAGAGTGAGCTATTATGTTATTCTCTCTACCCTTTTATCCTTCCATCTCTCCATCCCCATCCATCTGTCCCTTAGGGAAATAGCTTCTGCCCCCTAGGCTCTCACATTCTAAACAAGACCATCTTCCTTCTAAGAGGTGAGAAAGTAGTGTTTTCCTAAGAGTGTGTAGGAAGGATTAACATATTCTTAGAGAGAGCCCCAGGGTAGAATACAGACTACATTAAATAAAATAAATAAAATACAGATACATTAAATAAATAGTGGCCGGTCCTCCTGACAGCTCACAGTTTAACTGGGGAAGTAAATGTTCTCCACTGAACTTGCATATTACCAGCTTCCTGCTAATTAAAAAGAATTTTTTTTCTTATCTATTGAGTGTTTAGTACATGTTATGTATTCATAAGTGATTTGCATACACCATTACACTTAATCCTCCCAACAATGCTATGTGATAGATACTTCTTATCCCCATTTAATAGATTAAAAAAACCCTAGGCTCAGGGATGTTAAGCTACTTGCCTAAAACTCCTTAATTAGAAAGTGGCAGAACTTAGTAATGGAGCCACTGCACAGATAGTTAGTTGGTACAATTTGAAGTGTTATAAATATTATAGAATAAATGTCAAAAGAAAGAGGACCTGCAAGAGAAGGAACCTCCCTGAAAATGAACTGAAGTAGCATGTCATGACTCCCAGACACAGGGGCCACTGAAAGGAAGAGGGGTTCCCCCACTCTTGCTGCTGTTCCATGGCCAAGGCACAGCTGTGACAACCCAAACACTGCCTGGGTTGAAGCCCCACATCTGCCACCTCCTAATGATACAGGACAATTATTCAATCTATTTGACCAGCATTGTTGTCACCAACAGCAACTTTTATGAAAACTTAATGAGATGGGCTTTCTGTTGACTGTAAAACACCATGAAAGTGGGATTTATTATTTGGTCTCTTCTTTTAGTGGGTCCAGAAGTTGTTGAGATACTGAGAAAGAAAAGGCCATTCTTAGAAGTGCTTCACCTCAGTTCTTCCTCAGATCTCTGGCCATGTGGGTGGCCCTCCAGAGTCAGCTGCAGGGTAGTGAGATTAAGGAGGACTCGTTTATCCTCTTACCCAAAGCTATTGCCCCGTTAGAATGAGGATCTGTGTGCCTTTCCTCGGGATCGACACAGCATAGCGCACGAGATGAATTTTGACCTGGGGCAGTGCAAAATGTCACACACATGCATGACACTAAATAAAAGGCTCTGTAAAGATTTTAATATTTGAATGCTGTGCATGGAAAATGTGTGTGCATTATGTATAAAATGAAAATTTTTGCAAATTTGAAAATCCCATTTTTAATCAGACAAGCATAATGGTTCTAGTTTGCTTCCAGTAAGTTTCCTTTCTAAATATCAGTTACTGTTTCAAAATGTGTTTTCTTTCTTTTTTCTCCATACACAAACAAAATTACTCTGCTTAGAGCAGTTATCACAAGTTCTCTCCAACAGGGAGCATTGTCTGAGATTTTGCTTCAGAAACTGTCATCTTTACAGTGACAGCATTTTCTAGGTTTCCTTTTCAACCTCTTTGCTTTTCCCCTTGTCTTCTAGTTACTCCTTGTGGACTTTCTTCAGCACCTCTGTATAATACTGGTAAAATATAGGGCTTAGAAAATTGCCTCAGCTACTCTTCTGAATGAATTCGACAGAGATGTGTGGGTTGTTAAGGAAAAATCCTTTCTCTTCTGTAAGATTCAGTTCACTGTTAATGATGAACTTGATTGGGGAAGCTACCATTATTTTCAAAATTCAGGATGCTGTGGTTTGAGTTCCTTTGATGTGATGCTCCATGGAAACTGCCATGTCTTCTCTCCTCAGAGAAACGGCTTAAACCCTCTGTGTCTTTCATTCTCCTTTTGGTCAAAATCTTTAGAAAATGCTATTGAGTACTTGTTTTTTCTTCAAATAAATAACTGTTTTGAGATTATCTCTCCATTCACAAGTGAAAGTAGCATTTCAGTTCTCCTTACTGTTAGGTGGGAATAGATCCTTATTGGAAAGCTCGTGAGGGTCTTTCCAGCAGGCAAGAAGTGACTCGTCTGCTGTGCATCTAAGGAGGCTGAGAGGAATGGTAAGTCTCCTTTCATAGTCCTAGGTTGGTCCTGAAGCAGCTGCTCTTCCACCATCAGAAACCATGCTTGGTTTTGGAGGCAGAATTAGGAAGGAGTAGAAAGAGGCACGTGGATTTGATATTATCTTTGAGCCCCTGTGAGGTCTCTATATCGATCTGTATCTACCAGACTTTCCAAATCCAGGATGTACATTGGACGCCAAGGCTCCCAACAAAGCCATTTCTCCCTTCAACTACCCTAATATTCTACACCTACCTATAATGGAAGGCCACTGGCCCCAGATATTTTTTTATAGTCTCTTCTGAAGAGTTTCTCTGCCCCACCTCAACGCCTGTCATCCCCAAAGCTCCTGATACATAAGCTGTCTTGACCCAAGGTCGATCAGTCAGCCATACAGAGGAGGCCCTACACCTTATTGACTTTAAGAGTTTGTTGACAGTCCCCAAGTGGGTGTTCAAAAAATGGTCAGTGCTAACGCTTTTCCCCACACCATTCTAGTCCAAGTAGCAATGGTGGGCTTTTGTCAATCTAATATCTCCTCTTTGTAGCTCAGTCCCAGCTGTACTCTTGGTTGCCTTGTAAA
The DNA here is from genome assembly GCF_003676395.1 of Aethalodelphis obliquidens. Taxonomy (NCBI): domain Eukaryota; kingdom Metazoa; phylum Chordata; class Mammalia; order Artiodactyla; family Delphinidae; genus Aethalodelphis; species Aethalodelphis obliquidens. The sequence continues at coordinate 10,687,209 of NW_020838016.1, read as the reverse complement.
TATTCCTAATACCGATTGCCTCTTTACTTTCCCTCTGACACCAAGTTAAGGCCTCCCTCAACTCTTTACTGGACTTCTTCAAAAGCTTCTTAACTGGTCTTACTGCCTCCAGTCACTGTTTCCATTAGTTCATTCTTCATGGTGCTATCAGAGTATTGTTCTTTTAAAGGCCAGTCTCCTCAAGTCAGTTGTCTCTTTCAAACCTTTCAGTGGCTCCCTGGCACCTCAGGATCAAGTTCAAACTCCTCAACAGGGCATTCCTAGCTCTTTACTGAATCACTACTACCTTTATCTCCAGCTTCTTTTGGAGTTTGTACACTTAGATTCCTGCAGGGCAGAGGTAGATAGACGAGTGGATTAGGCTGGGAGTGGAAGGACAATGGGAAAATGGAGAGCTCATGCCCATGCAGGGAGTTGCCCCTACTCAGCTCTAATTCTTTTTTTTTTTTTTTTTTTTTTTTGCGGTACGCGGGCCTCTCACTGTTGTGGCCTCTCCTGTTGCGGAGCACAGGCTCCGGATGCACAGGCTCAGCGGCCATGGCTCACGGGCCCAGCCGCTCCGCGGCATGTGGGATCCTCCCGGACCGGGGCACGAACCCGTGTCCCCTGCATCGGCAGGCAGATTCTCAACCACTATGCCACCAGGGAAGCCCTCAGCTCTAATTCTTGCTATGCAGAAAATTACATCCAAAATTGTTAGAACTTCTGATTTTTCAAGAGTAGCTAGGAATCTGGATATTTTTATGTGTGATCTCAATTTTAAATGTTGAAAAGATTTCATATTTTCTTTTAAACAAACAAAAGAACAATGTATAGTCCAAATAAAACATGGCAATCAATTGAAGCCCATAGGCCATCAATGAATAATCTGCTCCCCTGCTTCCATCTACTCTAATCCAGGGTTCTGCAAACTTTTTCCTGTAGATTGTCAGATGATAAATATTTTAGGTTTATATGCCATATGGTCTCTATGGCAACTTAACTCTGTCATTGTTGTACAGTGTAATCTTTTGTACTTCCAAAAGTGTCTCAAACTCTTTCCAATTTGCCATTTCTAATATGTTTTACAGTATAAAACCAGATAATCAACTTCTCTAAACTTCTTAGAATTGTGTAGATAGTAAGGATGAATGGAAGCAAAATACTGTACTGAAAAGAACACAAACATTAGTCAGATGAAGATTCAATTCTTCCTTCTTTCACTCACAATGTACAGCCTTGGGGAAGGTACCTAATCTCTCTGAGATGTTTTCCTCATCTATAGAATGGGGCTAATTTTACATATCTCATGCAGTTGTTGTAACAATGATGATAAATTATTTACAGCATCTAATACATAATAAAAACTCAACAAGTGATGCCTGCTACATTTATTTTACTATTACTATTGGCTCTGACTTATCTCCTGTGATCATTTTAATACATGGACTTAAGCTTTCGTAACCTATTATTTTTTATTTCAAATGTCTGGGTTTACAGCTACCTTTTGAAAAACTGAGATTGTCATAAAGCCAGATAGTATCTGAGGGAACAAGTACCCCATCTGACACATAAAAAGATCCCATGAATGTAGAATCTGAATTGATATTTCTACCACCCATCATGGGAGTGGAAAGTTTTCAATGTCCTAACCATGGTTTATATCTTTCTTATGCTAATAAAGAAACCAAAAAAACCCCCAAAAACCCCAAAAGCCTTAAATTGTCCTGGATCCCTATTGAATGCCACGTGAGCAAAGACATGATCCAATTATAGCACATTGAGAGAGCAATTTCTTCTGGTTTTATTAGGCAATCAGTAAGATGTACTCTCATTGTCTGTTGGAGGACTGTGAATTAAAGTGCCTGGAATCAGAAGAGAGCTCTGCGTAGTCTATTTTCTCCCAAGCTAGAGGTGTCTCTGAATAAGTTTTGTGGTTCATTAGAAAGGAGAGTTAGAAATGATTGAGAGCCAGAAAGACTGATCAAAGAACTAAATATACAGCTTACCAAATGATACGTAGCAAGAGTGGAGGGAGGGGGAAAGGGGATCAGAAACTGATACAAGCATACCACAAATGAGTAGAACGACTTTTTTTAGAGAGAAACTGAGCCTAGGAAACTATAGTGTTATTCCTCGAAAACACAAGCAGAGGTAATGCTCAGAAACTGTAGGAGGAGAATTATAAAATTTGAAGAGGGGAAAGATATACTATTGCATAAGAAACTCATTATTAAAAATGTTAATTCTCCCCAAATTAGTTTTAAAATGTAATGCAATTCCCAAAAGTAACATGACCACTTCTACTAAAACTGGATAAAATTATTTAAATTTTGTATAGGAGAATAAATGAATTACAGTAATGTCTAAAGCAATCCTGAAAAAGAAAGCCTAATGGAATGATACAATTATAATTATTGCAATATGGTACCAGTACAGGAATAGACAAGTCAAATAAAAAAAATAGAACACTCAGAAATAAACAGAGGTGTGTCTGTGGACATGTATGCACACTTGTTTTATGTTTAAAGTAACATTACAATTCAGTGAAAAATGAAAAAGAAGACGAAGTTGGGACATTTTGCTGGCTAATTATAAAAAGACAAGAGGAAAAGATTATAACTCTACTGTCATACCTTACATGAAAACAAATTCCAGATGGCATGTAAAAAAATGTACGTAAACTCACCAGAAATACTAGGTTTACTACAACTTAACGCTAGCTAGTAGCACTTCATAAATATATTTGTGGAAGATTTTGTGGCCATAAGATTTAATTGCAAACTTTGAGAGGTTTTGATATATTCTGAAGACTGGTTGCCAAGTCTTCAAACATATTAAAATTACAGAAAGTTTCACAAATTCTTTATGATTCCATGCTTAATTTTCTTTTTAGTAAGTTATTATCCATAACTGCCAGAAGATTAATCATTTGCTATTGACATTTGGAATTCTTTTTACACACTTTTCAATTTTAAGATGTTTTTTGAAAAGAAAGAAAAAAAGAAAAAAAACAAGCATACCTTGGGGCCCCGCCCCTCTGCCCCCTTAGACATTAATCATGTGACTAAGGACAGCACAGCACACAGAAGGAAAGGTAATTGATCACAGTAAAACACCTTGCCATAAGAAAATGTTTTGTTAACTTTTCAGTACTTCCAGGAGTCAAGGAATCAAACTGAGAAGAAAATACAAGTAGTATATTATTGGGAGACTATTGCAATCCGCACAGCTGTTTCCAAATTGTTTGTCACATATTTCAGCCCCTGCTGTGTTAGTTTTTTTTCCTTTTTTTCTACATTAGGAAAAAAAAATCCATATTGGTTTGATTTAGCTTTCTTAAAGTGCTTCAGGTTTCTAAGGCAGTTCTTTAAGTAAGTTGCTATTGAGGTAATTCCTTTTGTTTACATGTAATATTCAAACTGAAATCACAGTCATCCTCTCTAAGTGTCAGCTGGAACATTTCAGTACAGAGGTGTCACAGAGTTTGCCCTCAGGGATGTATGAAAATGTAACTTGGTGCAAATTAGCTGGGAATTCCCCGGCATGTCATTTAAAATCTGCTCAGGACAGTTGCAGGTATTTTGGTCTGTTTTTCTATAAACAAAAGGATACTATGAAATGGAGGTTTGATAAACAGACAGTTCTGTCGGAGAACCTTGAAATCACCTCAGGGAAGAAATTATTTACCTCTGTATTCAATCGGCTTGCATACTGGTGGTCTGGCATCCTAACAACGTTCCTCTTGCAAACCTGTCAGAGCACAAGGGCACCGCCCTGAAGGTCAGTGTGATTGCAAGCCAAGCCAGATCCTTGCTCATTTATGTAAGAGTAGCCCATGAGTGAGACAGACTGTCTGAAGGCAATAGGATTGCATAGGATTTGCTTCCACCTTGCAGACAATATTTCATTTAACTGGGCTGCGCTCATGCAAATTCGCATGGGTTCAGGGTTTGAGACTTTGAAACAGGCCAAAAATGCAAAGTTTAACTGCTGTGCTGCTATATATAGTGATACCTACCTCTCTTCAAGCTTGCTCTGTCGATGGTAATCACTGTCTTGTGCACGGAGACAGGGCCAATGCAACTCTGCAATGACGTGCCCCACGTGGGGCAGGTTGGGATCCAGCCTTGGGTGAAGTCTGGCACTCATTATCTGTCTTTTGAATGCTTCGAACATTGACGATTGACCTAAAGCTTTGACTTAAAAGTAGCCCCTGCTTTAATCTCCAATTGCTTCACATCGACCTCTATAATATCGTTGTCTTTAACTTCTTGATTTTTTTCCAACCAAGATCCACTCTGAGTCAACCCACTCTGTATTTTTCACTCATGCTCCCAGGCCCTAGAACACTTCCTAGTCATCTTGCAGGACAGGATCCAATTTAAAACAACTTTAAAGACCAACTGGCTGCAAACAAATTGATCTATCAATACGATATTTTTTTTCCATAAATCGATTCCATTCTGGTTTTTTTTTTCATGTAGCAGTTCGATTTTTGAAGTGCCCCAGATCACTTTTAAAATGCTTTGTTTGGGGCTTCCCTGGTGGCGCAGTGGTTAAGAATCCGCCTGCCAATGCAGGCGACACGGGTTCGAGCCCTGGCCCAGGCAGATCCCACATGCTGCAGAGCAACTAAGCCCGTGCGCCACAACTACTGAAGCCCGCGCGCTGTGCTCCGCAATAAGAGAAGCCACTGCAATGAAAAGCCCGCGCACCGCAACGAAGACCCCAACGCAGCCAAAAATAAAAATAAATAAAATAAATTTATTTAAAAATAAATAAAAATAAAAATGCTTTGTTCTCCTCTGATCATCTCTTTTTGATTTTTTACTGTTTCCTCCAAGTCTCCCCACCCCACCCCTATATCCCCCAGAATACAAGGGGAACTAAATGTTCAAAAAAATGTATTATTGATAAGTTGAAAAAACCTAAATACTCAACAGTTGGGGGTTACACCCGCCATAATTGTTTGGAAAAATTTTTAACGGATTGAGGGTAAAAAAGTGAATGTTTCCCTTCACTATATCAAGACTTTATAACTTTTTGTATAAAGGTCATGAGGCAGTATATGAGGAGACCACAGAACAGGCCTAACAGCTGAGTAGACACACTTGACTAAGAATTAACTCAAACTTTATAAATTAAAGAAAAATATCTAAAAGGCCTAAGTCTGAAAAATTTTAGTATTTTTCCTTTTCTGTGTTTTTCTTTTCACCTATAAATAAAAGTAATTTAGGCACTACAGAAGAAAATCATAAATTGCAGACAAGCAAAAAGACGTACATCAGAAACCCCACCATGATCCAACCTAGAGACAACCACTATTATAGATATACCATTTCTTTGCTCATACGTATGAACAACATATACATATATACCTTATTCAGAAATTATCTCATACCATACTTAGTGTTTGAGAACATTTAACCAATCATCTATTGTTGGATATTAGTTTTATTTGTGAGTGTGTGTGAGTGTCTTTTGGTAAATTTTTACTATTACAAATAAGTACAGTAATAATTATAGAAATAGATATTGAAAACTTAAGAAAGGAAAAAGGAAAAAATATTCTGGAAATTGACAAAAATATTTCACAGTGAAACATTATAAATAAAACTGAAGGAGCACCCAAGTTACCTATTTGTGGGGGAAAAAAAGTGTTTTTGATAGTTATTTTCAGCCATTCATTCTTTTGACTAAATTATCTTGTATAACAAATTTCTCGTGAACTAGTTATTTCCTATCACCAAGTCCCTTTATTGGTTCCCATTAAAGTTTTTTGTTGCAAGTGGCTGTCTCTCAGGAGGAGAGTGGTTCTTCCTGAGCCCCAAGTGTTCTGCCATTTAACGTTTCAGATCTATTCCTTGCTCCTTAAACCTCTGATTCTTTTACCCTCCTTCTGAGTTTCTCCTTCAGGCATTGATTTATAGTAATACCCAAGTCACTGCTTATAAATTAACTTTTACACAGTCAACCAGACCTTAACATATCATCGTTCCTGCCTTTACCTTCTTAATCTTTTCATGTGTCTCAGATAAACTCTCCTTCTTGTTACAGTGACTGACTTCACTTGGATTCTCATCCCTTTGTGTCCCTTTTAAGACTTTGTTTCTTAGCTCATCTCTTCCTCTGTTTTGCTGTAGCTCTGCTTCTGTATCATCTCCTTTATTTTTTTCTTTCAGCTATGCCATTATTTTCCCCTCCTTAAATAGTACTTTTGCTTGTCTCTACTATCTATTTTTACTACGAATATATTTTTCTTCTTCCTTGCATCACCAATCTAGTAAATGAATTGTTCTACTCTACTTTCTCATATCCCTCCTTAACCCCTGTAAACTGACTTCCATCCCATTGACTCAACAAACCTGCTTCTCCATTCCTTTTGTGCCTATTCAAACTGTGCTTTCCAAGAATTCAGACTTCTTCTCTGAAGCATCAAAAACTGTTTAACCACCTAGTTTTTAGGACTCTCTCCACTTCCGTCCATTCTCAACTCTGAACTAACCTAGCTTTCCATCTGTCTTTCTCTAAACCACCTTTTGTTTTGTCTTAACTGCATCTTTCTCCTGGTCCCAAGTTTATGAGGCTTAAGTCTCTGTCCTCACCTCCATTTCTCTCTTGGCATTTACTCCCTTCAATAACTTATCTCTTCTCATAGTTTCACATCCTTGCTCTATTTCATCTTTCCCTTATATTTTCATGGAGCATATCCTTCAGTATTCTTCTGCAAAGGGAACATAAAGAGCAATTATTCTGAGATATTGCATCACTGCATAGTAAACATGGCTTTACAGTTGGCCCTCCACATCCACGGATTTCACATCTGCAGATGGAAAATATTTGGGGGAAAAAAACTTTCGAAAAGGTCCAAAAAGCAAAATTTGAATTTGCTGCAAGCTGGCAACTATTTACCTCACATTTACATTGTATTAAGTATCATAAGCAATCTAGAGATGATTTAAAATATACAGTTATGGGGTGGGATAGGGAAGGTGAGAGGGAGATGCAAGAGGGAGGGGATATGGGGATATATGTATACGTATAGCTGATTCACTTTGTTATACGTCAGAAACTAACACAACATTGTAAAGCAATTATCCTCCAATAAAGATGTTAAAAATAAATAAAATAAACAGTTATTATGCAAATACTATCCATTTTATGTGAGGGACTTGAGCTTCCGTAGGTTTTGGTATCCACAGCGGGTCCTGAAACCAATCCCTTGCAGATACCCAGTTTCAACTGTATTCCTCTCTCATGCTTGGGATGATTCTTTGGCTGACTATGGAATTTTAGGTTAGAAGTCATATTACTTCAAAATTTTCAAGACATGTTTCATTGTCTTCCAACTGCTGCTTTCAGAAATCCACTGCTGTGTGACTTCCACCCACTCGTTTTTGCTCTTTCTTTTGGCTCTCAAAGAATTACTTAAACATTCTCTTTATTCCTTTTATTTGAAATACCACAGTAATGTATCTGAGTATAGTGCTCTTTTCCATTCATTGCGCTTCATATTTGGTGAGCCCTACAATTTAGAAACATACTCTGCAGTCTGGGAAATTTTCTCATACATTTTCTCTCATAATTTCATCTTTTCTCTCTCCTTTCTTTTTATGGAGCCCATTTTATAATGTTGACCTGATCATCTCATTTTCTCATCTTTTCTCTTGTACTTTTCAATTCTTTATCATATCTAGCTAAACATCTGTCTCTTAATATAAACATTTTCGAAGAGATTTACTCAACTTTATGTTCCAGTTTTGAAATTTTCATTTCAGTCCTTGTATTTTTCTTTCTAAAAGTCCTTTCTTGTTTTCTGATTGCTTCTTTTTCTAGAGTCCTATTCTTGCTTCATGAATGCAATATTTTCTCTTGCCTCAAAATACTGATAATAGGTTTTGGAAGATTTTTTTCAGTACCTTAAGTTGTGTCTGTTTTCTGAAAATTCTTTTTTTTTTTTTTTTCCTGTCTTTTCAATTTTGTTCTCAGTTTTTCTCATCTCTCTGGAGAGGCTTGGCTGAATATCTATATTTAAGAGTAAAGTGGGGAGAAAAAGCCTAAGAAGGCACAGGATGTGGGCTAGGGGCAAGTCTTGACTGTCAACTGGTGAGCCTCATTGTAGGGTAATTGGGGAACCTGGCCTTTATTTGGGGGCACCTCCAAATCTAAGTACCTGTGAACCAGTCAGCGTCTACAAATAGTCCTTCTAATGGGAGGTGTAAGTAGATTACCAACATGCTGAGAGTACTGCATGGAAAAGGATCTAGGGGTTCTCACAGTTTATGGTATGGACTCTTATTTAACCCACCTCTATTCAGTTCTGTATCCCAGTCTTCCTCCCCTGTGCCTGCTGTCCCCAGTCCAGACCCTCCCAGCCTCAATTTCTTAAGTAAATCCTCTGGAGATGGAGTGCACAATAATGACTGACAGCTCAGAGAAACAGATTGGATTTTTTTTTTTAATAAATTTATTTATTTATTTATTTATTCATTTTGGCTGTGTTGGGTCTTCATTCCTGTGCGAGGGCTTTCTCTAGTTGCGGCGAGCGGGGGCCACTCTTCATCGCGGTGCGCGGGCTTCTCACTGTCGCTGCCTCTCTTGTTGCGGAACACAGGCTCCAGACGCGCAGGCTCAGTAGCTGTGGCTCACGGGCCCAGTTGCTCCGCAGCATGTGGGATCTTCCCAGACCAGGGCTCGAACCCGTGTCCCCTGCATTGGCAGGCATATTCTCAACCACTGCACCACCAGGGAAGCCCCAGATTGGATATTTTAAACTTAACAAAATGATGCTAAAGTTTATCTGGAAAAATAAACATTCAAGGAAAATTCTGAAAGTCCTGAGTAATGCTGAGGTACATGATCTACCAGATCCTAAAATGTATTGTGAGGCTATAGCCATCAAAGTTTGGTGCTGTGAAGGAAAAGGCTGGCAGCCTTAATGGAAGACTAGAGTTAGAAAAAATCCAAACAAACACATGTGGGAATTTTAGATATGATAAAAGTGGCTGCTCATATCTGTAGGGAAAAGATGAATAACAGGATGTTTATTGCATTGCATTATAAACATTGTTTATAAAAACAAAAAATTAAAAACAACCTAATTGTCCACCAATATGGAATTAGTTTAATAAACGTGATCACTTCATACAATATTTGCAACTGTTCAAAAGAATGAAATCATTATATGTGAGCTGATTTGGAAGATATCCAATATATCACTTAAGTTAAAAAGCAATTTATTGAATAATACGTATGGTATTTTCTCATATTTTTTCTAAAAATAAGAGAGGGTATATATTGCTAATCCATACATAAAAGTTTTAGAAGCAGAAGAAATATTAATAGTACTTCTGGGAGTGGGAATTGGGGCCTGGAGAGGAAGGAAAAGTCTTTCACTTTTCATTTTATACCCTCTGCACTCTTTGAATTTTTTTTTTCAGTTTTTTTCCCATGAGAATACATATCTTGTATAGCTAAAATTTTGTTAAAAATTAATAACTACAACATTGCTAGCTTGCTGTCCAAATACTAGATTGTGAAACAGTTTTTAAATGTAATTGAAAAAATATTGATTCTAGGCTGGCTTGCCCTGTAACAAATTGGCCCACGAGCTGGGATTTCTTCAGGCTTGTCATCATCCCATATTTTTGCCTACACCAACTCCAGCTGCCAATCATCATGCTTTCTTGCTTGCTTCTTAGAACACTCTCTCCACAATTTTTATTTGCTTACTCTGTTGCAACATAAAAGTTTCCCAGACACCTGTTCTCTTAGGTCATTTGCTACAGTTGTAGCAGATCTGTACCTGGAACAGACTGAGAATAGACTTATCTTCTCCCCTGCTTTAACTCCCTGGAGTGTGGAAATAGGTCAGATAATGGAGTTATAGATCACCACCTACAAGGGATACAACAAACCATGTTCCAGCATAGATAACCAGAGATTTTACATGATTTCACATTTCTTTTGTTTTAGAGAAAATGTTTAAAATGATTCAACTATGTAAAAGTATACAGAAAAAAAATATACGCATTACTCAGATTTTTTTTCAAAAGATTGATATTACCTTAGAACTCTTTTTAAAGGAATAAAAATACAGCTACTATTGTAGTCCTGTTCCTTCCTATTCTCTTTCTTCCCCCAGCTCCCTTCTCCCCGAAGGTAACCACTAACCACCCTAAAGTCAGTGTTTACCCTCCCCGACCATTTTTTATTATGCCCTATGTCTGTATGTATCTGTATACAACATATAACATTTCTGTAAATTTTATGTAAAAATTTACATAAATGGTATTATACTTATTTATTTCAATTAGATTGCATTCAGCTGCAAGTAACAGAAAAATACACTATAAGGTAGTAAATAATTGAGTATTATTTGTCTCACAAAACAAGAAGTCTAAGGAAAGGTGGTCCTGTGGTGATCCAGTGGCTCAGTGATGTCATCTGAGATGATAGTGATGTTATCTGTCATCCTGCCCCACTGTCGCAGTGGGTAACTCTTCACCTGCTGGTGAGTTGGCTACGAAACCTCAGGACTTCACATTCCAGGGAGGACAAAGAGGGAAGGCAACAGCCTTTTCCTTGTTAAGTTTTGTCATTTTATTTGGGAAGGAAAAGACACCCAGAGAATTTCACTACATCTCATTTGCTAGAACTGATACACCCTTCGCTACAAGAGAGGGCAAAGTATTGAATATTTTTAGCTTTGCAGCAGCTTTCTTAGTAGAGAAAGTCACTGGGAAAAGGGGGAGTTATTAACTTTTAAGTAGCTAGTCATAATGTCTGCTAGGTTATTTTTTTAAAAGTTGCTTTTTCCATTTGCCGTCCTGTTTTTTTTCAGCTTATCGATATAGGTAATTCTAGATATAATCCATTCATGTTAACTACTGAGTAATAGTTCATTATATAAATATATCAACATTTATTTGAGTATTTTCCTATCGATGGACCTTTAAGTTGTTGCCATATTTTCACTATTTCAAAAATGAAATCCTTGTATGTATATATATATATATATATATCTTTGTACTCATGTGATAATTGTATATATAATACATATAGATTACATAAAGATGTAATATATAATACATATATTACATACTATATTATATATAGTATACTATATATTATTATTGAATACATATAAAATATATCTTTAAATAGTGAAATAGGACGATAGATCATGTCATTTTCATCTCTGATCACACACACACGTGTGTGCATACACATACCTTACTTTGTGCTTTCAATGTAAATGCTTTTCTATGTCTCTTCTTTTCTTCTTTGCTTTTTCATTTGGAATATTGACTACTCTATGTCCCTTTTATATTGTCGTTGTTACACTACTGTGGAGTGATTCATTTCAGTTCTTTTTGTTACCTTAGTCATTATCCTTAAATTTTAAATATATAATTCACATAGCATTCATAATTAACAAAGTCTGAAATAAATAAATATCTCTAGCATCATCCTGGATAATACGAAGAAATTAAAATGCCTTAACTCTTCTTGCTTCTCCCATCATTCATGTTATTAATTGGCTAGTATTTTAATTCCACCTCATTTTTAACCATTCAATAATAATTATTGTTGTTACAATTAATGCTTATTTTGGTTCATCTTCATGTTTAATAGTTTCTTTAATTAACATTGCTTCATGAACCTACTCTTCCTTCTGTGTCCAGTTTTCTTCTTTCTGAAGCTTCTTCTGTAATGATTCTTTTACTAAAGATGTTAGATTAGCAGATTATCTCAGTAATGGTAATTTAGCAGTAAATTATTAGTCTTTGGTTTAAAATTTTCTTTATTTTGTCCTCACTTTTGAACTATAGTTTATCCAGTTATAGAATTCAAAGTTGACAAATATTTTCCCTCAGAACTTTAGACATGTTAGAAAATTGTATTTTGGACTTTGTTGGTATTGATTAACAATATGCTCTATAAGCGTTATCTTTTTAAAACGAATCTATCTTTTCTGTCTGGTTGATTTTTGGTTTTCTCCTTATATACTGTAATTGTGCAGTTTCACTGCAGCAAGTCTAAGTATGCATTAATTTTATTTTATTCCACTCAGAATAATGATTATTCAATTATATAAAAATTCTCCTAGAATATTGTCTCTCCCTCATCTCTTTTCTTTCATCTGAAACTGCTATTAGATATATATTGGATCTATTCAATTTATTCTCCATGTGTCTTATTTTTTTAATTTTTTCTCTCTTTATGTTACTTGAGTGATTTCCTCAGATCTTGTTCTCTAATTCTCTTTTGAGCTGTGCCAACTGAGTTTTTAATTTCATTGTCTACAGTTTACTTTCTAGATTTTGGTCTGTTTCTTTTTAAATTTGGCTATGTTCTTTCATTATGTTTTATATTTAACTTACCATTAATCGTTTTAAATGTAACTATTTTGGAGGGTTTTTCAGACTGTGCTGCTATTTCTATTTCTTTTTTTTTTCTTTTTTTTTTTTTTTTTTGCGGTACGCGGGCCTCTCACTGCTGTGGCCTCTCCCGTTGCGGGGCACAGGCTCCAGACGCGCAGGCTCAGCGGCCATGGCTCACGGACCCAGCCGCTCTGCGGCATGCGGGATCTTCCCGGACCGGGGCACGAACCCGTGTCCCCTGCATCGGCAGGCGGACTCTCAACCACTGCGCCACCAGGAAAGCCCTATTTCTATTTCTTATGGTTCTAGTTCTCCCTTTTTTAATTTTTTAGTTTTCTGCCTCTCCCTCATAGTGGTTTCTCTTTTTACACTATGTATATATTTTCAAATTTTTTTGTTAAACCAAGTTAGAATGAAAAGTGAAGGATATTGATTTAAATTGTCCTCCAAGTCGGTTAAAGAAAGCACACAAACTTGTCTTTTGTGAAGGTTTTGTTTTTTTTAGTAGCATCAAGTGGAGCTGATTCTTGCCTTCAGTTTTCCTTTTGTTTCTTACTCCTAGGGATTTCCACTTCTTTATTTCACATTCAGCTATGAGTTCAAAAAGTTGTTATAATTCACGTTTAAGTCACTAATACACTAATACGGGAAGAAACTCTACATTAGTTTAGTTCTACTGGTTGCATGAACCCCCTATTAATGACTTTCTGAGGACACTTAACTTCCTTAACACTGCTCTGTACTCCTGTCAGCACTCAGTGATGTCATAAAGTTATTTAAAACAAATACAAATCTTAAAAGTGGTTTCTGAACAATTTTTTAATATGTGCTAAAGATAATACCTGCTAATATAATTTTCTAAGGCTGAAGTTACAAACACATGGTCCACTGCTCATATCCCATCTTCAGACACATTTTGTTTAGTCCACACAATGTTTAAAAGTTTGTATTAGTTTCCAACATTTAAAAATTGGCCAATTTTATATAATGGTTAAGATTTTTAGTGTCTCTTACAAACAGAGTAACCAAAAAAATGCAGGTCCTCCTGCATGCCTGTGCCAGTACTGAAAGATGGAGTTCTCACCCCTCTCCCTTGTTTCCATAGACAGTTAGTTCCTTTACATTATAAGTATGGCCTTGCAAGCACCTGAGTTTGTAACTTCTGGTCTAAGGAAGTAAAAAATTTGTGGAGTGCCACAAAATACATCACCATTCAGCTCCTAATAAATATGTAAAGGGCTGATTAATCTGGTTAGTTCGCTTTAGTATGTAGGTACTTTAACTCGCTAAGGTCAGAAAGATGATCTGCTCTTTTGACATACTCCAAGGGAAGCATATTTATTTGGGGGAGTAATCCGAGGTCCTGTAAAGAAAACACAGACACTAATTTTAGTAAATATAAACAAAATGGGTTCCAGTGTGATTCAGACAAGCAGAAAAGAGCAGAAAATCGTTCATTTTTGCTTCGTATTTGTGCATTTGTATCTTCGTGAGGTTTCGTGGTTTCTTTGGAAGCAGAGCCTCCAGAACTTTCTCTAACTCTTGTTTCAACCAGTGGGCCCCTTGTTGGAAACTTGATAGAATCTGTGGGTAATTAATAAGAATTGGACATGTTTCCAATTTTAAATTATTCCTTCTTTCTAGTTTTGCAAGAATTCAGCACTATCACAGCCAAGTAGGGGTGCTGTAAACTGTTATGAAATAGCTTTATTATTTCCTGGTAGGTTAGCTATTTATTAATTTGGTCAGTACTCATGTGGAAAAAATAGGCTCTATTGTGTTACAACCTCTTCCATATAAACTGTGTTCCCAGATACTCAGAAGCATATTACTTGTTTTTATTTGTACCCCATACACTTCCACCTCCACTTCACCCCCACTTGAGCCGCACTAAGCTCCTCACCATATCCTAGATGACTCTTATTTTCCCCGAAACATAACGCCAGCCTCTCCCTCTTTGTCAGGCCCAGTTTTGATTTTGTCTCAAGTCAGGAGTCATTTTCTCTGGCTAACACTTTCATCCTGCTTCATTCACTCTGTGATGAGCATGACCGTCATTTGGTTTTATGACTGGTTCTCCACATAGCTGTTCAGTACTAGATCTTGAGCTTCGTAAAAGCAAGCCTTACTTCTTGTCTTATTCATCTTTGTATTTCTAGGGCCTGGTACCCTGCTTGGCACCTAAGAGTTACTCAACAAACTCACAGTATCTTGAATTAGACTTAATTATGTCCAGAAAGGAGTTGAGTTAGTTTACGGGACTAAAGAATATTTACTTTCAAAAAGGATAATAAGTAAAAGATGAAAAGACGTCTCTTAAAGGAAACAAGAAAATGAGTATCTGGCACCACTTAGTTACTTAATTTAGCACTAAATTTTGTTCAGAGCCTCCTGGCGACAAAGTGAAAAGGGAAGTACATCAGTTTATATAGTTCTTCGAGCCAGCTAGAGAAAACACACAGATCATCTGCCAGTGTTGTTTGTTATTGAACTCCATGAGAAATAGGGCATAGGGTGACATAGTAGACAATGTTCTTGACTACAGTCTTATGAAAGACACAAAATTATTCTTCATATTGACCTTCTCAGATCCGCCCTCTGCCAAAGCTAAAAGTAGAGCAATAATCCCTAACTAAATAAAGCCACTACTATAATAGCTCTTTAAAGTTGTTTCCTGATGATCTGATGTGAAACAAAGTTAGAGCTTAAGTGACTGTTAGTTATCCATTGCTGGGGAGCAAATTGCCCCACAGCTTTGCTGCTTAATATGGCAAACATTCATCTCACCATTCGTGAGGGGCTGTTGAGGCTAGGTGTTCTGGTTCGAGGTCTCTTGTGACTTTGCAGTTAAGCTGTTGACCAGAGCTGCAGTCTCTGAAGACTCAACTGGGACTGAAAGCTCCACCTCCAAGCACATTCACATGGTTGTCAGCAGAACGTTTAACTTCCATGCCGCACATTCTCCTTCACAGGGCTGGGCATGACTTGACTTCCCCGACAGAGAGCAATCCAAGAGAAAGATGGAAAGATTATGATGTAGCACATGTGAGAGAAAGAAAGAGCAACCAAAATGGAAGCCGTGGTGACTATTTCAGTCTAGTCTCGGAAACGACATATTGTCACTTCTGTTGATCACACAGATCAGCCCTGGTACAACGGGAGAGGGGACTACACAAGGGTGCGGATACCAAGTGTCAGGGGTCATTGGAGGCCATCTCAAAGGATGGCTGCCAAAGCAACCGAAGAATGTTTGGTTCTCATGTACTTTAGATGGTCCTTCTGGAATCTCACATGTGAGCACTTACAAGTAGTGCATGAAGACCATTCAGAGTTGACTTCTGAGGTTGCAATTAATGAGAGATTTATATACTTCCAGTCTCAGGAGATTAATGTACCTGGTACGGGGTGAAAATGTGCAGACCTGATGCTCATATTTCTTTCCTACCCCTGCAGTGATAAAGCCAACAGGTTCCTTGAAAGAAATCTGATTATGTTTAATTACTCAAAAAGGCTGCACATAGATTTCTGCATGTAAAATATGGAAGAAAAACTCTTGGCTTTAAAACGTTTAAGCCATGTGTGGTCACAGGCATTCTCAGCCACAGGTCTTAGAAATGCCAGTTCACATGCTTGACTTTCAGTAGGACTGCATCTTAAATGGTCCTCAGGGACAGAGCTAAAGAAGGGAACTGTCTTAAAATGTGAAAGGGACTCTTGGAGAAAGCCAGGTACTGTTACCCCTATTGTACAGGGGGATTAAGTAATTTACCCAATATTACAGAGCTAAGCATCAGATATATTCAGCCAGGAAAAAAGATTAAGTGCTCTCATTTTAGACTACATGCAGAATTGTCCCACTCATATCCATATTTCCTTTAGCCTTTTAAAAGGATTTATTAATCCATTAAAAATGAATGAAATATTAATTAAAAGAAGCACAAAAGCTAGTATTAAATAGAGTTAAAGTAATGTATTTGAATATTAAGAATTTCTAGCGTGTAAAAAAATTGCTTTAATTCCTTTTATAGGCAACTAGTAAATGTTTGTAGCAACTGACATGATACACAGCTGGCTTTCCTCACCAGGAAGAACTTCTTAAGGGGCAGACTTTAGCTAAGATCTCACCATTGAGATCTTGAGAGGTGTTGACCTAGAGTCTTTGGATCTGAGTCAGAGCCTCCAGCCCGGGTCAGGAGCACGCACGGGAAGGAGGCCCGTGACTATGGGGCTGGCTACGTACCGCTGTTCCCACAATGAGCAAGCCAGCGATTTTTCAAAGCAAACTGGTCCAACAGGGCTCCTCTCTCCCCTGACTCTTGGCTGCTTTGAAACATTGAATAATACAACAGCAAAGTTAATTTTTTATATGATAGTGTTAAGGACGAATAAAGCCTGCAGGAGTAATAAGTTTTTAAAAATTGAAGAAAGGCATTGTCGAAAAATTTAAAATAAATAGGAAAGAGAACACTGGAAAGCTGTTATATATAGGCTGGAAATGTAATAGAGGAGAATTTCTCCAGGAAGTCTCCCAGCAGGGCCTCAAGTCTTAGCCAGGGGAGTGTGAGAGCTCAGAGGGATGGTGGTAAGTGTTCAGGGTGCAGGAGGTGGGGATGAGTGTGGGAGCCGTGCGGGATGAGGGGAGGGCGAGTGAGAGGGTCTGTGGCCCAGCGAGGGTGTTTCCTCCAGAAGAGTCTACAGAGGGAGCAGTGCTCCTGTGCAAACACGTGGACACATCCCATCGAGTTCAGGCATTTTTCAGAATATGTAGAGCTGGGTCTTCCTTCTGGGTGACTTCATATGAGAGCTAGATAATGGGCTCATTAAATAGCCCCCCAAAAGGTGTGCCTTGCAGCCCTCTGGGCTTGAGAACCTAGGAATTAGACCACCTGGTCTGTTAGCTGGAGTTTTGCTCACACCATGGCATTGGCCCCAAACTTCAGCAGACCACTTGGGTCCTCTTCGTGAATGGAAATAACGAGAAGCCTAGTCTAGCTACGTGTCTTCTGTCGGGCATCTGATTTAGAGGATTCCTTTAGCGATAATTACATTTCACCATTCACAAAGGCTTCCTACGTCTGTTGTACAGTATGTTTCTTATGACCACCCTAAGAGATTAATAAGGTAAACTAACGTAATTATCGTTCCCTTTTTTCCAGTGAGCCAACAGAGGCAAAGAAAAGTAGTGGTAACTCCCCAGGGTTACATCTGTAACCATCATGTTGCATGTGCTATGCGTTGCCTCGTATCCCATTGAATCCTTACTGCAGTCCTGTAAGTTACTGTACTTGGAGAGCTTGAGTGACTTGCCCAGTAAATTGCTGCCTCCAGGGTGATAGAACTTACTCTCAAACCCAGAGAGTCTGGCACCAGCCCTCCTATCTCTGCACAGTGAAATTTGAAAGCAATGGTTAAACTGCAAAGCTATAAATTAGCAGTACGGAGTGGGAGGGTTAAATACATGAATTTGGAGAATTATTTAATACTGGATTTGGAAATTGTACATAGGTACATAAAATTTTAAATCAATCCTTGGAGGTGGTATGATACAGTAAAAGAGCAGAGGTTTTGAAGAAAGGTGTCCTGAATTTAAACCCTGGCTTCCCCATTCACTGTTTTTGTTTTTGATAATTGTTTTTTTATGTATTTTTTTAAATTTTTATTTTATATTGGAGCATAGATGATTAGCAATGTTGTGTTAGTTTCAGACGTACAGGAAAGTGATTCAGTTATACATATACATGTATCTATTCTTTTCCAAATCCTTTTCCCATTTAGGTTATTACAGAATATTTTGCAGAGTTACCTATGCTATACAGTAGGTCCTTCTTGGTTATCTATTTTATATATAGTAGTGTGTGTACATGTCAATCCCAGACTCCCAACCTATCCCTCCCCCTCACCATACCCCCCCACCCCCCCCAGCCCATAAGATTCACTGTTTAAATGGATTTGACCAAGTCACTTCTTAATTTCAATCCCCAAATCTACAAAATGGAGCTTTCGCCACAAAACTTATATCATTGGAATATGATGAAACTCAGATAAGACATTGTCTATGAAGTCACTTTATAATTCTAAAATCTAATCTTTGTGTGGGGAGGGTCACAGATCATTCCCCGTCTCAAAAGATTGATTGTTGATTTTCATATTTATTTTCTGTCTCTTCGCCTCCCCCCTCTATATTCACCTATGGCATCTACAATAGTGCCAGGCACTTAGTAAGCCCTCAGCAAATATTCATTGAATGAATAAACATGAAAACCAGTAGAAATAATCATACTGGAATTTAATTAAAGAGAAGAAATTTTGAAAAATAACTCCCCTACTATCATTATTGAGACTGTTTCTCCCCTCAGCGTCCCATGTCTAGGGGAAATGAAATGTGTACCTAAACAAATACACACTTGCAGCATTTACACTTACATCCCCAATTGCCACTTTCTTGTGCTCAGTTAAAATAAATCACACAGAGCTTCCTTCCCATATTGTTTTCTGATCTTCACCAAGCTCTGCCAAGAGCTAGAGGGACAGCCCAGTGGGTCTCTTCTCTCAGCCTTGGGCACAGGGAAAAAGAGGATTTGAAGTAGTTGAAAGCACTTGTGAAAAAAAATATTTCAGCCTTCTGGTCTATTTGACAACCTGTATCGCCCATATTTCATTACCTTAGCTCCTCTCGACGACTATGAAATAATTTCCCAATTCTTTCCTTAGCCGTGGTTACTGATTAACATACGTGTTTCCATACTGATCAGTTCTTTTGATTTGCTGGGAGTTGAGTTTGGGGACAGTCATCTCAAATCCACTGAGGAACAGGAAAGGCACCAATCTCTGTACATCATTAATATTTTAAAAGCTAATAATATTTATTAGCTTTAAGGATTGACTTACCAAGGTTAATATTTAAATCTGATAAGTGAATGAGTTCTACTTTTGTTTATTTTTTGCACGCTTGAAGAATTCTAATCTGTCTAGAGGAAACTTCTCTGTTTGTGCTGCCTTTCAGGGCAGCAGGCTATCTGCAAGTAGCACTGGACTGATAGGTAAGAGGCCAAGAAAATAATAGTTGGGACAGTTATTGATTAGCTGCATGACCCTTGACAAGTGACTTCATTCTCCATCTTTCCTTTGGTTTCTGAGTTTAAAAAAAAAATGGAAAGAGCCACTGATTTCCTACTTTGTGACATCGTGAGAAGACAAATGGAATATTTTGCGACACTGATTTCTTCTAGGTCTCGAGGGACCCAGACGAGTTTGTCTGATTTCAATTTTATTATACACTTCATTATGGATGACACTGAACACTTCAGGGCACTGTGAAGGAACTTGGACTCCTTATTCCTCACAGCCTTGTCTGTGGTCAGCCTCAGCGCCATTTGTATTGCAGTAGTACAAAGGAGAGAAGTGATATTTTGCTGGGTCACAGAGAATGTCAGTGACAAGTTAGGACCAAACACAGGCAATTGTTTAGCTCATAAAGCCCCACAGCTTCCCGTGGATTATTTGTGGGTCGCATCTGAACCTTATGTTTAATGACAATAACCACCACAAAGATTGCTGATTACTCAGATGTTAAGCACAGCCGTATTTCTTTGCAAACAAAGGCCCTCCTCACAGAATAAAAGGACCAATTATGCTTTCCAAGTAAGGTCCTTTTATTATTAGATTCCTGGGCATTTGGTGACTTATACCATTTATAATTCAATGCTCTTAGTGATAACAAAATAGCTGTAACCAACTGCTTGATAAAATACAGAGGATTCCAGAAACATAATTATGTTTTCTAAGAGTTAAATAGTGATATGAGACAGGGAATATAATTTCTTTTCTAACTCTTTTCCCGTGAGGCATGTGGTAAGCTTTCTTTTCCTACTTTGCTGCCAGAGTCCCACTGCGCCTGTGTGACAGCAAGAACTGTCCCTTCAGGTTAATGAAGGGATAACTAGTTTGGATCTTGTTTAGAATGAGGGATTGAGGCCACCAACATTTTGAAGCTACTCACATAATTTTCAGCATCTGATTTGCCAAGCAAATCAAGGCCTTAAAAACAAAAAACAAAACAACAAGCAAAAGGGTCCTGCTCCCTGAGAAACATAATGTCATTGTTAAAGAAATGGCAGCTCCACACGTATCTATGTGTCTTTATTGATGCCTACTGCACCCCACACAGAGAAGACCAAACTTTTTGGCTCTTGAAGGACCAGGACAGCAGCAGGCAGCACACTCTCCCCAACTGGAAAGTGGGGAATGATTTTAAATACATTGTGTTGACTTTCTTGCAGCCTTTTAATAACACATAGGTAGGAGGCCATGGAACTTCAGATAAACAAGGACTGAGTGAGTGTCAGTTGAGCTTGCTTCTGGAATGTTCTGGGGTAACGTTGAGATTTGGGGGATGAGGGTATGTTTTGGAAAGGCAGCTACTGGAGAAAATTATGTAAACCTGGTGCTAAGTATCTGCCTGAGAAAACTGGGTATAAGTTGAACTCTCATCAGCTTTAAGTTACCCTCCGATAGGCCCTGATGGGAACATAGCTACAGCCCCATCTTTAGTTCTGCTTAGACTTATACGCATGTCCCTCTTATCACAGCAAAAGACAGTAGCATCATTACATCTGGACGTGTTTTATGATTCCTCCTGGAAACAGCTGTGTTGCCTGTCTTTGTGTGGATACAGTTTTTTAAAAATGAAAATCACCATGGCAACAGCTGCAGCCACTTATTACAGAGCAGTGGAAGTGTTGCTGGTATTTCTGAGGAAAGCTATGCTCTCAGAATAATGTGCCTCTTACAGTGGAGTGGATTTTTCCTGCTAACATTTCCATTTTTAAAAAATACAAAAGTATGAGAGTGTGTTCAAAAGAAATTTAGCAGGGAACTGGAGAGCTCAGGGAATTGGTAAGCAAGAATGGAGGCTTTCATCTGTGGGCCCTGAGTTAAAGTCCAGCTGTTTGTTGCTAGCTCCCAAAAATGGGATTCTAGGGAGAGCAGTGCTCATTATTTGTTTTTAGCTCCATGGTACCTAAATATGGTACTCTAAATAGAATTGCTTAATAGCAATGATAGTGATGATGAGAATTAATTGAAGCCAGTTTTCTGCTTCTTTTAGCACCACACCTTCCTTAGAACTTTGAGGAACCTCTAAATTTGGGACTGTAGGACCCAATGTGCTCCATCTCAGCCAATAAGTGTAAAGTAGTTTCAGAGTAAGTTTCGGTTTTCTTTTAACTCAGCTCTGAGATTAGTGACATATTTCATAGGCTCATGCTAAACGTTCTGGCACTTTCTCTATGCTAAGCATTAAGAAGTAGAGAAAGGGAAGCTAGCAAAGAAGATTGCCATGACATATGTTCAAGACTTTGTACGTTATGGGGGGAGCATCTGCATGCTGAGTTTTGAACAAGTGTTTCATATTCCCTAAGCATGATGTCACATCATTTTAATGATCCCATAGACCATGTTCTTGATGGAAGCAGCCAGATAATTCGACAGGAAGTGTTTAATTCTAAGGAAACAGAAAAGCAATACCAATTTGGGGTACCTCATGGAAATAATAAAACCTCCAAAAGCTGTGGTCTCTAAGACTACAGATAAATAAGCCTTGAGCATAGCACAAACATCCGTCAAAACCCAAATCCTTCGCTCACTTCCAAAGAACTCTGACACCTGATGAGGTGCTTCAGTTGTGCAGGGGGGTGTGGCTACTTATGTCTCTGAATGTGTGTGTCTATGTGTGTGTGTGTTGAGAAAAGATTAGGATTTATATGATCTGCTCACTCTCTCACAAAGTTCAAATCCCTTAGATAAAAGTTATTCCATATATTTTTCTGGTTGTTGGACCCTAAAGTTTTAGAGTGTATATTTCACCACCAAAGTTATACTTCATCTGAACTTGGTTAAACTGTGTTGTGCCATGGTTTGTTTTCCTCCCATCACTCGGAAGAAACAGAGAAGCCCATGGAGAAAGTTTTTGCCCTGGGCTATAGGCAACATTGCAAAAAGGCCCCACCTCATCCTATTCCAGGAAACGAGACTGAAAAACAAAAACTTTTCCCCTGTTAAGCCCAGCCACTAGGGATTGTTTTATGTTTATTAGAAGACAAGGCAGCATATTAGAATCTATCGTGCAGCAAGCCGTATGTCGCATCTCTCTCCTTTCTGCTGCCAAGTTTGTTTCCCATTCAAGCCAACCAAGCAACTGTTACACATAATAAGCCAGAATTTGGGATTAGAACACCATTTGATGGACTCTCTCCAGAGAAATCTTCAGTGCTTGTGAGTTACCCCTCCCCTTATTTCTACATTCCACCCATACCACCCGAACCCGTGCGTTCATGGCATTGCATCATATCTTACTTGAGAGACTCAAGAGGAAGGTGACTCTAACAGTTTTATTTTCACTGAACTAGGCAAAAAGGGAGGACGTGCTGATTTAATCCTGGTGCAGGAAAGGGAACACTGAAAGGAATGCAGCAGTAAAGAAGGGAGATAATCATTCTCTTCATAAGAAGTCAATACATTTTCCTGGATCTGGTAGCCTCAGGCAGATGTTTGATAAGAGTTGTTGGTTGAGAAGGAATCACCATCTGGCATGAAATGCATCTTAGTATAATTAATTTCTCATTTAATAAATGTATTCCATTTTGCTGGACCACTCTGAAGCCAAAGGAATATGATTCTCTTGGGAGGATCTTGGATCTGAAAGGTGGATCAGATCCACATTTGCTGCTGTGCTTAGGTCACAAGGAACCACTAACCCCAAACCTGGTGTGTTCAAAGGAGAACTCATCAAGGGTTGCATTTTTGGGTGACATCTGTCTTCAAGTCTGCTTTGGTGGTGTAGGCTTCCATCACTGGGTACTCCGTTTGGTACTACATTCCATTCTGATAGAAAAATAATGTTTTGATTATCCATAGAATTTAGCAGCAGCCAAGGACAGATATGCTACTTCCTGCCCAATAACAGGCAAAACATTCTACCTTTCAAACACAAACATTTTGTTAAGCCTAGGGGAAAGTCTGGAGGAGAGCTGACCCTGTTCAACTTCAGTTTCAGTAGCCCCGTGGACTTTTTTTTTTTTTTTTTGTCTGCTGGTTTGCTATTAAATAAACACACAAAGGAAGAACTAAAGAAATATGCAGATAGATACTTTAAAGACCTCACCTCACCAGTAGAGATTACCAAAGGGAAGGACTTACCTACTGGGACCAGCACATATAGCTACCCTTTTGCTGATGCACACTTGAGGACAGCTTACTTGGGAGGGGGCCGTAAGGGAGAGGCAACACAGGAGGTTTAGAACTGGGTTCTAACGCTGGTCCTACCATTTACTTGCCATGTGTCTTTGGCCACGTAGCTTAACCTTCCTCAATGTCGTCAGTTTCTCCTTGTAATATGTAGATAATATTATCTCTCCTGTGGGGTTGTGGGAACGATTACAAATAATGTATACAAAATGCTGATGACAGTTCTGGCTTGCAAGAGGGCTTCAATAAGTGGCAGCTATTAGCATTGCAATGTGGAAAGCACAAAGTCCAAGAGGATTTTAACACTGAATATTTTGCAGGAACATACCGTATATGCTTTCCAAATTCAGTATTTAAGACTCTAAAATTAAGCTGACATTGCACGGACTGATCACTCAATTTACCAACAAACTTTTTTTTCTTTTAAGATGTTGGGGGTAGGAGTTTATTCATTTATTTATTTTTGCTGTGTTGGGTCTTCGTTTCTGTGCAAGGGCTTTCTCTAGTTGTGGCAAGCAGGGGCCACTCTTCATTGCAGTGTGTGGACCTCTCACTATCGCAGCCTCTCCTGTTGCGGAGCACAGGCTCCAGACGTGCAGGCTCAGTAGTTGTGGCTCACAGGCCCGCGGCATGTGGGATCCTCCCAGACCAGGGCTTGAACCCGTGTCCCCTGCATTAGCAGGCAGATTCTCAACCACTGTGCCACCAGGGAAGCCCCCAAACTATCTTTTTATATCTTACTAGTTTATTTTATTATGGTTTGAAAAGCCAGAAATTATTATTTTTTTCTCGGTCGTCATTTTGGTAATTTACTGAGTCCTTTTTTTTTTTAAATCCAGAAGTTTGAAGGCAAAACGTTTTCAAAGTAAATAATTTAATAGAAGCAGGGTTCTCTTTCCTCTCCACTGCCACCTACACAGACCAGTTGGTGCCAGGGCCAAAGATTGTCAGGCAATCCAAGGCAGAAGATGGTAGAGGTGCTTGTCTGGTTCTCTGAGACCTTCCATTTCATTACATTCCCCAAATTCTGGCATTAAGTTTGTGGGGATTATCATACTTTTCCTGTGATGAAGTTACCTGGGGCTTCACCATCACACTCCATACGCATCCATGGTGCTGTAATCTCTAATTATGCACTGACCTCCTCCTGACGATGTTTCATTAGCATTAAGTGATAAAGCAGGCTTTTCACACACAAAAACACGGATTTTGCTATTTCTCTGCATAAGATTTTTTACAGCTTCTCTCTCTCTCTTGCTCTTGCTATCACTCTCGCTCTCTTTCTCTAACACACACACACACACACACGCACACACGCACACACACACAAAATGGATATGAAAGCAGTACAATCCTCTGTTGTTTTCATCTAAATGGCATTCTCCTCTTCTATCACTGGCTCACCTCTGTTTCCATTTGGATGCTTTCTAGCAATGGCCCTGAGGCATGTTTTTAAAAACTGGATTTTCCAAGAAGGTGGTAATAGGTTTTTTTTTTTTTTTAACATCTTTATTGGGGTATAATTGCTTTACAATGGTGTGTTAGTTTCTGCTTTATAACAAAGTGAATCAGTTATACATATACATATGTTCCCATATATCTTGCGTCTCCCTCCCTCCCACCCTCCCTATCCCACCCCTCCAGGCTGTCACAAAGCACCGAGCCAGTATCCCTGTGCCATGCGGCTGCTTCCCACTAGCTATCTACCTTACATTTGGTAGTGTATATATGTCCATGCCACTCTCTCGCCCTGTCACAGCTCACCCTTCCCCCTCCCCATATCCTCAAGCCCCTTCTCCAGTAGGTCTGCGTCTTTATTCCTGCCTTACCCCTAGGTTCTTCATGACATTTTTTTTCTTAAATTCCATATATATGTGTTAGCATACGGTATTTGTCTTTTTCTTTCTGACTTACTTCACTCTGTATGACAGACTCTAGGTCTATCCACCTCATTACAAATAGCTCAATTTCGTTTCTTTTTATGGCTGAGTAATATTCCATTGTATATATGTGCCACATCTTCTGTATGCATTCATCCGATGATGGGCACTTAGGTTGTTTCCATCTCCGGGCTATTGTAAATAGAGCTGCAATGAACATTTTGGTACATGACTCTTTTTGAATTTTGGTTTTCTCAGGGTATGTGCCCAGTAGTGGGATTGCTGGGTCATATGGTAGTTCTATTTGTAGTTTTTTAAGGAACCTCCATACTGTTCTCCATAGTGGCTGAACCAATTCACATTCCCACCAGCAGTGCAAGAGTGTTCCCTTTTCTCCACACCCTCTCCAGCATTTATTGTTTCTAGATCTTTTGATGATGGCCATTCTGACTGGTGTGAGGTGATATCTCATTGTAGTTTTGATTTGCATTTCTCTAATGATTAATGATGTTGAGCATTCTTTCATGTGTTTGTTGGCAGTCTGTATATCTTCTTTGGAGAAATGTCTATTTAGGTCTTCTCCCCATTTTTGGATTGGGTTGTTTGTTTTTTTGTTATTGAGCTGCATGAGCTGCTTGTAAATTTTGGAGATTAATCCTTTGTCAGTTGCTTCATTTGCAAATATTTTCTCCCATTCTGAGGGTTGTCTTTTGGTCTTGTTTATGGTTTCCTTTGCTGTGCAAAAGCTTTGAAGTTTCATTAGGTACCATTTGTTTATTTTTGTTTTTATTTCCATTACTCTAGGAGCTGGGTCAGAAAGGATCTTGCTGTGATTTATGTCATAGAGTGTTCTGCCTATGTTTTCCTCTAAGAGTTTGATAGTTTCTGGCCTTACATTTAGGTGTTTAATCCATTTTGAGCTTATTTTTGTGTATGGTGTTAGGGAGTGATCTAATTTCATACTTTTACATGTACCTGTCCATTTTTCCCAGCACCACTTATTGAAGAGGCTGTCCTTTCTCCACTGTACATTCCTGCCACCTTTATCAAAGATAAGGTGTCCATATGTGCGTGGGTTTATCTCTGGGCTTTCTATCCTGTTCCATTGATCTATCTTTCTGTTTTTGTGCCAGTACCATACTGTCTTGATTACTGTAGCTTTGTAGTATAGTCTGAAGTCAGGGAGCCTGATTCCTCCAGTTCCTTTTTTCGTTCTCAAGATTGCTTTGGCTATTCGGGGTCTTTTGTGTTTCCATACAAATTGCGAAATTTTTTGTTCTAGTTCTGTGAAAAATGCCAGTGGTAGTTTGATAGGGATTGCATTGAATCTGTAGATTGCTTTGGGTAGTATAGTCATTTTCACAATGTTGATTCTTCCAATCCAAGAACATGGTATATCTCTCCATCTATTTGTATCTTCTTTAATTTCTTTCATCAGTGTCTTATAATTTTCTGCATACAGGTCTTTTGTCTCCTTAGGTAGGTTTATTCCTAGATATTTTATTCTTTTTGTTGCAATGGTAAATGGGAGTGTTTTCTTGATTTCACTTTCAGATTTGTCATCATTAGTATATAGGAATGCCAGAGATTTCTGTGCATTAATTTTGTATCCTGCCACTTTACCAAATTCATTGATTAGCTCTAGTAGTTTTCTGGTAGCATCTTTAGGATTCTCTATGTATAGGATCATGTCATCTGCAAACAGTGACAGCTTTACTTCTTCTTTTCCGATTTGGATTCCTTGCAATAGGTTTGAATAAAAATCTAATAAATACACTTAATCCAGAGGAGACAGGTATAATTATTGAATTTCACCCTTTATCTCAGAGACTTTGTAATTTCTATATAACCTTAGTCCCATTTAAGTAGTAAAGTTCAACATTAGCTGGTAGCATACCCAGTTAGTGGTGGGTAGAATGGTAATACAAAATAGACCTGACCAAAGAAATCCAAAAAACAAAAAAACAAAATGAGAGAGCGAGAGAGACCCCCTACCATAAAAGGAGCAGAGGGGAATTATCCCAAAGCAGCCTTCCCCACCTGCCACTTGCCCTCCAAATAGGAGGGGCCGCATCTCCAGCACCTCCTTCTGACCCACCCTGGCTACCAGTTTCTTCCCTTACAAACAATATGAACAATTCACTAGTTTTTAACCCATCTTACAGAGAGACATCTATATCCCAAATGCTTTTTATTACCAACATGTTACTTATTTCATAATTGAGCCATCAAGGAACACTTCTCTCCCAAATTCCCTGTTTCTCCCATGTGCTCTCATGACATATAAATAAAGACAGTAGATCTTTCGAAGATCTTGCCATGCGTGCACTGAACAAGGCCTGGGAGCTGTTGTGTCTCACACATTCTGATTGACCTAAGGAGAGCCAAGCCCTGGTAGTGGTGGTGGTGACGGTGAGTGACTTTGGATGTTTTGAATCAGTAAAGTTGACATAAGCTAAACCCTGAAGAGAGAATAGGATTGATTCAAGCCACAGTTAATTTATGCTTCACGATGTTATCTGCTATACTTCCTCTGTCATTTATTCCTGTGTAAATACAACTCTCAAAACATCCCCTTTCTCTCCAGATATACTTAGATGTCATTATTTACTGACATTCTCCCGTGCATTGCCTGCTAGCACACAGCTGCCATATACGACCCCTTCCCGAGCAGGCAGTGAGTGAAAGGCCATGGCTTAAGCACGGGGTTTCCTCCGTGACCCCATTCCTGTTTCTTGTACCTTGGTCTGGTTATCTGATTTTGTCTCTTATCTCCCCTTCTGTAGATCACTGTTAGCCTCAGCTTCTGACCACTCCCTCCTTGTTGTGCCATCAGAATTTGTGTACCGCTACTTCAGTGGTATTTAACCTTTTTGAGGTCATGGAATAAATGGTGAAGGTTTATGAAAGTTAAGGACTCTCCTTCCAGCAAAGTGCTTGTGTGCATTTAAGTTGGGTTCACATCCATCCCTGGACTCCCTGAATCATTGATTCCCTGGCTGCCTTGCTGGTTGTATATATACTCATTGTGGCTTGCTCACCTGGGTCTAACTTGAAGTGTTGTACTCACCTGCCTCCACCCCAGTCCTCCACCAAGCCTTCCAGTCTGCATTTTCCCCAGCCTCTGACCTATTGTCCACCTAGATGTGCAAAACCTATCTTCTTGAACCTTTAAGACTGCTTCAGGGCCCAGGGCTCAGGGCTCTAGCCCTAGGAGCTTGTGCTCCTTCACGGCTCAGCAATGGCCTTGGTAAATGAAGTGTTCATCCTGGTGCTTGGCATCTGACTCCAAGTCTTAGTAACTATCTTTATTACATGGGTGGGAAAAACCTATTAATTGCTTGAGTTAGAAATCTCTCAATTTTTACAAATTGTATTGAGATTCAAATATACTGTGAAGTCTACATTGTTATCCTAGATAAAGCTGTATCCTGAAGATGCAGTATCAGAGATGACTCTACTGTGGAACTTTAGCATTCTGCAATATATACTTTATAGCAACTGCTAGACACATATAATGTAATTTAAAAGCATTATGTGAAAGCAAAACCCACTTTGGTAAGATTTGTTGGTCCACAGCTCCCATGCTTCAAACATAAAATCAAAATCTGTAGAGGGGAGGCAACATACCTATGTGCTTTGCTCCCAAAGATAAACTTGTACTCAAGCAAAATTATCTGCAACTCTATTTAGTTGCAGCTCTATTTATGGATGCAGAGTCTCAATTAGGTTGTGATTTGGGGCCCAGATGCTCACTTAATTGCTAATAAATAGAAACACAGGAGAAGGATCTGGGAATATAAGTTGATCAGTGCAAATATTTTCTGGGAGTTGGCTTGTCACCAGGTGAAACTCCATCAGGCTGTCTCAGAAAGCTGTTTATAACAGGAGTGAGTTTTGTTTAACACAGGAATGAAAGGCACCCAGATTAGGAAAGCTTTTCATAGGACATTGTCTATGAAAAGTCCTTTGACCCAGCCAGAGGAAGCTAGTGTGTCATTCAGCCCCTCATCTCTCTGTCCTCAGCCCACAGCATCTGTGAAGCACTGCAGGCCCCAATGAAAGCAAGTGCCTGTTTTCGGATTCTTTTTATCTCTATGTAGCGTGCAGTGAGCTGTGAATTGGTGATCGCCATGAAAGCAGCTCCATCGATTTCATGATTTTTCCTTGATTGTTGCTGACCCACAATTCTATACGACTTCATTAGATACTTTCTGTTCATGAACATTTTTGCTTCAGGTATAGCAGCGGGATTTCTGTGGTATGTCTACCTTGGTGTCCCCTTCTCCAGCAAGGCTGCTGGAAGTTAAACTCTGCTGGATTTGTAAAACAGCCGTGGATCTTTTGGTCTTAACTGTTATTAACAATTTACATGCATCTTCTTTTTTGATACTATCCCAATAACCTTCTGCTTTACAGACCTCATTAAGAAAAAGATGAATTCAGTACATGATCTAACTCTAAATGTATTACTCATTCCACCTCAGAAGACTCATAATGTTCTGACACCTTAATTGGAATTCCTGAATGCCTCTATAGTCTTAGAAGAAGAGCTCAGTTTTTATTGATTTCTTTTGAGCAAATGGTGAACGATAATCATTCCAACAATAATATTGATATAAATAACAGCAACAACAATAATAACAGCTCACACTTATGGAGTGCTTTCTATGTTCCAAGTAGAAGCACTGTACACGTATTAACCCAGTTAATCCCCACTCTGTGAAGGAGGCACAATTGTTATTATCATCATTTTCTAGATGAAGACACCGTGACACAAGTAAGTAATTACTATAAAGAGACAGTAGTCACCATATGGCAGCACAGCGTGAACAACCGCATGAGGTGATGTGAGGCCTGAGTTGGTGCTGCCATGAACATCAAGAGACATGAAGTGTACATAGTTTCATAACAAACTCATTCGATGTGGAGAAGAGCCCTCCATGAAGAAATCCTGGCCTCCAAGCAGCCGTAGGTGGTCAGCAAAACTCCTCATATCGAAATGAATATATTCCTTAATGCAGTTTTTTTCTTACAAATTAGTACCAGAAGTCCTAAAGTCTTAACCTTCTGTGAGTAGTCTTTGCCTCTATCCTATGAACGTGAAACGTTTGTTGAGTTATTTATCTGTGTGTACGCTCAGGCAACGGATGCAAGTGTTTTCACGTCCCAGTCTACATTGCACACGGGCTTTCACTAGTGAGACCTGAGTTGAATGGCTGCCGCTCCAGTTACTAGTGAGTTACTTGGGGCAAATGATTTACCATCCCTGAGTCTGTTTATCTCTAAAATGCAAATACTTTCTTCTTCATTACATGTTTGGAAGGATCAAATGAGGTGAGATATATAAATTTACTTCATTTCTCTAAGCCGTGGTTTCCTCATCTATAAAATGGAAATCATAATAGCACCTACTTCAGGGGCTCACTGTGAGGGTTCAGTGAGATAGTGTTTATAAAAATGCTTAACATAGAGCTTGACACATAGTGAATGCTCCGTAGTACCAAATACAGCGAATAATATGTATTTTGAGTTCTCAGTAAATGTTGGAGCACCTGACCCCCTTCTCCATTTCAACCTTGGGGATTAATATTTGGTCTTTCTTACACCTGTTAATGATTATATTTTAATTTTAACTAGATTTCCATCTTTAGTGGCAATTAACCTACTTTTCTATATCTTTTCATATCTATTATGACTAAAAGTTTCACATATTACAGTACTCTTTGGAGCTAAGATTTCATTAGTGAGGGTTAAAGGAACTGAAAAGTTGGAGAAAGGGTTGAAGTTCCCATTAGATCATGAGAATTAGCATCTCTCTCTCTCTTTTAAATAGGTTCACAGTGGTGGGATTCAAATTCCTGTTTCTGCTTCAGAAAAGAAAGAAAGAAAGCAAACAAAATAAGAAGAGTATTTGCGAGTTACTTTTATCTTTAGGACTATCTCTGATTCACTTTCCTCTCAATATTAGGTGCAAGAGAAAATTTCTCAAAGCCCACAGACTAATCCAATTCTGACAAGACTTTTCAGGCTGAATCGCAAAGTAATTTAAGATGTCCTTTCAAAGAAAATGTACATATAATTCATAACAAAGCTCCTTTAACTCTTCTTCCCTTTTAACCAATTTTAAGCTCAGAGCTCTCTTTGTCACTTTAAAGTTGGAACTTAATGGACCAGAGCCACTTAGGAATCTGTCAAAGACTTTATTCCGTGCTGAAATTTGTAACTGTTCTTGATGTCATTATCAACATGGCTCCCACCCAAATCATCGGCGCCTTCATTGCATCCCCACTGAAGTACTGCCCCTTGCTCGCTGAATACTCAGCCATTTCCAATGGCAGGATTTGGGTAGCCCAGAAAGCCAAGTACCCTCCATCCCTCTCTTGATAGTCCTGGAGGAAGCTGGAAATAGGTAGGGAGTCAATGACCCTGGGGGCAGGAGGTTCCTCGAGGCCACATTACCCAACTGTCTAGTGCATGAATTTTCTCCGTAACACCCTGACAGGTAACTCTTTCATTCTATGTTTAAGTATCTCCAGCGACAGAGAACTTGACTTTTATAGATCTCATTTCGTTTTCCATCAGATCTAAGAATTAGGAAATTCTGAAATAGAATATAAAGCTGAAATCTTTCTCCCTCTGATGTTTCACTCGTGGACTTTACTTTGCCTTCTGGAAACACAAAGAACGAGGCCAGTCCTTCCTCTGCATGACCGCCTTTCAAATGCTCACTGTAGCTGTTTCTGCTAAACTCATCTATCCTTTAAACTCCCCTCCTTCCTTACTTCTTCTTCCCCACCACCCTACTCTTTCTCCTGTGGTCTGCTATGGTTTGTCAGGCTTCGTCCAGATGGTGCCACCCAGACCAAAGAAGAAAGCCCCGTCTGATCCAGCCATGGGGGAGGACAACGGGACCATGCTGACTCGTGTCCAGCTTCCTCTACTGTTATTAACATAGCCTTCACCTGGAATGTTCTATACCATGCTCCCCTACCCCAAACCCTCCAGTGGATGCCCTTTCACCCCTAGAGGAAAATCCTAAGTCCTAAGAAAGTCCCGAAAACTTCCACAAGACCTGGCCCCAGCCCAGTCTCCAGCCCTGTCTCCTACCACTTTCCCCTTGCCCATTCCCCTCCAACCACACTGCCTCTGCTTCAGGGACTAGAAAACTCTCCCCACTCTTTTCATGCAGGACTCCACTTAATAATGTTTTTCAGAGAAGCCTTTCCTGACCATCCTAAGTAAAACAGCACCCTCATCACTCTCTATTCCATCCCTTCACGCTGCTTTCTTTTTCTTTTCTGTCTCCTCTGCCCTTAAATCATATGTTTACTTGCTTAGCTATTTATTATGTTGATTTCTCCACTGGAACATAAGGAACATGAGGTCAGAAGGTTTGTTGTGTTCCCTGCTGGATCTTTAGTGTCTAGAAAAATGTCTGCACATAGTAGGTGCTCAAGAAACATTTGTTGTTAGAATGAATCCATTAATTCAGCCTGAGATCATATTATTCTGGGGGCAGCCATGATATACTAACTCATACTTCCCACAAAATTCTCCGTGTCTTGTGGTGCCAGACGTCAAAATGGCAAAGTGATATTTGTCAAGGATTTGGAAAAATCACTGTTTGGTGTGAATTTGGACCCTAAGGGAGAGGTCATTAACTAAACAGTCCTTCAGAAGCTGCAAGAGTTCATTAGTGTGCCTCCTGAAACACAGCCCTTGACCCTGCAGGGCTGTTGCCCTTGGGAAGGTGCGACCCTGTGGTTCTAACTCAAGCTCAGTGAACTTCTGGCCAGAACCACTTATTATTAAAAGGCAACTTTTCTAACTTCCCAGGGTGCCTGGAATGCCCCCAGTTCCTGAAGTCATTATGCTTTACAGCAGGTTCTCTTGACAGAACTTCATCAGCCTTTGGCAGGACATAAGCCAGAATAATGGGCAAGCAGATGCCAGAATGAATTCCAACGTGTTCACACAATTCTTGGCCCCATAAAATCAATTCCTTATTCATAATTAAGCAACTTCTTGAGAAAGTGCAGGTTGGTAGAGTTATTAAAAGGTAAATAATAGATAAGAATCCACTTGTTTCTTTTTCGGGGGGGAGATAAACAATTTTAAACACAAAATAGCACTGTAATTAGTTTTTCTTCTACTTTCTTCCCTGTGAAACTCAGGGCCAACCAAACAGAGCAGCTTTTACAAGTTTCTATCACCCCTCTATGTTGCATTTCTCCTTAAAATGTATCCTTCAGAGCGGAATGACAAGGCAACTCTAGATAGATGGGGAGGAAAGAAACTAGAAGCATCCGGACATAAAGGTCACAAGATGCATCATCCTGTGGGTTTTTGCCTGTTTTCCAAACTGGGTTTAGGAAGCAGACCTGAAACAAAAGTTGCTAAATGCCTCCCTTCTAAAAGGAGCATCAGCGCTCCCCAGCACTTAGAACCACACACCTCCCAACAGGCTTAATTGGCAACAGAATCAGCCTCATTTTCTCCAATTCCTGCCCCATCTCCTTGGTCTCAAAACAGTGTATGAAAGGAGTGGGAAAGAAAGGGGGTCCTCCTTGGAGAGACTGCAGTGTTTGAGGTGTGAAGCTGTCACCCCTCCCCGTGAGGGAGCTTCCTCTTCCCTAAGTCAAGTGGAAGGAACGCCACTGGAATCACCCCAATAGATGGAGGCTGCCTGCAAGAGGAAGGCTGCCAGCTTGTCCCCAGGGGAGGAACTGCAGAGGGGCTGAGCCCCTCTCAGAATAGAGCAGGGAAGGAGGTTCTTGGATGTGTCTTCTTGGAGTGAGAGAGCAGAAGAACACAGGGACTGGCCTACAGATTTCTGGAAGGAGTCAGCTGGAGTCCTCTGTGTCAGCAGGACCTGAAGGCTCCCTAGTTTGCTGTCTTTGGGGAGTGGGCAAGGTGAGCCCTCCTAGAAGAGTGCTCCATGGTCCATGGAGGGTGCTCAGGGGTGCCCCAACTAAAGGGGACTGGAGATCAAGGGAGGTGTGAGAGCCACCGAATTCCCCAAGTGGACCCTGATCCAAGCCATAGAAAAGGGCTGGGAATATATACAGCTGGCAGGGCAGAAGGAAAACTGAATGGTCCCTGTGAGGAGATTCTTCATAAATTGGAGGTGCCACCATGTCAGCAGGGGCTTCCAAGAAACGGACCAAGCAGGGACAAGAGTGAGGCCAGGGACCCTGTCCATTGTGGCCAAACAATTGGCCACAAAAGGTGGAGAGCTTGGCTCCCCATCACTCCTCCATGCCTCTAACACCAGGGGGCGCTGGTGCTCAGGAGGGAGGTGGAGGGGAGCATTCCTGAGCACTTTCTTTGCTTTGTTGTTTTTGGCTGCGACGGGTTTTTGTTGCTGTGCGTGGGCTTTCTCTAGTTGCAGTGAGCGGGGCTACTCTTCCTTGTGGTGCGCGGGCTTCTCATTACGGTGGCTTCTCTTGCTGCGGAGCACGGGCTCTAGACTCACGGGCTTCAGTAGTTGTGGCACGCGGGCTCTAGAGCACAGGCTCAGTAGTTGTGGCGCACGGGCTTAGTTGCTCCGCGGCATGTGGGATCTTCCTGGACCAGGGCTTGAACCCACGTCCCCTGCATTGGCAGGCAGATTCTTAACCACTGTGCCACCAAGTGTGCCACTCCTCCCTTTCAAGTCATCCTGCCTGCTGCTCTAGAATATTCTGCAGGGAGAAGAAGAAGCTTGCTTTGAAGATTTAGGTTTTAAGCTGGACAGCACTAAGTTGTGATAACCGAAAGGAACTGAATAATGGAATTTGACCAAGACATCATTGATGAAACTATACACCCAGCACAAAGAAGGATTCAATATAGTACAGTTGGAAGAATCAAGAGCTCTGTAATAAACTGGTGCTAGTAGTTTAAATTTTTTTGTTAGGGATTAAAGATTTGGCAGAGAAAATGGAAGGTCCTTTTTGTATATCTTTGGCTATAGTAATCATCTTCCCATCTTTTTCTTGATTACATTCATAGAAATTCAAAAAGGGATGTGATGTATATGCTTAAAACTTTCCTTTTAAAATTTTAAAGTGGCATTGATTCATGTTAACAAGAGAAGTGAGACTGGACTGGGAGATAAGAGAAGCAGGTTGTCCCAATCAGGCACCCAGAATATTGAGTAGATTGTGGGAGTTGGGAGGACCTGTCAGAGGCGAACATCATTATGAAGGAAGGCTGCCCAGGAGCTTGAGGTTGTTGAGTAGTTTCTGTGAGGGAAAATAATGGGGAAAATATTTTAGCAGTAGCAGTAAAGAGTAACAGGAGTGGGTGGTGATGGAAGCTGGGTGGTCTTGAGAAAGATTGTAAGAATCAGGAGAGCGATGACTCCGTAGGGTCCAGAATGGGAAGATGGCCAGAGTTTTGGAAGGGATGGCATTGGCGGCAGTGATGGTGGTTCCATTTATAGAATACTTTCTATACATTATCTCATCTTCACTCTCAGCATGATTGCAATAACTTCTTCCCTACTTCCTCTTCTTTCGTTTCCTCCTCGCCCCCCTTCTCCTTCTTCCTCATGGCTGGCATTTATTGAGCATATGTGCCACATGCCATTCTACACAAAACAATTTGTATGATCAAATGATCCCTGATACCAAGAGATTCTAGACCAAGGACCAGTCAGAGTGTGAGAGAGACAGGTGATGACATCTCAGTTCTGTTTTGGTTGAGGTACTCATTAGACATCTAGTTTGGGATACTTCTTTTAGAACTAAACCAATCTCTCAGTTTGAGAAAGAGACGGAAAGACAGACAACACAATGACGAAGAGGAAGGAGAAGAAGAGGAAGGGGGAGGGGGAGGAAGATGGGTTATTTGAAGAAGGATGATTAACTTAAGAAATGCTTATATAGTTCTTACTATGTGCCAGGTACCATTTTGAATGCTTTATAAACATTAACTGATTGACTTCTCATAGCAACCTTCTGTGATATGTACTATTATTATCATCCTCATTTTAGTATCATTTTTTAAATTATCATCATCATAGGAAACTGAGGTGCATATAGTCTAAGTAACTTGGTCAAGTTCACACAGCCGGTAAGTGGCAGAGCTGAGATTTCAACCCAGATCTCAGATTCAGATACTATGCCCTTAACGCTACCTAAGTTGCCAGGGGGGTTCCTGTAGGAACATCGTAAAGATGAAAAGATGGGTTGTTGAGAAACACTGGAGTTTCGATGGTGTCTGTGAGTCTTAAACGATACAGCGAAGGGCTTCCCTGGTGGCGCAGTGGTTGAGAGTCCGCCTGCCGATGCAGGGGACGCGGGTTCGCGCCCCGGTCCGGGAGGATCCCACATGCCGCGGAGCGGCTGGGCCCGTGAGCCATGGCCGCTGAGCCTGCGCGTCCGGAGCCTGTGCTCCGCAACGGGAGAGGCCACAACACTGAGAGGCCTGCGCAACGCAAAGAAAAAAAGAAAAAAAAGATACAACGAGCAGTGTGATCCTTATTCATGTGGCTATCATCAAAGGAATTTAGGATATTTCATCCATTTCAAAAATTTTGAATAAAAGATACGCATATTTATTTCTGAGACTGTATGCAATACACTACCATCAAAACAGTTTTTGGTGAATAATCTGTTCCTGAACAGAATGATTCAGAATCAATAACCTGGACTTATATCCAATTTATAAGATGAATATTTAAACACCACTGTGTATTTCCGGTCATGTCATTTTCAAGGATATCGGTTCTATCCAACTCAAACATTGTTTTCCAGAAATCTGCAGATCACAGATCTATCTTCACCAGCATGTGCTGTAAACAGTGACTCTTCAGAGTGGTGTCCCAAAGAGCAAGCACCACACAGATTAGCAGAAAGTCCAGTTCCTCTTCCCTGCCTCTCCCCGCTCTGATATTTGCATCCGCTAATGGTTCAAGCATCTCCCTTGGTGCACGGGAGGAGGTATTTCCTTTTTAAGTCCAAAGTGCTGAAACTGTTAGAACATGATCTTCCGTCCTTTCTCAGGTTGAAGTTAGAGAACTCTACAGATGCTACCCAAACCCTTGGTCATTTCCGAAAACACCCTCTGCAACTGCTGCTCCATAATCCAGAGGCTTAGCATTAAAGCTGAAAACCAGAGCCCAGAGATGCCTCCTTTCCAGGGCTTAGATCCTGGAGGAACAACTTCCTAAAATCCTGGCAGTCAGGAGAGATACAATGTCTCTGGGACATAAGGCCCCTGCTTTCTTTGCCTCACTCCTCACCAGCAGCCAGCGGGCTTTGCCTGCAGAATGTCCTCTGCTAAACCTGGGGAGATGTAACTCAAGTTCAGTCTCCTGGCCTGTTCTTGTCCTGGAGCACATCCCTGTCCAGGCTGCTGAGGACGCTCCTTTCCTCCTTAATCCACGGACCCAAGAGCTCCGCGCAAAACGTGACAACCTACTGGCGTCACTTCTATGGCCGTTTCCTCCCTGGAGACCCTGATGTTCCCATGCAAAAGTGACTTTTCCCTCTGCAGCAACCTAGAAGCACAGTGTGCTGGGAGGGGACCCACACCCCATCGGCCCGTAGTTGGAACCAAGGCCTTGTTCAGCCACAGCGCTCTGCCCTCTTTCATTGTGAGCCTGTGGAAGTTCTTAGCAGAATGATGATGATCATGGCAGTGATGGTGATGATGGCCAGCATTCATTGAGAGCCTATTTTTTGTGCACATGATCAGCACTCAATGAATGGCCCTACAACCTATAAGATAAATATATAGGCTTTGTGGGTTTTTTTAAATCTTAATCGTTCTTTTTTTGGCCACATCCTGAGGCATGCTGGATCTTAGTTCCCCAACCAGGGATCGAAACCGTGCCCCCTGCAATGGAAGCATGGAGTCTTAACCACTGGGCTGCCAGGGAAGTCCCTCTTATTTTTTTTTTATAGGTTTTTAAATGTACCTCATATTCTCACACATTTCTGTGGGATACGTAATGTTATGGCCATTTTATAGACTTTGAAACCGAGCCTGAGTGATGGAGTAACTTAACCAAGGCCATACAGCCAATAAGGATGAGATCTTTGAGGCTCAAGCTGAGTCTCAAGTGTTGACTTCAAGCTTGCACTGATAACCCTAAAAGTACCCACGACATGACTACATATAGTCAATGCCTAATAAAAACTCTTGTAGATGACGATCCATTTGAAAGATGACTAGCTTTTGCAAGCCGCTTCTCCTCCTGCATTTCTTCCTATTTCCTTCCTGCTTTCCAGTCAGCCTGCCCTCGTTCCCTCAACCTGTATATAGCCTGCCACGGGCCGGGCGTCAGGCTGTGTCCTGGGCATAGAAGCAGGACAAAGACCCAGGCCAGGCCTAGCAAAGCTGAAGTCCAGGAGCAGAAGGAGGCACGAAAGCAGGTTTCCAGGAGGAGCCCTGCGTCTCACCTGCTAGTGGGATGGGAGAGGAGGGCTCTGTCGCCCCATGCAAGGTGCTCCACACTCTCCTGGCACATGGGAGAGTGCTTCTCGTGTTCCATCCACACATGGAATCCAAGGTTCTGGTGCCTGAACTCCTATTGCCCTTAGAATCAGAACCACACTCACTCAACGGTCCTGATGTGGGTTCATGTTTGCCTCCCAACAAGATCACTTTTTCAAGGGAGAAACAAGAAATCTACATTTTGAACTTAGTAGCTATATGATCTTCATGTCTCTGACTCTTCGTTTCTGTATTTTATTTTTAAAAAGGAGGGGGGAGAAAAGAAAGAAAAAGACGGATGACCATATACCTGCCCTAATTACCTGGCAGAGATGTTATAGGATCAAATACAGTTATAATGCAGGCATAAGAGGACTAAATATTACATAAATGTGAGGGCTTTTGTATATTCTTAAGGTGGAATTTAAAGCTCTGAGTGATGCCAGCTACCTGCCTTTGCCCCTCCGCCAGTGCCCACATATGTGCTGTCAGGCTCCAGCCATCACTATATAGTTCCACGTTGAAGTGCCCTCAACTCTCCTGCCTCCTTGCCTTTGCTTCCACCCTTTCTACTACCTGGAATGCCTGCTGCCCATCACTGACTGTTGACTTGATCAAATGCCATCCCCTCTATTCTAAACTAGTGCCCCTTTCCTCATTTGCCCCATTAAATGTTGCACATCTCTCACAATCACTCTCAGCACTGTGACTGACATGAGCTAGCTGTCTTCTCTATCTTAGGCTTCTCCGCCTATGCCTTGCATATGGTCAGTAAAATGTTTGTTGACTCAAGTTCTGCTTCTCCTTTCCATGCCCTTCCCTGCCCGCCCGCCACTCCCTGCATCGAATCCATCACCTGGTACATAGCACGTACCCCATGCATCTCGACTAACATCCTGAAGTGCTTTAGGGCTGGCAAATCAATGAACGAGTCTCCATAGGTCAAGGAGAATTAAGTAAGCTCTTCCCTTCAGTTCAATCAGATCTCACAGGGAAGGTATGAAATTTGGCTGCACCCTTTTGGGTGGGGATCAGAGCCCAGGAAGAAAACAGCATCTCCCAAAACGCAGACTATGAACCAGTGGAGATACCCAGATGATTTTAGGTGACACAAAGGGGAACTTTGTTTTTCAAATTTAATAATTACATAATCTCATGTGTATTAAAAAGCAATATATGAAGCAACTCAAAACTATGATTTCGTAAATATTATTTAATAAAAGCTTTTGCATTTGAATAAAAATGAGTTGATTTAAGAACAAACATTACATAAGTAATGATACGGAATATGGCCAAAAGAAGTGACGGCGGCACTTCAAGCTAGGGAAGCATCGGGACAGAGAAAACACTTCCAGCGAGTGCAACGGTGAAGATGGGGTTGAAGAGATGCCTGTTCTAAGGATCAGATCTGCTGGGAGCAGCCTTAGGAATTAACAGAATTATTTACAAAACTGTGTTACTGTGCAAAAACCTTTGTTTGAAAGACAGATAGCAACTGGAATGTTTCCTCATCACTACTGTTTTTTTTTACACACGCAGCCATGGGCACCAAGTTTCCGAATGGCCATGGGGTTTTACACCCTTTCCCAGGACTGTCAGCTACAAAGGACCCAAATATGGGTTTGCTTTTCCTTTTTATTCTGCAAAGCACAACACTTTACAGAAAGAAGAACACTTCAAAGGCAATCCCTTTCTCATATACATAACAGGGCTCCATTTGAGATCCACATTCATCTTCCTTATCCAATTACATGATCAAAGCAGAAGTGTTTGAAACAACCTAATCAAAAAATGGGCAGAAGACCTAAATAGACATTTCTCCAAAGAAGACATACAGATGGCCAACAGGCACATGAAAAGCTGCTCGGCATTCCTAATTACTAGAGAAATGCAAATCAAAACTACAATGAGGTATCACCTCACACCAGTTTGAATGGGCATCATCAGAAAATCTACAAACAACAAATGCTGGAGAGGGTGTGGAGAAAAGGGAACCCTCTTGCACTGTTGGTGGGAATGTAAATTGATACAGCCACAATGAGAACAGTATGGAGGTTTCTTAAAAAACTAAACATAGAATCACCATATGACCCAGCAATCCGACTACTGGGCATATACCCAGAGAAAACCATAATTCAAAAAGACACATGCACCCCAATGTTCATTGCAGCACTACTTACAATAGCTGGGTCATGGAAGAAACCTAAATGCCCATCGACAGACAAATGGGTAAAGAAGATGTGGTCCACATATACAGTGGAATATTACTCAGCCATAAAAAGGAACGAAATTGGGTCATTTGTAGAGACGTGGATGGATCTAGAGACTGTCATACAGAGTGAAATAAGTCAGAAAGAGAAAAACAAATATCGTATATTAATGCATATATGTGGAACCTAGAAAAATGGTACAGATGAACCGGTTTGCAGGGCAGAAATAGAGACACAGATGTAGAGAACAAACGTATGGACACCAAGGGGCGAAAGTGGTGGTGTGATGAATTGGGAGATTGGGATTGACATATATACACTAATATGTATAAAATGGGTAACTAATAAGAACCTGCTGTATAAAAAAATAAATAAAATTCAAAAAAAAAAAAAAAGCAGACGTGTTTGGCCTACTTTGGGGGTTTAAAGATATCCAGGGAAAAACTAGAAACATTTAAAACTACCTTTTTTATGCCACACATTTTCCTGGAGGAGAATTGGAACCCACTCCCCCTGTTCTCTCTTAACTAGTCTTTAGACACAAAAAGTCAGGTCAAAGAGTTAACGTACTCTCATCATCCAAGTCACAAGAGATTCAGTTACATCTCTGTAAAATCCTATCTAATCTCAAGTCAGTGTGTCTGGTGTACTGTTTGCTCTCTAAGAGCTACAAGGTCCCTCCCAGCAGCCGCTGAGAAACTATTGATTTTGTCTGATTAGCTTTAAAGACCTTGTATTAAAATAAAAACTGCAAAAAAAAAAAAAATCTGAAAAGTTACTTCATTAGTCTCCCGAAAGCCACTGGTTCTAGCACATCTGTTCATTTTGATGCTACAATACGGAGCTCATGTTTCCTAAAATAGGACACACCTTGTCCTTTACATTAACACTGTGGGATTTGAGGCCCTGGTTACAAAAAGAAAATAGCAAATATGACTTCCTCAAAACTATTTAAGTGAACAGACTGCCTATTGGTGGATTGATTTTTCTCTGTGGATATAAATCTGTTGGCAGCCATCAGAATTGGGGTATAAACGATGACCTTAGGCAGCTGCTGCCATTTGTTTCAGGGGGAAAATGAGGGGTTTGTCTCTCCCCAGGGGTTAATACTGTGATGCTCTGAACGTCCTCTGGGCTCTGTTTCTGAAGGGTTACACTGGAGAGGAGCAGTGTTTTGTGGTTTATGACAAGATCACAGCAGAATATTTTGTGCGTGCTGTGATTTGTATCATCCATTTGTGCACAGGCCGTAAAAGTGCACTTTTTATCAGGAACATTTGTGAATATTTAACAGCACTGAAGACATATGGCCACTAAATAATTCACAGTTATCTATCTCCTCAGCAGATTCCTTATACGCCTACCATGTTTTAATGCCTAGTTTGCTCAGAAACAATATTCCTTACGACCCTTCCTATATAAAAATGTTTACTGATGGGCAGCAATATACAGATACCATGGGATTGGGTTGTAAGGAAGCGGAAAGCTTTCTGCCTTCTCCACCTCTCTCTGTCCTCATCCGTTTCCCCTGAAAGCTTCCAACCAGCACCTAACCTCACAGGAAAACGTGCCCTTCCCAAAAGTGGGTGCTAAATTCTGACTTCTGGTGTTTGGGCCATGAGATGGGAGTCGCTGACTAACCGTCACCCTCTTCTCTTTTCAGTTCTATATCCATTTACAGTCCCAAGGAGAATCCGAACGCATTTGATGCTGCAGCATTCTTCCAGTCCGTGGGGAATTTCCTGGGGATCTTCGCCGGCTCATTTGCAATGGGGTCTGCGTATGCTGTTGTCACGGCACTGATATCCTTTGTCCTGTGTGGAAAGCTGGGGACTGTTCAGAGCAGTCAACTTCCCCGGAATGTTTCTGAGGACTGACAAATTCCAGGCTAGGAAATGGTTAGATAGTCTCGTTCGAGCGCAGTACGGCACCACTGGAGCCATCTCGGTTCCGAGCCACCCCTCGAAGCATAGGTCGGTACCAGTGGAAGAGGGGCCCAGGCTCTTTTCCTGTCCAAGGCCAGTTCTAGCACGGCTCATACTGTCTGATCCTAGGATAGCAACAGTCTTAAAAAAATTCCCACCTAGGAATATAGGTGACCAGGGGGTATCAGGCTTGGATATATTAAGGTCAAGAGGAAGAACTGAAGATCTAAGGTCAAGAATAAAGCATGATTGACTGGGAATGATAAACTAAGTGTTCTCTGCCTCCTTTTCAAACTTGTATCAAGCACTAGTTCACAGGGTTGGCCAAGCCAAAGATGACTGTGAGTTTAAACGAGCATGCATAGCTCTTTTATGGAAGGGGAACAGCAAGCCAAGCAGAAATGATGTTTGCCACATCCAGGCAATTGTGTCATCTTACTCCCTCTTTTTCAGCAGAGAGGTGGGAGGATGGGTAAAGTTCCTAGAGGATTTGAGCCGGGGAAAGAAGCTGGTCTGGTGAGCTCTTCACTCACAGCAGTTGGATGGGGGCAAAAATAAGTCAGATTTGAAGAGGAAAGCCAGAGAAGGCTAATGTCAAGTGTTAACTGAGGCTACAGAGAAGAGGCAGAACAAAGGACCAGAGACCTTGGGGGGGAAAGAGAAGTAAGAAAGGAGAAAGATGCAAGAAGGGTCAGGGATCAAGGCAAGGAAAGCAAAATGTTGGGGTCTCTTTTCATGAGGACTAGCCTAACAGTTCACTGAACAACTGCTAAAAGGCTAGGTTCTACTAAAGTTTTCTAAGATAAGTCAGAAGATGAATAAAACATGGACTCTGCCTTCAACTAATGACGAACTTAGAAAGACAAGCTCTACAGTAAGAGTTGGATGGAAAGTGAGTGCTAAAGCTGCAGAGCCACCTTAGTAAGATTATAAAAATTCAAATGATGATGAGGCCACTGTGTCTGGGATGGTCCAATAGACTCTTGGCCAATCTTATGATTCTGGAAAATCATCTGAAAAGCAGTATTTACATGCAGAGTAGGACCTGGGCTTGACCTGAAAAATGGGTAGGATACAGGCAAAAGCCACATGATAAGAGATTCAGGAGAAGACCAGCATTCATGAAGGTGTGGCGGAGGGGGCACTGCCGTGGCACATGGCAGTTGTGCCTGAAAGGACCTGAGGGCTCAGGCTGGTGAGCGGTGGAAGATGAGGGGACACAGGTGGGATGGAGTCAGCTTGTGGAGTATCTTGGAGTGTTATTCAAAGGAGCCTGGGCATCTTTCTATAGTCCACAGAGAGGGACACATGA
Source organism: Aethalodelphis obliquidens (assembly GCF_003676395.1). Taxonomy (NCBI): domain Eukaryota; kingdom Metazoa; phylum Chordata; class Mammalia; order Artiodactyla; family Delphinidae; genus Aethalodelphis; species Aethalodelphis obliquidens. Next base: position 10,642,842 of record NW_020838016.1, on the reverse strand, counting down.
AAGTCCTGCTTTTAAAACATAAATAAGGAACTGGTATGTAGGGTGAATGAGAGAAGGAAGATTAAGATCAAGGAAAACTGTGATGATAACTTGTGGGGGGTGGAAATCGGGAAGGAGGCCAATGTTTAGAAGAAGCTCTAGGACTTAGTGATTGGTTGGTACTAAGAGATAAGGAAGAGGAGAGAATCAAAAGACCACCCCAAAGTCATGTCCTGGAAACCCTGGAAAATGTCAACTCCGTTGACAAAAGTAAGTCGGAAAAGATAGGGCTGACTTCCAACTAAAAATAATGATTAACAATCTACCCAGTACTGGAGACATGTCAGGCCCCCTACTACTTGTTTTACATGCAATAACTCATTTAACCTTCACAATGGTCATATCTTTTTTTACTGGACACTGTAGCTTAGAAAGGGTGAGCTATTGCCCAAGGTCATACAGCTTGGAAGTAGAGCCAAGATCAAACCTAAGGAGTGAAACCGAGAGACAGACCATGCTCTTGATCACTACTCCCTGTTGCCTCTTAATCATTAAGTGGAATGACGATGGAGGTCACATGTTGTTTGGAGTAGAGTAATAGTAATGATCACAACATTTAGTGAATGTCTAGCATGGGCCTTTATATATATCTTCTTATTCGAATTAACCCTGTAAGACACCGGGTTACACAGGAGGAAATCGAGGCTCAAGAAGGTTAAGTAGCTCACTCTGAGTCACATATCAGTAATAATGGACATGATATTAATTATGTCATCTTACATATGTTCAGAACTGTACCACGTGCCAGCCGTTGTCCTTAGTATTTTGCATAGATTATCTCAGATAGTTTTTATAAGAACCCTGGCAGGGAGATACTGTTATTCCCCCAATTTTCAGCTGCAGAAACTGACATATAAGGTTAGGCAACTTGTCTAAGTCCACACAGCTAGGACATTTCAGGGCAGGGGTTTAAAACCAGGCCTTTGGTCCCAGGGACGGCACGAGGTGGAAGGGCTGAGATTGGAACTTTTTTCTGCCCAGTGTGCAAGGACTGTATGGACACATAAGTAAACAAATTGATAAGGAAGGTAAAAATTCCTGGAGGTTGGAAGTCTGCTCTGATATTGGATCAGATCTGGGGAAAGGGGTGGAGAAAAGGAAGAGACAGGGCCTCAGTAATAGTGGCAACACCTGATGGCCTTGGGTCACAAACTCAGGCTGTGAAGGAGACGGGGGCACAGTCCATTCCTCCACCATAACCACCTGGATGCCTTGTCCACATGAGGCAGAGGCTTCTCAGATTGTGGGCCCCTGGGCTCCGGACAAGCTTAGGGCTTGACTCAGAACTGAACAACTTTCTGGAGGCCATGGAAAGAGAAGAACACTTTACGCCCAGTTGGTATTCTGCTACTCAAATCGGCCTGAGCCTTCTCTTTACAACAAACTAGAAGAGGGAATTCAGAGGAACAAACCCCATTAGAAACAAAGCCTTCCCTCCAAGTAAGAAGAGGGGACATTGGAAAAGGGTCAAAGGGCAGCCCATGTTTTCCTCCAGGTAAAGAATTGCTTCCAGATCCTTACTGAATCTCTTTCCAGAAAAGATGTTTTACAAAACAAATTTATTTAAATCACACTAATTGAAAAACTTACACATCCCTTGTTATATACCAGGCACTCTTCTGAGTGCTTAACATATTGTAAGTGGTTTATGTACCTAGGAGGTAGATTGCACTATTATGCCCATTTTCAGACATGGAAACCAAAGTGCAGAGTGACCCGGCTAAGCTGATACCATGAATATGGGCCCAGGTAGAGTTGCCTTCCAGAGGCCACACTCCCAACCATGACATGATCCTGAGTATTTTGTGCTTTCTAAGACTTTACAAAACATTTTTAATATCTTCATTGCATGTTACTCTGCACATTGTGTGAGTAGGTATTATTCTCATTGCCAGTTCACCTAGGATACAAATAAGGCTCACAGAGGTTAACATACTGCTCAGAAATCACACAGCCAGTGACTAGCAGAGCCAAGACTCAAACCCAGATCTGCTAACGCAGAGGTCATGCTTTTTGCTTCCTTGCCCTGCTGCCAAACATCTCTTAATATGGAATCTTCCTTACACTTTGTTGTAGAAACATAAAAATGCAATAGCATTAACATCTCTTTATCTGTCAGGGCATTTTCCGCCTAGTGGTTGACACAATTACAAGGTAGCCCTTTCCCATCCATCACTAACTCCTAATCATCTCCCCATAGCCCATTCTCTGCCTGACTCAGATCACTGTGCCTTTGTTCTATTTGCAATTTATAGACTATTGACCAAGTGTCATCCTGGCCAAAATGAACCACTGCCCGCCAAAGGGCATCTTGCTTGACCTAGAAGCAACACCCATTTTCCTCCATCCTACTTTTACAAAGAGAGTCCGGGCAGCTTCCCTCTCACTGAACATACATGCTCCTCCTGATTCAATTTCTATCCCCAAGAGAGAAGGCTCTTCAAGGTGATCTGTCCACAGACCAGCACTCCCTGGGGAGCAGTGGCCTCCTTCAGTGTTGACACACTGGCAGCATCTCACCCAGCCTCACTCCCCTTGGCTTTGTTTTCCCAGATCTGCCAGTATTCTGAGGGGCACACCCCAAGGGCTGAGTCCAAATTTAAGAAGTTTTGTGTCTACACTGAGCTGATTTTATCCTCTTAGTAAGACATCTTTTTTATCTGAACACCAGTTTGCATTTTTATAGGAGTGTTCAGCCCGCAATGAAGCATGATTCCTGCTGGCCTTCAAAGTCAAGTCTCAGTCAGTTACAGCCAGCTCCGCAAATTAGTTCTCTCATCTAAAACACAACCAGATTTTTTCACAGCCAAAAAGGAGATTTATTCATAAAAGCAGTTGTTATTTCCCTTAACGCGTCTTTGTCACTTGACCAAATTTACCAAACTGTGTGAGTTCCCTATGCTGGAAACGGGCCTGTTTTTCCTCCTGTCTTGGAGCGCCTTCCTGTCTGCCGAGGCCGCTGGCCTAACAGGTCAGTGTTTCGTCCAGCGCAGCAAACTGGATGTGTGAACACATGTGTTCCCCCCACCTCTCCCCATGCCCCCCTCCCTGACCCAGCCGGAGGTGAAACGGAGGCCCTTTTCTATGGGTTTGTGTCAGAATCAGCCTCTCCTGGGCACCCTGGGGAGAAGAAAAACTATCATCCATTTATCCAACAGCTCAACTGGAAGTCTCCAAACTGCCGTTTCCTCTCCTCTCCTTGCTGGTCAGGAAGGGGATGTTGAAATCTATGATTGACTGGTATACTGAGGTGATGGATGACTTTACAAATAAGAGTCTCTGCTCAGAGTGTGAAGGGATGCACAGCCACTTTGTGGGAAAGGGTGGTGACTTTCCATTGGCTGTTAACAGCAACGCCCATGAAGGCAGCCTCTCCTGGTGTGCTCATCTCCACACACAGACCGTGTTTATAAATCTTTGCATACACTCCATGGCAGGCCAGAAAACAAGGCGCTAACTTGGTGGCTTCACGGTTTAATTAATGTCTCTTACTGTAGAAAGTCTGTATGTAGAGTCCTCTGAGATGGAGCAGTTGATAGAGAGGCAGTCCCTAAGGGCCCAGGTGCCACGCATCCTGTATCTGGATTCGGCAATTAGATTGCCTTTCTGCAACAGCGAGGGTTTGTGCTTGGCTAGCTGCAACGATTGGGTACTTTTCCACGTAGAAGAATCAGTGTGGCTCTGAGCAAAATTTCAAAGCTGTTTCTCTCCTTTGGCTTAGTTCCTTGCTTCTCCTGGGTTTCAGTCCTGGATCCCTTGCTGCTCACTACATCTTAATTGACTTTCAAGTGAGATTCCCCTGCCCCCCTCCGAAGTACTAACTGTGAATAAGGTATGCCTCCCTGGGTACTTGCATTTTAAAAGGTGGTACTTTAAGTGTAAATAATAATAAAAGTTGATATATAGTGAAAGCATACCATGAGCCAGGTGCTGGCTAACTGCCTTTCATGGATTTTCTCATTCATTTACAGAAGGACCCAAAGTTAGGGACTATGTCCAGTTTACTCAGCCAACAGTAAGTGGTGGAGCTGGGATTTTAAATAAGGAGATCTGATTCTAGAGCCTGGGCTCATGGGTACCAAGCATTGCTACCTTGAATGAAATTCTATCTATAGAATATGAGGCAGGCCCGCAGGAGTAGGAAGATATTTGGGGCCCCAGAAGCCTGCCTCGTCCATTTGCTTCTAGGCTGGTTTGGCCTCTCCTGTGAAAGCCATGGCAAATCTTTTTTGTAATGATAATCTGTTGCTCTGGGCAGCTGACCCACCTTACTTCATAGCCATGGGAACCAAGCTATTTCCACAGGCTTTGAGGGTGTCTGTTGCTGATACAGACAGCCACCTGCCAGTTATTATCACACTATAATCAAGACTGCATTACCAGAGTCCACCCTACCAGGCCCAGTATCATTCCAAACCATTCTAACACAACATCCATTATATTAGAGCCTTACCGTGTTATTAGGAAGGTTGCTAAAGAGCTTATGCATTACAAAGAAAAAGGATACTGGTGTCTCTTAAATGAAATAATGGAGGAAACAATTTACATACGTCATTCAGAAAATTGTGGTTCCCTTTCCTCCACATTCCATGCCCTTTTCAGCACTTACCATATTGTAAAATGATGTGAGTAATGTTAACAATAAGAATACATATTTGACCTTCTGGAAAGGTAAAGAAGTACCTTAACTCACCTGATATTTTTTAGTCTACTGTTGATCATTGTAATAAACACACAGACACACACTTATGCGCACATATCCCAATGCTTAAGATTGTTTCTGTTTGTGAAGATTGTCTATTTCCTGATCCAATTCAGCAATATCTTGTTTTCTTAAATGTTTTTAGGGTTATGGTCCACGTATAAACTCTTAGTTTATCTGTGCCTTGCGCTTTTGCTATGCTTTTGACCTGATATCCTTATTGGATACCATGCAGATCACTTCTAAGGAGCCAGCATCATGGGGTGGGTGGACGCATGTGTGGGCCTTGGTAGCAGAAAGACCCAAATGTCCACGTCTGCACCCAGGGGAGCGCTCATCCAGAACAGTACTCCAGATTAAGCAACGTGCCCGAAAGGCATTTGATACAAATCAAACTTCAGGTGTGAGCGTTTTGTACCGCCGAAGACCAAGCCTGCTAAGTCCAAATTACTTATGTGTTTGTTTGTTTATTATTTAATCCTTGCCTATTTCTAAATTGGCTTTGAGACAACTCATAACCTGAGCCATGCATATCATGGGACCATTTAGTTGAGGCTAGACACTCAAGTGCTTTGGGGTAGAGTTTTTCTGCAAAATGAGGCAGCTGTTCATTGCTGCGGTTTGGCAACAAATATAGCTCTGAGCTTTCTGGCAGCCAAAGCCAAAAGGGAAACATGATGAGTTATATAGGAATAATACAGTACTATAAAAGGAAGTCACAATTATTTATAAAAATGGGCAACCTTTTTTTCTAAAACTTTAGGGGAATTTATCACACACATCTTTATGTAAGGGCCTTTGAGCATCTTAACAGACAATGTATTGTTTTAGGGAAGATGGAGATCCATTCTTCATGTAATCATTTCTCATATCAACCTTCAATAAAATCTGATGGTGTGGAATTAAATTATATTCTCTGAGGATATTTCATGCAGTAAGAAAATCTTTTTATCTCTAATCCACAAATAAACTAATATAATGCAAAGCTAAAATCTAGAAAAATTTTCAGAAAGTGCTTAACGAATGAACATATGACAATGAATGTAGTGAACTACATGAAATGAGCTATTAAATAGTTTATGAGTAACTGTAGTGGTAACCAGCCATCCTGGGGCCGTGTATGGGTTCACTGAGAACAAATCATGTAGGACCTAGAAATGGTGTTTACACACAATGGGTTCTCAGCAGAATTCCCCCAGCCCTGACATTGCTAGGTGAGGGCTCAAGGGTGCCCATCAAGGGAGCAGGCCTCTAGGCCTACCACCCCTACTTCACCCCTCTTATTGGTTCCATAGATTGGGTTTTCACCTAAGATTTCATTTAAAAAAAAGGATTTCTGTTGCTTTAAACAAAATATATCTGTTTTAAGAATATATTTTTTATTTTTTCTTACTACCAAGGTAAGGCATATACATTGTAGAAAATTTGGAAAATGTAGATTTACAGAAGGAAATAAAATTAGAGTTACCTGTATTCTCACTGCCTGTTAATAACTATTGTTAGTATTTGTCTGAATTGATCTAATTATATGCAAATACATATACGTAATTAAATATATACATGCATACATATAGGTAATTACATTTTTATTTTTAAGTAACTTGCTTTTTTTCACTTAACAATTTATAGTGAATGTTTTTCATGGCATTAAATATTCTCCTATATTATTATTTTTAATTGCTGCCTAGTACTATATCATATTAACTTGCCATAATTTATTATACTAACCTTTTGATTGTTTATAGCTTTCAACATTGTTAATATGATTGCAGTGGTAATCCTTATAGCTTAATGTATGAACTTCTATTTATATAACTGACTAAAAATAAAATTCCTGGGTTAATAAGAATGCTAACATTTTAATGTCTTGGAAAAATTTATCCAAGTTATCCTCCAGAAAATTTGCATTCCTTTATACTTCCACCAGCGATGTAAGAGAGAGCTCATTCACTCACATCTTCATCACCCGAACTCATATTCACCCCTGCTAATTTGATAATCAAGTTCCATCTTATTCTGATTTAAATTCATTATATTTTTACTGAGGAAATCATTTTAATTATATGTCATTGGCAATTTGTATTTCTCCCTTGGTGAACTACCTGTTTATGACCTTTGTCCTTTTTTCCTATTGAAGTGCTTATTTTTGTCACGTTAAATTTTAGAAGCTCTTTATCTATTAAAAAATATTAACCTTTTGACTGTCATGTAGGCTATAAATATTTTCCAATTCACGGCTTTACCTTTTAAATGTTATGCTTTATTTGTTTATGTAAGGAAAATGTTGGTATAGACATTTTCAAGTTTCATGTGGTTAATTTTATCTCTTCCTTTGAAAGCCCAAGATTTTATTGATTTCTACTTATAAAGCCCACTGTTATTAATAATAATGTATACATTTTTTTAATATTCGTCTGGTTTTATTTTTGCATTGGAATCCATCTGGAATTTGTCTTGCTATGAGGTGCGAGATATAGTAGGGATTTGATTTTCTTCCTAGATTGTTATTCACTCATCCTAACACCCTTCAAACTTAACCTATGAATTTACAATATAATGTCCATGTATGTAGGTACATATATGTGTATATATGTTCTGGGCTTTCTGTTGTTCCACTGAGCTCTTGGTCTTTACTGTTTTCATCATTTCAACTCCATGGTTCCTTTTAATAGCAATTTCAAGAGATTCTTTGCTATACTCACATATTTATATTCCAGAATGACTTAAAGTAACTTTCTTATGTTTCAAGCAGAAAATAACTTTAGGATTATGATTGGGGTTGTATTAAATTTTTAGATTAATTTGACGAGGAATGGTGTTTTTACAGTGTTGAGTCTTCCCACAGAGGAATATGTTATGTCTCTCCATTTATTCAACTCATCTTTTATGGCCCTTAGTAAATTTTTATAGGTGTCTTCACATTAGACCTACAAATTTCTTGTTAAGTACTTTTTAAGCTATTTTATATTTTGGCATACTATGATGAATGGAAACTTCTTCCATTATAGTTTCTGGAAGGCTATTGTTTGTTTATGTGCATCTAGACCTCACCATGCTATTTGATTTACTCTCTGCAGTTCTGAAATATAGAACCATAGCTGATGTGTAGAATTTGGATTGATGGGCCAAAATTATATTAGACTATCAGGTTTGTGAGGACTATATCAACACCAGCAGTGTGGCTGAAGCATGCTAGGCATTCAATATCTTTTGAGCAATGGAATGAATGATTTTAGCTTAACAAAATGAAAATTTTCTAAAATCTGAATAACAGACTGTTTTATGAGTTAGTGAGTGCCTTATGTCTGATAATATTCTTGTAGATTCTATTTTTTTTTTTTTTTTTTGCGGTACGCGGGCCTCTCACTGCTGTGGCCTCATCCGTTGCGGAGCACAGGTTCCGGATGTGCAAGCTCAGCGGCCATGGCTCACGGGCCCAGCCACTC